>NC_141084.1:5400000-5870000 GCF_041138505.1 Cibotium barometz
CCACCTGGCCAACTCCTATAAGCTACACCATGATACGATTGTGCCAAGAGATTAAGTACGCAGTATTGGATTGTGTGAGGTATACAAGAAGAAGAGAAAATCTAATTTTATTCGATGGGCCATCCAAAGACTATGTATGGCTAGTTTGCCCCTTGAGAAGCTATTACAAGAAAGAGTACAAATAATGATGGTTCCATTGAAGAAAGGTGCCAACAACTACTGTTGACAGAGTGAACTATTAGGGCTTGTTACCGCCAACACTTGGCACCACGCCCCAGTGGAACACTGCATGAGCAGTTGAATTGGACCCCTTCCGATCTATAGCTGTTGTCAAAAAAACTATTCCTGGATGCTATCATTAGTGATTATGTTCTCTAATTCTTTCCATTTAAGGTAGACCATCCAAGGAAATTTGGTGAATCCCCATGTAATGATCTATGGCTGAATATCCCATTTTCACTTATCCGGATTTGGTGGTGCATGTAGTACTACAAACTTCATCATTGTTTGGGTGTTATACCCTCCACTTCTATCACCTTGGCTTTTGGATGATCGAGCCTTAATTGCTGATACAGCCATCTATGTAAGCAACATCGTGAGGCTGTGTGTACTCTAGGAGGATTACCAAAAGGTGAACACAAAAACCGAGCGATGCTAGAAAAGCGAGCGAAAGAAACCGAGCAAGAACCCAAAATATGGAATCGACAAAAACTAATTCTTGCATTCAAAACGTACGTGCCTGCCTTATATTTAGTGCTAAGAATGTATTTACATTCATCAACATAACATAGTCTCACAAACACTAGAAGTATTATTTTTCAAAGTAATAGCATATAAAATATAACAACATATTACCCTACACACTCATATACCTATTAACAACATATTACCCTACACACTCATATACCTATTCATACACACACACACACACACACACACACACACACACACACGTATAAAAGAAAGAAAATTAAATTAACAAAATTTATATGGCAAGAAAGGAAGCTTCAAGACAGCTTGAGCGCACGAAAAAATGTTATGCTCCTCTGAACTATTTCCTGTTTATGAAATGAAAGACAAGTTGTAACAACAAACTCATTGGGCGATGCCTATCGCCAAATAGAAGCATGATATGTTTGATTATAAATCCTTCAAGCAAGAATTTAGAACAGCCGTCCAAAATAAAAATTGTCTTAAGAAAGATAGCTAACTTTAAGTCTAGTTTGAACTCCATCAAAAAAATGTCACACAAAGTCCACCAAGTTTATCTGCTAAGCTAGGCATATCTTTTAGTTAAGGCTTAGGACAACTCCAACTTAGACAAAGCTACCTGGTGAGCAAATTGACGCTACACAACCTCATTCAGACCCAAGACCTTTATGAATATGTAGTAAATATGCTTTTATGGCATGTAAGACATTCTTTTTGCATCCATGTGGGTGAAATCTTCACATCAGCATTGTGGAAACTCTGATATTGTAACCAAATAGGTTAAGCCTTTTGCTTATGAGACTTCTATCTTTAGGGAAAAAACGTGAGTTTCGTTACAGACGATAACATTTTTCTGCATGACCTCTGCAACCTTGATTTTGCTCTTTTTATCCTCTCAAACAAACTCTTTGTTGAATTTGATCCTCCACTTTATGGGCTTGCCAACCCTTCCTACTGGGTTGCTCGTGAATTGGAGGTGTGACCTTGGTCATACATCCATGCATAGCAACCTGTTCGGCCTCCTCAAACACAAATTCCGTAGAATGGAGTCTATCTCTTTCTTCTAAAGTAAGCAATGTGCCCTCACCAATCTTCCATAGTCCAGATGCATTTCTTGAAACACCCACTATTGATCTGTCCACCAACCGTGTGTGTGCAATAGTTTTCCTATAAAACCATATGTACTCCTCAGTTGTATCATTCGGATGTTGCCTCCTACCTTTGAAACATGGTGTAGGTAGGCCCCTTGTTGCTGTTTTCCCCAACTCGTTTATTAATTCTCCATAACGAGATTTTGAGGATGCCAATACCCAAAACATGTCACAACACTACTTGGGTCTATCCTCCTAATAGCCCAATTTTGTTGAAATATACAAGTGAATAGGGTGTGTGCTGGAACAAGCCCTTAGCAAGAGGCTGTAAAAGAGAATCTGTAAATGTGAGAGAAGCTGTGAAAAGGTGAGAAGTATCTACTGGGAGAGAATAAAGGGTAGCATGAGGAGATTTAGGAGGTGTGGAGATATTCTGGGAAGATGTGGAGAGAATCAAGCAAAAGAGGTGGAGTGAATCAAGCAAAAGATGTGGAGTGAATCAAGGAGAAATCAGTGGGATTAGATCCTTGGATGTAAACCCTATAAATTGAGGCATTGGCCTAATGAGAATTTGCTGGTTTTTAATTATCCATGCCTACATTAAGCTATCAGTTAATTGATCATTAATCACATCTTAATTATCGTTTAATCTCTTTTCTAATGATGTTGATTCTACATTTGATCCACCATAGCTCATCACATTGCTACAAATTTAACATGGTATCAGAGCCTAGCCTAGAATCCATCAAGTTTATGAGCCCATTACAGTGGTAATCACTTAGCTAATTAAGATTAGTAGATAATTAAGTTTTTAACCTCTTTTTCAAGTAGCCTCTGTACCCCCAGCTGGTGGAGGAGCTCTCTCTCCCTTTATACATAAAATTAGCCCAAACCACTATAGCCACACATAGCCACAAGCCTTGTGCTTCAGTCCATCAAGACAAACCTACAAATCGCCGATGCAAGCAACAGAAAATCGCATTTTTTTCAGCGCCTATTTTTCTGAAGAAAATGAAGATCTTGTATGCACCAGGTATAATGGCTCTAATTCTTCTTGGTCCCCTAGGGGTTTTCAAGGGTGCTCTACAAGCTGGTGAAGACAGTTTTTGATTTGATCTAGTCTACAGCAGTGAGATCCAAGCTCTTCATATCAAATCTGCAGGTGACTTTGGTAAAACAGAGATTAGCATTCTCAATGTTTGGTCAAATCTTGTGTTTCTTGACTTAATCCTCTACTAGACTAATTGCTATTGATGGCCTTGAAAGGATTTGAGCTCATTTGAACTCTAAGGCCTCAGATCTGGACTCCTCGCATACTCCATTTTTTGCACACAAAATAGAGGATTACTTTGCTAATCAATGATGATTAATCAGCACTAATCACTATATTTTGGTGCAATTGAGGGTTCAAATCAACCATTGGGTATTTGATACAGATCCCTAGAACTTCAGATTACAATTCGGAGATGGTTTGATACTCTAACCATTCCGTACAGATTTGTTACCCTTGGTTTAATGTAATTTCTCATAAATTTATGTTGATAAATCTGTTGTAATCATCACCTAAACACCAGATTGAGTTGTAAAAGGGTAGACACTACCCTTGAATCTTGAAATTGGGTCAAGAGGTAAGACCCCCTTCACATCATCATGAGTACGGCACAAGAGATAGACAAATTTAATGGGGAGCAGTTTTTACACATGGCAGACACAAACCATGTATCTGCTCATGAGGAAAAATTTGTGGGGGCTGGTTGAAGGAAGAAATGAATGCCCAGAGGTGAGAGGGGAGAATGAGTGGAAGAGTAGGAATGAGAAAGCATTAGGACTTATTGCATGAAATCATTCATCACATCATAGGGATACAATGGGCAAAAGATGCATGGGATGAACTCAATAAATTATTTGGCACTCAAGCAAAAAATTCAAAGATAAATTTTTTAATGCAATTCTACAAACTGGATATGAAGGAAAGTGAACCTTTAATCACACACTTAAACAAATATAAAAGCATTAAGCAACAACTGTCAGCCATTAGCAAAAAGGTAGAAGATGATGAGGCACTAGCAGTGCTTCTGAAGAGTGTGGACAAAGGTGAATATGAAAACATTGTAGCAACATTAAAGAATGTACCTGAATTGAAGCTGCATGAGATAGAAGGAGCTCTACTAGAGCAAGAGACCAGAGTCAAAGAGAAGAAATGGCTGGACGACTCAACGACTGGAGAAGAAAAAGCATTCTTCACCCGAGGAGGATTCTCTCGAGGACGAGGACGAGGAAGAGGCAGAGTAGGAGGAAGGACCTTTACTTGCCACAACTATGGAAAGCCAAGACACATGGCAAGAGATTGCTACAACAAACCCAGTGGAGTAGGAACGACATCGGCAAACTTCATGGAGGCTCCTAAGGAAGTGGATTCAGATCCTCTTTTCTGAGAGAGAGAGAGAAACCCCACAACCCAATGTAACTTGCCCTAACAGAGTAAAACCACCTCTGAGCCACCGATAATGTAGGCCATATGGTAGATGTATGTGTGAGCCCTTTAGTCAAGGTCACTGGCACTTGTAGTAGCCTTGGACACATAGAGAGAGAGAGTGTCAAGGACTATGAGTTTAGGGACTTGAGGCACTGGTCTCGCAGACTATCAAGTAAGAGGGAAACTTGGTATAGGGTCCAGGTGTTCTAGGAGTATTTACTTGAGGGGAGGTGTTGAAATATACAAGTGAATAGGGTGTGTGTGGGAACAAGCCCTTAGCAAGAGGCTGGGAGATTTAGGAGGTGTAGAGATATTCTGGGAAGAGGTGGAGAGAATCAAGCAAAAGAGGTGGAGTGAATCAAGGAGAAATCAGCGGGATTAAATGCTTGGATGTAAACCCTATAAATTGAGGCATTGGCCTAATGAGAATTTGCTGGTTTTTGATTATCCATGCCTACATTAAGCTATCAATTAATTGCTCACTAATCATATCTTAATTATCATCTAATATCTTTTCTAATAATGTTGATTCTAGCATTTGATCCACCATAGCTCATCACATTGCTGCAAATTTAACAAATTTGATTCATGAACCATAGTCTCCTTGCAGATTGGCACATGGTCAATAATTATTGCACTTGCATGTCTCATACTCCAAGCGACTCTTTTCATAGTCACTATGGAGTACTCTAGTCTGTGACTATTGATTGGTAGTACAACTCTTTTCACAGTCACTATGGAGTACTCTAGTCTGTGACTATTGATTGGCAATACAACTCTAGGATCTACATTGCCTCTCTTCCTCCTCATGCTTCTTTCCTCCACTGGTGGCTTAAACATCTTTGGAGATTGAATCCCAGCCTCTGAAAAAACTGCATGTGTCAAATTAATTAATCTCTTATCAAAAGTCACACCACACTCATGTGACATAATTATGTCTTTCAACTTCTCTAGAGTTGGTCCAGTTCCCAAATGTTTTCTTGACGTAAATGCCTTGTAATACTGTCATTGCTAGATTTGCACTACATGCTTCATAAAGGGATACATTTTTTGAATAACCATGTGCAACCCTAATGTTTGAATGTTTGTCTTTGACAGATTAATATTCGGAACAAAGCCCGCATCCTCATGTTGTTCCAAGGACATGTCTCCCCATTGAGGTGCCTGCATATCCCACCAATTAAAGGGATACATTTTTTGAATAACCATGTGCAACCCTAATGTTTAAATGTTTGTCTTTGACAAATTAACATTTGGAACAAAGCCCGCATCCTCATGTTGTTCCAAGGACATGTCTCCCCATTGAGGTGCCTGCATATCCCACCAATTAAACTAGGAAAGAAGACCTGGTAACTCACCCTCTTTCACATGTTTTGGAGACCAAAATTCTAGTAGAGTTGCGTTACATTTTTCTACATCTACATCAGAGCTTTCATTATTCCACTTCCTACATAGGAGCTTGTGGTCCTCCAAATATGGGACCTTCACACACTTGCTAGTATGCATCACCATGTTCATCTCCCAATGAGATGTACATGTTCTCTCTTTACCTTCTACTATAATATTTCATGGACCTCAATTATAAACTGTCCTGACAGCCAACCAATTGGCTTATGCTGTATCAGCCAACATAAACCCTCTAAGTTCTAGTAAGGGATAGCCATGTTTCAACATAACATCATTTAACATTCTCCAAAAAAAAATGTGCATGTTAATCTTCCACTTAAAATTCATATGTTGAAACTGTCAGTAGTTCTCTAATATAGGGATCATAGACATGTGGCTCCATAGTTCTCTATGCACATGATCAAAATAGATCCATTGTTCACCCAAACTTCCACCCACTCTCATCCTATTAACAAGATCAACACTAAAACCAGTTCCTATAGTTGACATCTTGAAAATGTGTGGCAAACTATTATCTCCCACCAGTGTTATGGATTTGTAGAAATTATTGAAATATTTTTGTGGTATATTTTTCATGGATATTTATTTTTTATTATTTGCCACATGGTTAATGAGTTATCGCCAGGTACTGATCGCACCATGTTAGGTAGATAGTCACTAGATATAATCTTGTGCATGTATTTTTGATAGCAAATCAGTGGTGGCAGGGCTAGTGTGCGGGCGTCATAATAATGATGGTTACTCATTTTTGGCGTGCATATTGGATGCACATTTTGGCATCACTATGTTCATGGTGACATTATATTTATGTGACATTTTATGTAGTGGCTTGGTGGCCGTCATTATCTTGTACATAAAATGGCGGCACACATATTTACTATGCATATTTATTATAGGGACATATTTATTCAAATAGTTTGTTTACCATTAGTAGATGGCGTCGCACACTGTCAAGATGTAGTTTACACGGAACTTGCATAAATTAGCTCTCTAAGCCAATAGTGTAACTCAAATCTGGCCTGCTAATCGTGACATAGATCAAACTCCCCACAATCTTCCTGTACATAGTGGGATCCTCCAACGCATAACCTCTACATCCGCACTAAGCTTGCCATTTTGATCTAATGTGGCACCAAGATTGACTTAAAATTAGCCATCCCATACTTGGACAACATGTCCAATACATACTATCTTTGTGACAGCCAAATACCCTCACGTGTGCAAATGGCCTCAATTCCCAAAAAGTAGCGTAGATCTCCCAAATACTTCATCTCAAACTTCCTTTTGAGAAGACTTTTCACATGCTCAATCTCATCCAAGTTGTCACACCCCTAACAATAAAGATCATCTACATAGATGGTGATGATCACAATACCCTTATCACTCTTGCGCACATACAAAGAGTAATCTGCATCTGCCATATGAAAACCAATAGTGACAAGATACTCAGCAATCTTGTCATGACATGCTCGTGGAGCTTGCTTCGGCCCATACAAAGCCTTACAAAGCTTACATACATACTCCGGGTGACCTGTATCCTCAAAACCAGGTGGCTGATCCATATACACTTCTTCTTGTAAGTCACCATGCAAGAATGTATTTTTTACATCCATCTTATGTAAAAACCAACCTTTCGCTGCACCCACCGAATCACAACTCTCAAAGTTTCCATCTTTGCAACCGGGGCAAATGTCTCCTCATAATCAATCCCATGTGTCTGCTCATATCCTTTGGCTATCAATCTAGCCTTGTACCTGCTTATGCTACCATCATTGTTATGTTTCACCTTATACACCCACTTATAGCCAATAGCTTTCTTGCCTTCAAGCAATGGCACCAAATCCCAAGTCTCATTTCCATACAATGAATCCATCTCCTCATCCATAGCTTTCTCCCGACGACACACATTTCCAATAGCCTCATCAAAACATGTGGGTTCTACAACCTGCACAACTTTTGCCGTATAAGTATAATGATGTGCCACATAACCATCATAAGTTAACCTTTGCATAGGGTTTTTTACTCTTCCAGATCTTCGTAACTTTGCATTCATGGCTTCCACAGCCTTCTTCACACTAGGTGTCTTCATTGTTGGAATCCCAAGCTCCTCATCAAGGCTCATCTCTGAGCCACTAGACTCTCCATCAACAAGAGAAAGCCTTGCAGAAATATCAAGCATACCAAGGGGCTCAACCACTTTCTCTTTGCATTTATGTGATGTACCAACTACATTTCCACGATTGGTATTATGACATAGTCTTCCACTTCATGATCTATCAATAGAACCACTGGTGGATGAGGACTCTCTTGGTCCACTCAATTGACTGTGATTGCTGACTTGCATTCTTTGCAACCACATTTCCACTTACATCAACCCCAATAGCATCGTACATCAACCCCAATAACATCAACCCCAATAGCATCAACCCCAATAGCATCTTTTTTAGCAAAATACCAGCTACTCATCTCATCAAATACAACATCCCTGCTTACCCTCAATTCACGTGTAACAAGGTTATAGCATCTATATCCCTTTTGCTCAAGGGAATACCTAATAAACACACATTTTTATGCCTTTGGATCTAGCTTTGTATGCAACTCATCTTGCACATGCACATACGCAATACATCCAAAAACTTTTAAGTGAGACAAATTAGGTTTCTTTTCAGTAAACTTCTCCTTTGGCATTACATCATGTATGGCTGCAGTAGGAGTCATGTTCATGATATAAATTGCTATAGGCACAGCCTCATCCCAATAGCTATGCCGCATATTCTTCTCTTCCATCAATTCTTGTGCTATCTTTGCAATGTGCATGTTTTTCCGCTTAGCAACTCCATTTTGATGCGGAGTGTATCTACATGTAAATTGTCTTTGAATGCCATTCTTTTGCAAGAATTCAGAGAACTCACTGGAGAAGTATTCTCCCCCTTCATATGACCTTAGGCACTTCTTCATATGTTTTCTTGTCTGTTTTTCAGCCACCACTCTGAAATTTTGAAAATGAGTGAACACTTCACTCTTTTGCTTCATGAAATACACCCACACTTTCCTCGTGTGGTCATCAATGACTGTTGCATAGTACCTGCATAACCACCCATAGACATAGTCTTCGCAGGACCCCATACATCTGAATGCATAACATCTAGTACATTCCTGCTCACATTTTTGTCATGTGGAAATACATGCTTTGTTTGCTTTCCAAATTGACATGCTTCACATACTTTCTGCATACCTTCAACCTTAAACTAGTACATTCCTGCTCACATTTTTGTCATGTGGAAATACATGCTTTGTTTGCTTTCCAAATTGACATGCTTCACATACTTTCTGCATACCTTCAACCTTAAACTTAGGCAGCCCTATCACAATTTCTTTAGTCTGCATAGACTTCATTCTTTGGATATTTACATGCCCAATTCTCTTATGCCAATTATATGTATCTGCAAAAACTCCTGAACCATTTGCAAACATTGCAGCATTCACTTCAGGCATATTTACATTCAATGTAAACATTCTACCCACTCTGTTGCCTTTTGCAACCAACCCGCACTTATCTTTAAAGTCTTCTACCTAACAGCTATCAGGGTTAAACCGGACCTACAAACCTTGCTCAATCATTTGGCCAACAGAAACCGGATTCTTTGTAATGTTCGAAACATGAAGTACATCTGCAAGGTACTTCACCTTACCATCCTGCATAGACAATGACACATCTCCAACATGGGTAATCGGATGATCAGTGTCATTCCTTGTTTTCAACAAAACCTAGTCTTTCAAGACTCTTCATTTCCTTGAACCGCTCACCCCATGACTTGTCATGTGGTTCAAAGCACCTGAGTCAACATACCATACATCATCCTTACATGCTGCTATATCATTTATAGACACAGTATTAACTATTTGTTGCATAACAAACAACCTCTCATTATCCTCATTATTTCTGCTAGAGGATGCATAGTTGTTTTGCTGCACTTTTCCATTTTACATGTCACTCTGCTTCTTATAGTAATTTGCTTGCACATGTCCAGGCTTACCACAGTAAAAGCAACCTCGTGTATCATTATGATACCTTTGCCAATTACCACGACCTCTTTGACTCCCCCTACCTTTAAATTGGCCTCTTCCACCTGTGTGTTGTTTTTGCGAATCCTGGGACTGTTGCTGATGCTGACTATAATTTTGATTACTTGTTCGGCCACCACCTTGGCCATGTCCACAGCCTCTACCTCGTCCTCTACTTGCACTTGTTTATAAGGCTTGCTGCTCTGAACTATTTTTGTTTTGTGAAGACTGTTGATCTTCACCCAAATTCTTCTCTTCAATGATCAGGAAGCACTGACACCAAATCTGTGAAGTTGGGAATGTTCTCCCGCATTTGAATAGACGTCTTGAACGCCTTGTATTGTGGCCTGAGACCACGTAGACACAGTTCCATCTTATCATCATCATCAATAGAAACACCAATTGATGCAAGGGATTCCACAATGCCCTTGATCTTCAGGGCATAATCATTCACATATATATTTTTCTTCTCTATAGTATGAAGCTCATTCTTTAATTGAATCTTTCATACCTTGGTGTTAGTTTCATACAGCTTCACCACCAAGGTGTCCTATTCCTCCTTAAGTGATCTAGCATCCTGTATATGCCCAATCATAGTGTCTTGTATGCTGACAGAAAGACAATACATGATTTTCCTTACTCATTGATTCCAATCCTTGAATTCTTTTACATCTGCAGGCAGCAGGTGGATTAATCTCTAGTATCTTTGGTGCCTCCTCATGTTCACCTTTAATGTAGCCCTAGTAACCTTTTTCTATTAGGAAATTTGTCAATCTAAACCTCTAAGCATGGGAGTTGTTCTTATCAAGCTTCTCTCTGCAACAATCTAGTTTATTCCATCATTTGACATCTTGTCTACAACACAAATTTACCAAAAACAGCACTCTTGTTTGACCTGCATAAACTGATGTATTCTTTGCAGCAGCGGTATTATATTGCACCCAAATTGTCACAACTAGTCACCTCAATTTGCATACATACACCCAATGGCAACTTTAAGACCTCTTTGCAGTACACACAATATCTGCACAACCAATCTCCCTTCGTGCAGTTCCAAAAACAGAGTTCTGCAGAGAATCGAAACTTACCCGCAGTGCCCCGTAAATGCCTGCGAACTGAAAAACGGAGGTTCAGATGTACCCGAAATGCATTTTCAGCCTGAATTTTTTTTTGTCCAACAAAAATTGTAGTTGCCCTATAGCTTTGCTCCCGTGAAGAAAGCTCCTCATTGGAGTTCGTTTGTTGGTGCCTCCCGAAGAGCTCCCGACAAGGGTGTAGTAGCCAACACAAAGGGGGAAGAGTAGATGGAGCTCTTACCCTCTACTGCTTCTTCTGCTTGTCTTGCTTTGCCGCTCAACCCTTAGCATGAACCAGGCTCTGATACCATGAAAAGATGCAGGGGAGAAGAGGGCTTGAGCTTTTTCAAGCACACACACTCACTCACAAAAACCCTAGAAGAGAACACACAAGGTGAGAGGCTGAAAATTCTTCTTCTTCTTTACACAACAAAAGAGGTCTACAAAGAAGATAAAGTGACTAACACACATAATAGAGTATATACAAGCGGTCCATGTGAACACGCTAAGTGGAGTGGGTAGATGTGGACTAGTCGTGTAGTCCAGCTGTAGAATCTCTGACGAAGATATGTTGGTGCCAGCTACCAAACCCGCCAGAATCTCTGTCGAACGGTCATGCAGGCGCCTTGTGAGTGTTAGCTCATGTTGAGCTTGACATGTCAACAACTCGTGGTTTAGAAGTGCATGGCCTATGTTCAAAGGATCGCCAACAAATGCCCTCATCTTTGTAGAATGATGTCCGGCCACACTATGTTGAGTAGAGTTACACATCAATTGTCATTACACGATATAAAAGATACACCTTTACAATCCTTTCACATGTGGTCACAATTCATTATTACACTTGTTAATGTCGAGGCTTCTATAACGGTAAAGGAACTAGCACTTTGATGTTCACTCTAAATGCTAAGGACTATTATCGTGGTACGACGAGACACTCCTACAAAGTTTAAGTGCATGCACCACACGTATACATTACATTATCATTACCAATGAGTAAAATCATACCTTGCAAATTCATTCCGATTAGGGTCAGGTCACCCAGGCTAGGTGGATTAATATGTTGCAAAGGTGCATTTAGCGCTTCACCTCTTGCCAAGATTATCTAGATCCATAACTTAATCTATGTTAATATCCAAACAATGAAACAATAATGCCAATGATCCACAAGTAAAAAAGTGCCCTTCTTGTGTTACTGCACGACCCACTTCTTCAACTTTTGAGGTTTCCTCAATCTCGCGAGTGCTATCATCATTAGAATCGCTTTCATCTTGTTCTGATGGAGAGGTATCAGAGTCATCCTCTTCTTGTAGTGCCTTTCCTTTTATCTTTCCCTTCATTGCGTTCTTCTTTGGCACTTTCACCCCTTCATCATCATCATCCTCTTCATCATCATCATCCTCTTCATCTTCATCATCCCCTTCATCTTTTATAAGACCTTTGCTCTTGCCTTGAACATGTGATTTGTCATGTAGACTTCTAGGCTTCACAATAGAATTCACGATTTAAAAAGATATAAGAAACAATATTTAAAATAAATTAAAATATCTAATTGTATAGTTTATACCATGGTTGATTACTTCGCTTTGCAGGCCCAAGTATACATCTCCTTCTCGCTCTTGGGGAATTTTCCACTTGGAAAGTCTAGGAACAATGGGCATCTCTTATATGTCCCTGCATCCAAAAGGTCTTGAATTGCTGCTGTATATACACAGTGCTCTCATGTTTTGGATTGCACCAATGTTAAAAGATTGTAGGCACATCTACAATATATCTCTCTGCATGGCACTTACAAATCCATCTACACATTATTATTTTCATTTAGTTTATGAATATAAGAGTACAACTAAGTAGTAAGCTTTGTAGAATGTTATGACGAGCTTTGTAGAATGTTATGCACCTGAACATAGCATGCTTGGTAGCCTTGACGACAGGGTTTGAAGCTACCACACCTTGTTTCTTCAAGGATACCACCATTTCCTTGAACAACTTTCCAAAATACAGTCTCTTAAGATCAGCAAGGTCCTTTAGGAATGTATTTGGGAAAATTATCTTGTACCTTTTTGATATTTCTACAAGGACGATTACACCCTGTGCTCTAATCTTATGCCATACACTTCTCTTTGAAGCCAAACCCTAAATAAACTTACATTTGTTGCGTTTCCATTGAAATTGTTATTCAAACAAAATAGAGTGCTTTGTATATATCAAGAAGATAGGGAAAGTAATTATTACTTACTTTTATGGATTTGCAAATCATTTAGCCTTTACAAATTGCCATCAATCAAAATATCCAAAATCTATGTTTTGTGGTCATATGGCAATGAGCTAGATGCCAATTTTTATAGCTTATCCTCTGTCAAACAATCCGGTTTCTCGTTCCAATTAACTTCCACTAGTCATCCTGTAACACAACACCAAAATTAAACCACAACATTAAAACCATAAAATGTTGTTGCCTACGAAATAGATAGAGGAAAGAGTGTTTCTTACTCAAAGAAACCTTCCCCTTGTGCAGGGTTTGTAATCACCGCCAGCTGCCTTGTAGCATGCCTCCACTTCATCTTTATAAAATGCAATTCTCCATTTCTCTTCAAACTCATGTGCAGGCAAGCTATCTAGTGGGTCAATATCTCGGGTGGTGGCTGTGAGAGGTAACCATCCTATTTTCACGAATTACAACATTAGTTGATAATATGCAAATGTTAATCATATACTGCAAGTGTTAAAAGATTTAAGGTTTACCTGGAATACTATTTGGGAAAGTTTCGAAAGCTCACAGTTATACTAGGATGGCGACCCTTTTTTTTCTGTTTCGAGGCATTCTTATCCATCCATGCCCTTGTTCATCTCTCTAGTGTGCTTCATAATTGTTTCTTTGTTTGCCAGTCCAAGCGCCCTAATGAGGCACACTTTGTCACAAGACATGAAGAAACATAGCCCACTCCATTGATCCTATGGAAAAAAAATTAAGGTTATGAGATAAAATATTGAAACATAGTACGTCAAACATTTCAAATTCAAAGAGACTTAAGACATATATTCTCTTACCTATTTAAGTGAACTATCACTTTGAGAACCTCCCCCTCGCTATCCTCATTGAATTAAATAAGGATAGAATCAACACAAGGATGTCTTGATACACATTCTTGAATGCTACATTTAGATAGTGCAAATCTAATTAGTCCCAAAACTATTTTATAAAACTAAAGACTGCATTCAAAAAGTAGGCAATTTAAGTAGACTCACATTTGTTAATCTCCTATATCCATGCCATAACTCGATGATTGCCATCCCACACATACAACATCTTGTTGCTCATAAGTTCTCACTCCATGCCTTGGATCATATTCTCGAACTCCTCATTTTTCAATTGCCAGATATCATCCCATGCAATAACATCATCTTGAGTCACTTCTCTAACAAGATTATGGGATGAGGAGATAGAGAAAATGAACTTGCATCTATTGGCAACATGGCCATTCGCATAGAATTCCCTTGTCAGCTTCTTGTACACCTAAACTTCACTGTTTGTATATAGAGGGGTTACGCACAAGTCTGCACAAGGGAATAGGTGGCAAAGGAGTGGATTTCATCACCTGTAATGTACACACACATGTTATGCTTGGTAATCTAAAAAATACCTTATGTAAGATTTGATAAAAAAGTGGATAATAGTTACTTTCACTCTATTAAGACTGCCTTGTAGGAGTTCTAATTGCAAAAGCGAGTTGCATGAGTCACCATGAAATCCTCTTCATTCTTGCCTTCTTTTTCAATTCCCTCGTCCACCTCTCCTACTTCCTTAGTTTGTTTAATGTATTTTGAAGAAGCACATTTCTTCAAAGACTTAGCAACTCTACCTGGATTCCTTCGAGGATGAGTCCAATCATCATCATCTTCCTCTTGCACTTTTTTCCTCTTCTTCGTACTTGTCACTTCTTGGCTTGCTTGTCTAGTAGGTGTGCTCTTTATGCGTTTTACACACTTTGGATGTGGGGTTTCCTTTAATGTGTTTGCAAGAATCTAAACACATCAACATATATAAAACAAATTGCTCTAAAAAAACCACTAAAAAAGAGCATAATTAGAAATGTGGAGAGAGGTAAAATAACACATGAAATCTCTAGCTAGCCACACAATGATGTAGCCTTTGGTTTGATTTAACTTGTTGATATCACCATCTTCGAGGGAAAATTGAAGAGGTACTTCTTCCACTTCAACATCTTCTATCGACATGCCAACATGACCAAGCGGCAAACCACTTCCATGGATAGTATCCACAATGGGGTCTATGCAAAACGGTCCCATTAGGTACCTTGGTACTATTGAACATCAAGGACACTCGTCCCCCTCTTTGGAATTGGGGAGACTCCATGTAAAAAAAAGGACGAGCAAGTAGCATGAGAGAGAAGAGATAGATTTTCAAATACAATCACTTGGAAGGAGATTGAACAAGAAAGAAAGAGTCCTAAAATATATAAGAAAGAGAAGAGGTGATAAAAATAGAGCAAAAGATAAAAATAGAGCAAAAAAGAAATATATATAAATAGAGTAAAAAATAAAAATAGAGCAAAAAAGCAATTGATATAAATAGAGGGATAGATATAAATAGAGAGAAAAAAGATAAATTTAAAAAATTTAGGGTTTTGAAGAAGAAGAGAGGAGAGGGAAGAAACATCAAAGAAAAGAGAAAGGAGAGGAGAGGAAAATGAAGAGAGAGAGAGAGAGAGAGAGAGAGAGAGAGAGAGAGATGCGTGAGAGAGAGGGAGGGAGGGGGCTATCGCTTTAGTTGAGGGAGGGGGGAGGGGAGCATTTTGCGTTCAAAGGGAAGGGAGAGAGTGTACGTGAGGTGAATTTGCATTTAAGGGGGAGGGAGAGAGTGTGTGTGAGGTGCATTCATGATTTAAGGGGGGGAGGCATGTGCTATGCGTTTTAGGGGGGGATGGCAAGCTATTGTCCACCCCCCACTAAGGGCGATGAGGGGGGTGGGACACCCCCCACCAACTAAGGTCAAGTATCCTAGAATTGAAGAGACAATGTGCTTTTGAGATCTTCCATGGTAGTCATTTTCCTGGGCAAGCTTTAGAGGAGTCAGAGTGGTGTTAAATATTTAAAATTTCAACCAGAGAGCATGCATCGGGTTTGGATCTTGTGAACCGTATGCGCCAAACAAGAGACGATGATTTGAGGAGGGCTTGGGTTTGTTTTGATCACATCAGGCGTGTGCAACGATGGACAACAATGGTTGCACATGTATATGATCCAAGGTACAGTTTGGTCTTGAAAAGTTCTTAATAATTTTGATCTTGTTTTTAGTAGTTTTCAAACTGTTGTATGATGGCATGTAGTCTACAAGAGCTCATGTTGGATGATGACAATTGCAACTTGCAAAATGAAAGAGGAGGACACAATGACACAAGTGCTTTTCTGGGAGATGATTAACAATGTTATGGTCCAAAAGGCTTTTCCAAACTAGACTTTTTTGGCTTCATTGTTGATGAGGCTGGAGCAGCCAACTAGAGGGAAGTTAGGACAGTCTATAATAATGGACCAGAGAATATTTGTATGTCTAAAGTAGGGGCAATTGAGGAGGTCCGGCCCCCAGGGCTGCATGGTGAGCAACCCGTCGAGCCCAGTCTACTCCAAGTGGGTGATGACAACATGGTCGGTAATGGCACGGTAGTAGGGCTTAGTGCAATAGAGAAGCTTGTGCTCGACCTTGTATGGGTTCTTCATCAAGATATGGATGGCATGGCTGTCGACCTGCTTCATCAAGGCTTCACCCAGATGGGAGAGCTGGGTGGGGTGCTTGTTGTACTCCTCGAACCGGCCAACGTGCTGTCTCTTCTTTTGGGGGGGGAGTGTGAGAGTACCTCAAAGGAGGAGTTAGAGTGTTTGCGTTTGGTCACGTGAGTGGTGGGCAAGTAAGAAGGCAGGAAGCTGTGAAAATTTAAGTGAAAACATTGCAAGAGTTTGGCCAGGGGGCAAGAAGAAAAGTGAGGAAAATGAATAGGGGTGGGCCCTTATATACATTTCTAGGGGAGGTACGGTCATGGCTTTAGAGAGGAATGGGCATGGATCTGCAAGGAAACGGCCGTGGCTTAAGGAGTGAATAGCCATGGCGAGGGGCAAGCAAGTGTCCATGTCTTGGAAATAGTGAATGATCGTGGCTCTGGGGAAGTGAACAATTGTGGCTTTACAGACAAACAGCCATGGCTTAGCACGAGGGATGAACGGTCGTGGTTTCATGAGTGAAGGGTTGTTCTCTTTTCCTTGAGATTTTTTTTTATTTTTTTATTTTTTTAAATTTTATTTTTTTGGCACCTTGTGAACAGGTTTTGTACCCTAGGGCTATGTGATAGCACCCCATTACAGGTTTTGTCCTAAATCCTTTCCCAATCGACGATGGGGAGAAGGCAGGTCCAATTAGGTTTGGGCAAGGTTGGTAGCTCGTCTTGAAGCTTTGTTGCCTTATGGGAGGGAATTGTTTGATAGTGAGGGGTTGGAGAGGCAAGAGGTTGAGTAGGGCTGCACATCAGGGGAGTCATATGATAAGGGTAGGTGGGGTAGCCAAGGTTGAGGGGATGTCACTGGTGGAGACAATGGGCAGGGGTGGTGTGGCCTTGGCTTCCTCCTGGATTTTTCCTTTTCCCTTATCCTACAGAGTGCTAGTGGTGACAACAACCTAGGCTAGCTTTGACCTCCATTGGAAGTGTTGTAGTAGTGCAGTGAACTTGGGGGCCGGGACATTGAGCATTGGGGCCGGGAAATGGCGCAGCAACGATCAGGGTAGCCAAATTTTCCGATTGCCTTTATAGAACTTTTGGTCTTTGAGAAGATTTTTAGGTACCCACCTATAAGTAGTTGCGATGTGAGGACAAGGTGGGTCGTGTCAATGGTTTTGGTGTGGTGAGGGCCTTTGTTGGATGTTCTCCCTGACCTTGTGTCTTGTGGTTGCCTTTGCGGAGGTCAATGGGGGGTTCGGGTAGTATATTGATGGGTCAAAACTTGTGGGGTTACTAAGGTTTGAGGGAAAAGGTTAGATCTTCAGGGGATCCGCATGGTGGTAGCAGCCTCATAATAACCTTAGGTGGCAAGGATCTTCTTCGGCACCTGACAGTGAGTATCAGTGGTTTAGGTGGAACAAGGGCAAGCTAGTACTGGTAATTAGCAGTGTTAGCAAGATCTGTTGGCGAGGTTTGACGTGTTATGGAGCTTGCGGATGAGCCTTTATTGGATGGGGGATCTTGGTAAAGAAGAGGCCTCTTTTTGGGTGGTATGGTTCTATGTTTGTTGGTAAGTAGGGGGTTGTGGTTGGTGAAGAGGATTGGTCACCTTGTGGAGGTGAAATTGGCAATTGTGGCTCTTTGTCTATCATAAAAGGACAGTAACTTGCCCTAAGGCCAATTGTAGTATTACCATCCTTGCGTCCCAATTAATATGACATTGGTTGTGTCCCATCCATCCTCATCCTAGAAGGATTTCTCCTTGCATTGTCCTTGCAGGAATGACACAGAACTATCCTTTCAAGGGGTTGTTTCCAATGTGATATAGAATTATAACAACACCTAAGCACTTAAGAGAATGTGAATGAACGGTAGTGACGATGGCCGGGGTGTGGAGTAAGGTTGGAATCCTGAGAGAGTTCTATGTGTCATAGGACATCAAATTATGGTTAGCACCCATATCAAAAAGTGCTAACTTTTGGGCGGAACTTATCGTCAGAGTGGTCATTCCTAGCCACAAATGGGTAGGTTTAACTTCCTAGTCTTCTTCCTCAAGGTCTATTACTTGAGCCATGTTTACTGTGATTTGTTAGCCTCTAAGTTCTTTCTCTTGACTGAACATTTAGCCTATCAAATGAGGTCTAACATAATGATAGCACTGCATAGGCAACTTGTTTAGACATGTTGTTCAAGTCTCTTCCCCATGGTGTCACATTGGTTGCTAGGTATACAAGGTACATATGCTCACCTTCCATCACGTAGTGACTTAGGATACACGGCTGCTAGGTATATGGGGTACATGTGCTCACCTTCCATCGACTTAGGATTTGCGGGGGTGGGTTGTTTGGCTCCATGGGTTTGAAGATGGTATTGTTCAAAGCTTCTGCTTCCTCACCTTTTTCAAAGATTTCTGTCAGGGTCAACTGGTGGAACAGTGAACAGGGGTCACTCGAGGTAATGGTGGTTGTGTGTGGTAGAAGAACTGGGGGTGGCAAGGGTACTTCGAGTACCCTCAGGATTCCTTGCAGGGCCACTTCATGGGGCCAAGTTGAGGTGCACTGTATGGTGATGGGGCTAGTAAGGCCATCGGTTGACTTAAGTGGCAAGGCCTATGGTGTTAGATCCCTTTCTTGAGTAGCTCTTTGGTGTGGTAGCAGTTTGAAGTTTTGTGATTGCCCCACCTTTGGTAGTAAAGCACAGTAGAGAGTGGGTTGGAGTCTCAAATGTGGACATTTTGTACTGGTGTGATTTGCTCGACAAATTGAGCACCACACTAGTTCTCTCCTGGGTTAAAGGTGAGGTTGCCTAACTTGGTCATGGCTTGTGCCTACTCTCCATTGTTTGATCGACTTGTTGTCCTAAAGAAGACTCTTTTACCTTTACTTTTGATTTCATGCTTATGGTTTTGAAGGAAGATTCAAAAGTGCCCTCATGCAATTTTTGGGAACGACCTCCCTTGAAATTGTCCTCCAAATCCATGGTGCTTCTACAGCATTGCTCAAAGGAGGTATGCCCTAGAGAATATGGGGAGTTATGTAGGGCTACATCTTCAAGGCCCTCAAGATGAATAGACTAATTAGTCTTTTGTCAGAGAACTTGTCCTTATCAATACAGCGAGAGTGGAGATATCTCACCCGATTGATATAGTCCTAGATGGATTCTCTCTGTTTCTATCATACATCATACATTTGTTTGATCAGACTCCATCAAGATCCTTGTCTTGAATATCACACTTCGAAAGTCTCTTTCAAGGCATCAAAGGTAGCCTTGTCTTCCACTTTCAGTGATCGAAACATTGTCCATCTTTTCCATCAAGAGTGACCAAAGGCACGTGCTGACCGTTCAACTCGTAGCTCTTCTTCGAGATGTTTATGTGCTGAACGTTCAAACTTAGTCTCATAAGTTTGGAGATGTGGGCCAATTGATTCCTTTCGAGTATTGGCCATTGTGCCGATTATGTAAGTGCTTGTGGTACAATTCCTGAAGCTACCTCCTCCCTATTTCCATGGCTATTTGTAACATCTCCGGTGTCAGCTTGCCATAGCTTGGGTTGGTGTAGGTTGGGGTATGCTAGGTGGGGAGCTAGGCCTGGAGGATAGTATCCCATCTGTGGACCGTCCCTTGATGATGGTGGGCCAATGTGCGCTTCATATAAAGGATCCATATGGTACCTGAGATACACTCCGTGAGGCAAGTAATGGTTGTACATGTGTGTTGTGTGCTGGCTGGAATGTTCTACGTGGACTTTTTCTCTTTGGTGAGGTCTATGGACCTTAGTGAGCTTGCTCTTGACCTAGGCTTAGTGATGGCCTACGTTCCTAGTATGAATCTACTGTCACAAAAATTGGCATGGCTCCCCAGACCATTGGATCAGTCTGGATTGGGTTAGTTGGGCCCTACCCCCCACCTCCGACCTATGATCTAGTGGAGGTGTGACAGTTCTCTCTAGTTGATGATCCATGCATGTGTCCCTGGGATGAGGCTCTTCCGATTGTGTGTTTCTGAGTGTAAAGTTTCTCAGTCTCGAAGCAAGACTCCTTTGCGAATGTGCAAGGGATCTTGGGTCTTGCTCGTGAGTCAATGGTCTGTCCATGCATTGGGCAACCAATCCTCTTGTCTCTAAGTTGAGGGTGGTGTGTCCTATGCATGGATGTTCTTTTCTTTCACTCTAGTGCTATCAAGGACTAACATCATTTGACTCTACGTTGTGTTAACCAAAGGGTCAGATCTAACAAGTAATTGTGCGTAGGATGGTTCAGCGTCGTCAAATAAGAGGTTGTTTCGCATGAATTTCCATGAGTGTAGGTGCATGAATGTGTCGAGTAACAATGCAGAATCACACTCTGGATAGGTAAATTTTTACCCTCTGGAGCTTAGGAGAACGACCATTCGCTCGTGAAGGTATGGGCGTGGCTTAGTGAGAGTTGCGACCATATGTTGCCAAAGGTACGGTCATGGGTTAAGAATAGGAACGATCATTCCTTGGTAGAAGAACGGTCATTCGTACATCAAAAAGAAATATAGCTTACTTGTAGCTCCTGCTTGTGCCTTTCTGATGGACGGTCATTCGTACATCAGAAAGGCACAATTACGAATGACCATTCTTCTACCAAGGAATGATCGTTCCTATTCTTAACCCATGACCGTACCTCAGAAAGGCACAATTACGAATGACCGTTCTTCTACCAAGGAATGATCGTTCCTATTCTTAACCCATGACCATACATCAGAAAGGCACAATTACGAATGATCGTTCCTATTCTTAACCCATGACTGCACATCAGAAAGGCACAATTACGAATGACCATTCTTCTACCAAGGAATGATCGTTCCTATTCTTAACCCATGACCGTACATCAGAAAGGTACAATTACAAATGATAGTTCTTCTGATTAGGGCACTTACTTGTAGCTCCTGCTTTTGATGTAGGCTCCAAAGCTCCTCATGCTCCAATTACTCCATTGTATGAAGAAGAAACAAATCAAACATACATATCCAGAAAAATCAAGACTCTAGCTAAGGAATAGAATGTGGAGGACCCTACGCTAAGTGCTATCATCAGCAGTGACGCCAAGATGCTCACCTAAATGAGCATACTTCCTTGCATGAGAGAGAAATAAGAGAACATAGATGATGAAAGGGCCAATTCAGGAACACACACTTAGACAACCCTAATGAGGGTTAACTCCTCAATGTGAAGATGCTATGGGCTCACTCCACTACCACTTATGTCACCCAAGTGGAGCTTTCCTTGAGCTAGGTAGGGAGCAATGAAACAAGGATCTATGAAGAGTTCAACTCCTACTCAATACCTTCATGTGTGCGAGAGAGAGAGAGAGAGAGAGAGAGAGAGCAAGAAGAAGAAGAAAAGGCAAGCCAAAGGAGCATCACCTACATGCACACACATACAACCAAGCAAGCAAGCATGCATACACACAAGCTTACCACCATAGCCACAAGAGAGTAAGAGGGAGAGAGCAAAACTCAATTGTGATAATGGGATTGTATATCCTCTTCATATTTCATGTCACTTATATACATGAGCTCTCTTTTTACAATGGGCTGACACCCATTTAACAATTGGGGGCCCAAAATTAGATCTCTCGCTCTATGTATACCTAGGCTTATTTCTCATGGCCGGTGTTAGTAGACGTCATAAGCGTGGTCATCCTGTGTATCTTTTACATAAATCACTTAGCACGATTTTGCATAAAAATGGATTACATGAAACATAACCACACTTAAAATAATTCTAACCATTGTGGTGGTTAACACCACACAAGGAAGGTGTGGGTCTATTTCATGAAAGAAAAAAGTGAAGTTTTTACTCACTTTTAAAACTTTAGAATGCTAGCTGAAAAGCAAATAGGTTTGCAGGTTAAGCGCCTAAGGTGGTCGGATGGAGGGGAAGAGTACTTCTCTTGATGATTTCATTGAAGAGTACTTAAGAAAGCATGGAATAATTCAGAGGTGATTCACATGTAGGTACACTCCACAGTAAAATGGTATTCCTAAGAGAAAGAATATATACATTGTAGAGGTTTCTCGTGCATTGATGCTAAGAAGCGCATGCATGACCAATATTGGGCAAAAGTAGTTGTCTGACTGTAGTTTACATTATGAATAAGACCCCACAGTGGTAGTGCATGGTGTGACACTAGAGGAGAAGTATACTGGCAACAAAAAACCAAATTTATCATAGTTGAAAGTGTTTAGATGCATTGCATATGTACACATTCTTGATGAGCTATGGAGTAAGTTGGATCCAAAAGGCTAAAAAACGTGTGTTCATTAGTTACTCCCTTGAGAAAAAGGGGTATAGATGTTATAACCCTATCACACCGAAGATGAGGGTGAGTAAGGATGTTGTCTTTGATGACATGAGAAGTTACTATGGTCCTATAAAAGACTTTATTGGGATTGATGCACAGGAGCAAGTGGTTACACAGAATATAGGGCATAAATCATAGTTATTAAATAAGTGGACCAAGAGAGTCCTCTAGTTGGGCTTATTGATAGACCATGGAGTGTCAAGTTGTGTCAGAAACTCAATCATACAGGTTCAATAAGTGTATCACATAAAGGTAAAGAGAAGCTTGATGAGTCTCTTGGTATGCCTAACATGCTAGCAAAATGACATTCATATGTTGATAGAGAGTCTAGTGGCTCAAAACAGATCGACTAGACTCTCCATGTCAGCAAAAGGACATTCATATGTTGATGGAGAGTCTAGTGGCTGAGAGCAAAGCATTGATGAGGAGTTTCATATACCAGCTATCAAGACACTTGGTGTAAGGAAGGCTAAGGTAGATGTAAGGATAGATCCAAGACCATCCAAGTCGGGTAGGGTCAAAAACCCTGTTTACAGATTAATGTATGATGGTTATGTAGCTCACCATAATGCATACATGGCAAAGGTTGTGCATGAGGTTGAACCCACATGTTTTAAGGATTCTCTTAGGCATGTACATTGAGAGAAAGCCATGGATGAAGAAATGGTTGCATTGGATGCAAATAAGACATGAGAATTGGTGCCTTTACCTGAGGATAAAAAGGCTATTAGATGTAAGTGGGTCTATAAAGTGAAGCACAACTCAGATGGAAGGTACAAGGCTAGAATGGTTGCCAAATGTTATGCTCAGAAATATAACATTGATCATGAGGAGACATTCAGTCCCATTTCCAAGAAGGCAATGGGGATCGTGAGCTACATCAAAAGGTTGGGTTTTGCATCAGATGGATGCAAAGAATATGTTCTTGCATGGGGAGTTTTAAGAAGAAGTATATTTTCAATAGCCACTTGGTTATGAGGATTTGAGTCACCCATATATTATGTGTGTAGGCTAAAGCCTTGTATAGCTTAAAGGGACCACCAAGAGCATGGTATGATAAGATTGCACAATATCTTATCACCATTTGCTTTTATATGGCCAATGATGATCATTCACTCTATGTGAAAAAGAGTGATAAGGGGGTTGTGGTAATCACCATCTATGTGGATGACTTGATTGTTGGGGGTGACAATGAAGAGGATGTTGAGAATGCAAAGGGTCTCCTCAAGAAGAAGTTTGACATGAATGATTTGGGTGAGCTAGGATACTTCCTTGGTATTGAGGGCATCAGGACACCTAAAGGCATAGGGCTATCACACAAAAACAATATGCATTAGACATGTCCAAATATGGAATGGCTACTGTAAGCCAATTTCTATACTGTTGGATCAGAATGGAAAGCTAAGTGCAATCGCAAATAAGATTTTAGAGAATGCCACTATGTATAGGAAGATAGTGGGTAGCTTGATCTACATGATGATCACCAGGCCAAATATGAACTATATGATTGGGTTGGAGAGCTAATTTATGCAGGTTCCTCATCAGAAGCTGCATTTGTATAGTGTGAGGTGCACACTACGCTACGTGAGGAGGTCCATAATGGATTATGGCGTCTTTTGTGAGGCTGGCTGCATTTGGATAGTGTGAGGTGCACACTACGCTACGTGAGGTCCACAATGGATTATGGCGTCTTTTGTGAGGCTGGTATATACAGTTGGTATGAACAGCTGGTATGAACTACACAGTTGGGTTGGAGAGCCAATTTATGCAGGTTTCTCAGAAGAAGCTGCATTTGGATAGTGTAAGGTGCACACTATGCTATGTGAGGTCCACATTGTAGTGAATTTTATCAAATATGTTTTCATTGTTTATCACTTGACCCTATTTTGCATGTCAGAGTTCCTATGTGAGGTCCACATTGTAGTGAATTTTATCAAATATGTTTTCATTGTTTATCACTTGACCCTATTTTGCATGTCAGAGTTCCTTTGATTGTGAATGCAGTACCACGTGATATGGGGGATTCAGTGTGCTTGAAGTCCTCTTAACGCATTGTAGTGAGTTTTGTTAAAAATTTGTCGTTAGTGGACCTTTAAGCCTGTTTTGCGTATTGGGGTTCCTTTGATTGTTAATGCAGTTAGTAGAATAGACAACTGATTCCGCCTTTGGATTCTAATAGCTAACTATAGTAAACTTGGCCAAGAAGAGTAAACCAAGCTAAAAAGAGAAAACCCGAGGCAAACTAGTAAAACCTGGCTAAAAATTAGTAAACCTAGATAAATGTTGATTATGTTGACTTCGAAAATGGTGGGACTATTATCAATATAGCAAGCTGATGATGTCAACATTAGAGCAGGTTGACGACATGTCAGTAGAGTAGAAGGTCGATGTGGCTTGTTAGTGTAGGTTGACGCCGCAAATGCCTGACTTTGACGATAATGTGAATGGCTCATTTTGTCAGCTAATTCAAGTAGTTGATTCTGATAGCTGTGTCAGCCAGCTGGCTCTGATGAGTTAAACAGTTGGCTCCGATACCTATGTTAGATAGCTGGTTTTATCAATTGATTCAAAAAGCTAACTCTGGTAGCTATTTCAGACAACTGGCTATTTCAGACAACTGGCTCCGATACCTATGTTAGATAGCTGGTTTTATCAATTGATTCAGAAAGCTAACTCTAGTAGCTATTTCAGACAACTAGCTCTGACAGCTATTTTAGACAGCGAATTCCATCAGCTGACTCCAGTACCTATTTTAAATAGCTGGCTCCAACGGTTGGAAGATGATGTGGCTTTCGCAGGTCAGGCGATGACTTGGCTTTAGCACGTTTTGCAGATCTGAGTCTGCAGATGAGAGTGTAGCTGGTGTTGAGCCTGCATCCTAAGTGCAGAATGTTGAATGCTAGGACGCAAAGGAATGACTTAGCTGTTTGTGCAACACCAACTCGGAGCAGAATGACTGTAGATTTGAGGTAGCATGTGACAGAAGCTGATGCAGATATTGGTGTGCTTGATTTCAGAGGATAGGTGGTGCCTAGGCAGACTCTATACAATGGAGAAAACGAGGCTTTGATACCATGTGAAAATGGTGATGCGAGAGAGCAAATGTGACCAACAGCCCTAAGATACCACCCATCTCGTCACCAAGAATAATGAGGCACTTCACATGGTAAGATCAATCCTAACCCATTGTGAGAGTTATCTTATCGGTGCCTCTCTTGGATGATCTAGTTTATAAGAAATCTCCACAAGATTAGGGGTCCTACCGAATATGCCAAGGATCTCTTTTCGATCTCTAGTCTCTTGTAAAAGGAAACACTAGACTCATTAGGTCCACCCAACCACCCGCTTCCTAGTGACTAGAACAATTCATCTATGAGGTTTACCTAAATTACTACACACATTGTTTCACTGATGCAGGTTATAACATGGTTCATTTATTTATCCTTATGCATAGGTTCCTTTATCCCTTAATGAATACATTCTTTTCCAATCAAGTTAGCCTGCACACAGAAAAAACTCATCATAAGAAGAACCATAATTTCAAACTCTCGGCGTCCCGAGTTTCATCCATCTCCAATCCCTCGGCTCACCAAGTCACAAAACAGTCTAGAGCTTACAACCATCATGGTGAAAAATCACTCACATAGTAGAATGAGAAGTGTCCCCTTCACCCTCTTCTTGCTATATGGAAGACCTTTCCAACTCTAGGATTGTAACCACTAGAAAGAATCCTCGCCCCACCTTGTGGTGGGTTACCCAACGAAGGCAGTTGCCCCGATCTCTATTCCAAGGATTTCTAGAGTCAGTTACCCTGGGTGGGGAGTACTCGGTTTCCCCATACTGATCACTAAACAGATCACATCAGAATGGTTTTCCCAAACCAATCTCATCGGAATGGTTACCCTAGGAAAAGTTCCCTAGTTCACAAATTCATCATCATCATTCACATTTTGAGATTATGTTTTGTCAGCATCTCTATAAAACCAAAATAAATAATCCCATGTAAGACACTATCCTTTCTATATAAGAAGAACGATCACTTCTCTATAATATGTAACAAACAATTCTAATTTTAATAAATGGCTAACAGTTAAGATCTTAACTTAGCACTCATGACATGTGTGAGACAGTGAAGAAAGTAGTGATCCTCGAGCAAGATCCTACACTATGGGAGTTCTCATAGGCTGAACGATAATTTAATCCACGGAAGGTAAAAATCTCACTTTTGATATGAGTTAAACCAAATACAGACAAACATTCCCAACTCCGATCATAAACAAAGATGGTTAACCTGGGTGAAGATTTCACTTGGCATCTTTTTGTCAATTAAATCGACGTTTGACCAACAAGGGTCTTTTCCAAAGTTTCCCTTTATTGACTTTTCAAAAATAGGAATCGACTTAAATTACGCTTTCAATTCATTGAACTAATTCTAAAAAGGATTTGGAGTTTTAATTGACTTGCTTGTGGTACCTAGTGTATATATAGAGGAAATGACTAACCTGATCCAATCGGTAGTAGCCGATAATTTGAGTATGCATAGACTACTTCCTCGCTTGATGTCTTACATCTCACCATCACGTGCTTTATCTCATTCTCATGAGAGGCATTGGATTTGCATCCTCGGGATTGCAAGGTTGAATCTCCCCTCTCAGTATGCATGATCCCTCACCATTAACTACACTCATTCATGGAGCATCTTCCTCCACCATATTTGGAACTAGAAAACTCAAAGGTGCCATAGATGATAATGAGGGACACTTGGGCATCGCAAGGGACAAAGAGCTCAAAGGCCTTCTTGAGGAGGCCACTCTGGTGCTTCGAGTAGGTAACCTTCCTGTTGTATCATCACTACTAGTGGTCTAATCCACTTTTTGAGGTGGCTCTCTCATTATAGTTGGACATTGTGTGATAATAAAATCTCATGAAAAATTGAAAGCAACGGAGTCCCTTGAATTGAGATTACTCCAACACAAAGAAGGTAAAGTAGATAACAAGTGAAGGTGAATTGTGAAGCTTAAAAATTAGCAAGAACTATAAATTAGGGATAAACTAGAGAGAGAGAGAGAGAGAGAGAGAGAGAGAGATTTCATGGTTATTTTATGAATGATGAGCTAATAATATAAATCAAGAAGCAAATGTTCACGAGAAGATAGATCACTTATCTTCAAGACGGAGGGGTTGCCAGAGTTGTTCTATAGTCAAATCGAGAGAGAGAGAGAGAGAGAGAGAGAGAGAGAGAGAGAGAGAGAGAGAGAGAGAGAGAGAGAGAGCAAGGATGCAAGGTAGCAAGGGAGCAAAAGTAAGTGGGTGTGAGGGGGGGCGACAGGGGCCCGAGAGGGAATGAGAGAGTTGGAGAGGGGGAGGTTGGTAGGGATGGGAGAAGGTGGGTGAGGGATTGGGAGAGAGAAAGGGTGGTGTGGGCCTGGCTAGCAGTGATAGTCAGGAGAGAGCTGGCGGAGGAGTGATCTCAACACACCTGATTGATTGTGTAAGCTTAAGTAAAAGTGATTGCGGTGGTAAGACTCATGGTGATATTGGTATGTTGGGTTCTCTATACATAATTTCTTGTAACAAGCCCTCGATCTCAACACACTTGATTGATCGTGTAAGCTTAGGTGAAGGTGGTTGCGGTGGTAAGACTCATGGTGATATAGGTGTTAACAATCCTAATATGGGATTGATCATGGTGATAGACACAAGATTAAGCATAAGATTAAGGTGGGTTATACCACACTAAAAACTCCATAACTAGCTAGAGAGAGAGAGAAAGATTGCACACTCAACACAAGATCTCTATTGCATTCACAATGAACCATACAATGATATAGGCCTTCTAGCCTTATCCCACTTTACACATCATCATGCCATGTGGCACTCCCTTTTCCACTCTTTTGGTCACAACACTCACACACCATACAATATCACATGTGACATTCTTATCTTACCACAATATCTTGCACCTCTAGGGTACTTTGCCACATACACACAACACTGCGATTACATCTCTCAACACCCCCTCTTAATCGAGGTGTTCCACAACTCACCCATAACCCATATCAATGTAGCATTGCACAACCGCAAATGCTACCTCTCAACACTCCCCCTCAAATCAACATTGAAGTGTTAGCCACCAACGAATGTGTGTGCATCTTAGACACCAAATCCATTTTGAGCTGACTCGCTCACAGCAGAACCACCGAGTCTGATTTGAACATAGGAGTTCGAGTGAGAACCAACCCATGCACATGTACCTCACACGGCGTCGCTCATGCACACATCACGACAACCATTTTGAGCTTCTCGATGAGCTCGGGCAGGGAACCCTCATCCCAATGGGTGAATAGGCATCTCGTTTTGAGCACGTAGGCTCGGACACAATTGCCCTCATATACATGGGTGAAACAAATACAATGCCTTTTGGCCAAAGCCAGCGAACCCAAGTGTGTGTGAACATCTTGGAAAAAAATTACAACTTGAACAACCTTAGAGTGTGTGTGTAAATGGACCCTTAATTCTAAGGTTTTTTTAAAAATAAAAAAACCTTATCAATAATAATTTTTGAAAAACTACGCCTCTTGAATGCGCTACTGAAAATCTCTCTGTTGGGTGCCAAGTCTTAATTGTGCCGCTTCCTCTATTACACACCAACCATATCAAATGTTGCTATGCTATAGCTAGGGGACTCGCTCTTCAGGTCTCCTTCTTCTCGAAGGTATCTGTGGAGCTTGCAATTGCACTGTGTCTTGATCATCTTCCGCCATAGCCAAAATTAGAACACGACTTGTACACTAGCAAAATTTCTGCGTACATTGGTGCTACTTATCCACTGCTATGCTAACCCACCTCTCCTAGTGTGTGAGAACCTTGCGCTACCTGATACTTCCTTTACTTTTGACTGTAGATTTCATGGAAACCTTCAATTCGGATGTCTTTCGTTTATCTTGTGATGGGGGTTGAACCCTTTCTTGGGTGTGCCATTATCTCCTTCTTGTAGGCGATCTCAATGATGAGTGGGAGGGTCAGTAGGCGCCTGCTACTATTGCTGGACGTCTGCTGTAGTTTCTCATTGCTTTCTCTTCGTTCCATGCTGCCCAAGATGAATATAGCCAGAGCTTTCAAGCCTGGCTCTTCTCTCAGCTGCTTCTACTCGAGTATATTACCCAAGCTTCAACTCCTATTCTTGCTCACAATCCAGAAGCTTCATTCTTTGTGCATCTCTTTGATGCTATGCTACCTTTTATAGTGGCTTTGCACTTTGCCACGGCTACCTTTGGTCAAGATTCTCCATGGCGCCTTGTTTGCAGCTCGCTTCTGCATCTCGACTTCTTTGCCACAACTAGCTAGCTGTATGCACCCCCTCTCGAGTGATTGCTTCTTCTTTCTAATTGTCTTTGTGTCATCTGAACAGAGCCATTGCTTCTTCCTACTATTTGTTGCTTACCTACTGTACTTGCTCGCTTCATACTCCTTGCTATCTCCTATAGCCATCAACACACTCAGCCTCTTAAACTACTTAATGAGTTCCATGTGTAGCTTCTTTTGTTGCTACGCTTGCCTCTGTAAACCTCCCTAGTGAGGTTACCCACGACCATCAACATGGCCTTTGAAAGCTCACAAATGAGCTCCGTGTTGCATGCCCTTCTATTTGCATACAAACTTCAAGGGTGCTTTGTCAAGTTTCTCCCATTGGGAAACCATGGGTGCACATGCATATGAAAGTTCCCACAACTTCCACCACTTTGCTCATCTCCTTGAGCGACAAAAGAACCATAGGATTCACAAATCCCATCATACCAACCCTTTTCCAAAAATTCATGAGGTAAAACTCACAAAACCAACCTTCTTGAGACACCTTTGTCTCCTTGGTAGCTTCCTTGTTGACATCGAAGAATCCATAACCTTCATACTTGTGTTGAAGTCTCCATTTTTAGCTTCTTTGGTAGCACCATAATCTCTAACTCTCTATGAGCAGCTTCCACGACTCCAAATGCAATCCATAATGATAAGTGTGCATAATTGTTTTTTCATAATAAACTGAAAATAATGCCTAATCAAATAACCTCATAAATAAGAAAAATATACATAGATATTAACCCCATGACCAAGAGCCCACCCAAGCTTTAATACCATGTTAACAATCCTAATATGGGATTGATCATGGTGATAGATACAAGATCAAGCATAATATTAAGGTGGGTTATACCACACTAAAAGCTCCATAACTAGAGAGAGAGAGAGAGAGAGAGAGAGAGAGAGATTGCATCCACTCAACACAAGATCCCCATTGCATTTACAATGAACTATACAATGATATAGGCCTTCTAACCTTATCCCACTTTACACATCATCATGCCATGTGGCACTCTCTTTTCCACTCTTTTGGTCAACACTCACACACCATACAATATCACATGTGGCATTCTTACCTTACCACAATAGCTTGCACCTCTAGGGTGCTTTGCCACATATACACAACACCGCGATTACATCTCTTAACAATAGGTATGCTGGGTACTGTTGTATACATACTCCTTGGATAGTTTTGCACATTTTGTAAAGGGTCAAAGGTTTGTTAGCATGAATAAGTGGTGTTGGTAAAGCTGAAGATTTCCTTGGTGTAGGCAATTGAGATACAAGTAAGCTGTCAATTATGGTCGTGCCTATACATGGTAGTATCATGATTCCCTAAATATTATCAAAAGCATTTATCCAAGTAGCAGATGTGGGCACTTGTCTTAACTCTTTTAACCATTAAGGCTTGTTTTGCAGGTGGATACATTGCATTGTTTGAGGGTTGCAAATTTCCCTAGAAGTATAAGTTGTTGAATAGGCTCTATGGCCTCAAGATAAGATAGGAATGATGCCTATCTTGGAGTCACCACCATGGGGCATGGACATCTAAAGGGCTATGAGGCCATTGCCACCTTACAACCAAAAGATAAATTGTGTGGCTGTAAGCTCTTTTGAGAATGAGGCAGAGAAACATGTTATCAAGATCACCCCATATCTAATCTGACAGGCACTGAATCTGCCACCAATAGTGACCAAGGACTAGGAGAACAAGATCAGCACCCGTCAAAAAGGGTGAGTGCTTCAAAACTAATCATCAATAGAAGCCCTACTGGAGTGAGGTTATCTTGCCACAGTTGTGTAAATAGAATGGGAATGTAAAATAACACTTGCATAAACCCTATTTAGCTCTCACTCAACCATGGACGAAAATATGAGAAGCCATTGCTTCATTTCATTCTCCTTCACACACTCTCCATATTCCAAAATCCACACACACATAATGATGAGTTCACACCATACTCATGTAACACTATACACTTGGCCATTGGGCACGACCAATTAAAGTTCATACACTCCTACTACTATTGCACGCCACACATTAACACTATTTGGATGAACTTGTTATCTCAACACTCCCTCTCAAATCCATCATATTTTTCTTATTCCGTTCATAACTTGAGCTACATAACTCCAAATCTAATGTTTGAGTTGTCTAAACACATCTATGCAAAACAGGCTTTTGTGTATTGTGTTATAATCGGTTTTTAAGCAATATGATGAAAGTTATCACTATTCTGGAAAACTGTAATTTTTTTCTTTATATGTTTACAAATCACCACATTTCATTGGTATACATTTCCACTCGCAACTTCAATGGAAAGCTTCAACTTTACTTCTTACCTTGGCTTGTAAATACCTGCAATCCACAAAGGGAAGGGTTTGTTTAACTTACCTCTTGACCAAGCTCTATGAGTTGCTTTCAATTTCCACTCCAATGGTGCTTTACAGCTTCAATGGTGACCTTTACAACTTTAATCTCCAACTACTTCAAGTTTAGGGTTTTCACTTAATGTGAGAGAAACCTATGCTCTAATACCATGTAAATAGAATGGGGATGTATGAATAACACTTGTATAAACCCTAATTAGCTCTCACTCAACCATAGACGAGAATAGGAGAAGCCATTGTTTTAGTTCATTCTCCTTCACACACTCTCTACCTTCCAAAATCCACACACAAAATAATAAGTTGACACTATACTAATAAGTTGCCACACTCCTACTTCTAATGCACACACCACACGTGTCACACCAACACTATTTGGATAACCTTACTATCCTAACAAGACCTATAGATTGTATTATGCCTCTCTGTCATTTTACAAACCATACATGACCACTCAAGTAGATGTATCCTGATAAGTTTTAACAAAGCTTTGAAATGCCAAAACTCCCAACAACAACAAGCAAAGGAGAACTTTGCAAGGCTCATTCATTATGAGATATTGAGGAATATGCAAATTAAATAATCCCAATGATGGAATAATCAAGCTCAAAGATAAGACATTGACACAGAAGAGGCAAGGGTAGATAAGAAGGGCGAGAACACCAAGGAAGAGAGTCACATTTTAGTCCACATATAATATACAAGAGGCGAAGGAGCAGAAACAAGAAGGGAACATAACTATGATCCCTTCACAATGGTTTAGCCAGTTTAAGATGCTTTCTAAGGAAGCAAAAAAGGTCTTAATAGAAGAGGAGGCCCCCTCCACTTCGAAGGCAGAAGTGGTAGAAGCTTATGCAAAATCCATCATTTTTAGCACTCTCAAGTTGTTGCAGGCCCATACTTCCAAAACAGAGCAGTATGAAGTAAGCCATAACAATAATATGCAAGCTAGAAAGGGAAAATCAGCACATTTAGGGCTCAAAAGATTTGTTGGAGGCCAAGTACAAATAGCTTATGCACTCATACACCCGATAGCAAACCAATATTTCTGAAGAAACCCACAAAGCCAACACCTTATAGACAAAGCCACTTGGATAGGGCCAATGTGTAACTCACATAAAAGATTAACATAGAGCTAAACAAGGCCTAAGGCACAATGGTAGGGCTTAACATTCAGTTTAGAAACTATGCAAAAAAGGGATCTTGACAGCACTAATGTAAGCATGAAGAATCATATGGCTACAAAAGATAAAGAGTTAAAAGATAGGGCTTAACATTCAGTATAGAAACTATGCAAAAAGGGATCTTGACAGCACTAATGTAAGCATGAAGAATCATATGGCTACAAAAGATAAAGAGTTAAAAGATTAGAGAAAAAGGCGGCAACACTGAATCTTAAAGAAGGTGGTCCCTCAACACCATCCTCTTTGTTCTCAGATAAAGATGCTGACAAAGAAACTATCTTAAGCCAAATATCCACTGAGCTCCCAGAGCTTATGCATCAAAATCATTACCCAGCAATGATTTTGATGCATAAGCTCTGGGAGCTCAATGGCTATTTGGCTTAAGATAGTTTTGCACTCGGCCTTATAGCCTTATATCAAAATATATCATTGGAAGTGCATCTATCATTGCTCATCTTGGAGATCATAAACAAGTACGTGCCTGTGTTGATGGGCACCTACATTATAATGTTGGTCTTTCAAGGGTTGATATCACTGTAGGATCCCATTCACATATACATCACTGACCAACTATCATAACCAATTATATAGTTTGGTTTTTCCTCTTTGACAAACCCTAGAAAATCTAGGATCAAGATAAGAAGATAGATCTGGAAGCAGAGGGGTACAAGAAAAGGGCTCCCTTTCAAGCTCAACTTTGTACAAAAAAGACATCGAATGGATGGCTATCATAGGGTATTAAAAGCTTACTATTCTTAAGTACCTAGCATATCCTCCAGAACTATTTCTAGTGCTAAATATAAGAATTTACAAATAAATGGAGATGCAAAGAGAAGAAATTGCCTACTTCTTTGACAAAGAGCATGTTGCACACCCCGATTGTCTAGATCTTGATGAGCATAACAATCTTGATGACTTGTTGATGGAGATTGAAAATGGGCCACCAAAGAAGGACAAGGATTCAAGTGGGGGTGATAAGAAGAAGAGCCCAAAGGAGCCAAGCCGAGATGACTAAGAAGGACGAGGGAAATGGGGGAAAATCATACCACAAAAGAAGCCGAGTGCAAGCCTAACTCTGGTCAGCAAAGCAAAGAAGAGCACAAGGCAGATGACTCACATAAGAACAAGGGAAAAGGGAAAGTGGAAAAAGGCATTGACAACCTTCCAGAGATATAAGCAAGTACATCTCTGTCACTAAACCCACAGGATAAGAGATCCAAGATTGAGAGGCAACCAAATTTATGGCTAACAATTACACATTAGAACCTCCCTCCCACACTGAGAATGGGATATGATGAGAAACCCATAGAGGAGGATGTTTATAAGGGGTTGAGGTGACTATATGGGTCTCGCTATGTGGCCCCCCATCAAAGTGGCATGTGTGCAACTAATGAGGCCTTTGGATCCTCTTGGATCCCTTTACATAGATCCTATATAATAATAGATTATTATAGCAATTCTATGTGGGGATCGGTTCTTGAAGATCAAAACCTCTCCCATAGTGGCATGGATGTCTCCATCTTAGGTGATGGTTCAAGGTTTGTTGATTTCCCTTTATGGGGGATCTGCTACTACTAGTGAATTATTTAGTAATCTATTCATGGATGGAACATATCTCCTCCTCTCTACCCCTTCTCTCTCTTATGGTTAATGGAGGGGAGTTAGAGAGAGACAAAAGTACGACCCACAAATTAGAGCATAAAATTTTCTTAAAACTCATCAAAGTATAGACATTTATACCTCAATCAATTAGAAGTCATGAAATTGAGAACCAAAAATCAAAACGTAAAACGTTCTTAAAACTCATCAAAATATAGACATGTTTATACCTCAATTAAAATAGATCATATCTAGCATAAAACATTCTTAAAATCATCAAAATATATTCATGTTTAGACCCAATCAATCTATCTAGCATGCTGGAACTTTAAAATGTGCACTCAAAAATTTAACTTTAAATTATGGATATTACCATTACTATATGCAAAAAATGAAATTATCTTTCTCCCCTACCATGGAAAATACCATGAAATATTAGTAACATGAGTGTTTAGCACTACATGTACATATTTTTCAATTTTAAAACACTTTAAAAGGCTTTTTTATATGGGTCAAAAAAATCTATAGTTTTGAAAAAAAAAACTAAAGTTGAACTTGCTTTTTCTCTTTAAGAACTCCTCCACCATGCTAGCATAAAATATCATGTTGAATACATAAATTTTAAAAAAGAATAACCACATGCTAGCATAAAATATACATTAAATACAAAATTAGCCAATTACCAAGCAACACTTGTGAAAAAGAATCGCGACCCACATAAATATAGAACTTACTTATAAATATTCTTGCTGTACAAAATTTACACTAAAGTCATTAACAAATGCAATGAAAGCTATCAAGATCTTAGCAAATGTTGACAGCATAAAACATATACTTCACTAAAGAGATTGAAAAATGCAAGAAGGCAAACCACCCAAGTATACGTCAACTCCTAGCAAGAAGGAGATGCATAAGAAGCAACACTATGTCCTTCCTTTTTTGAAGGTACAAATTCATCCTTTAGCTTTTCTTTTTAGTTTTTGAGCACTCTTCAAAGCTAGGACTAAGGAGCACATTTTACACCTTACATCTATTGATATAAGGAGGGATTTACATATCTATTATTATCTAATACCTCAAGTAGTCTTGTTATTAAGTAGAGACAAATGGGTGCATCACACCACCACCAAATTATTTTCTCTTCGAAAAAAATAAAATATGATTAGTGTAATGTCATAATTTATATAATATATGATATTAATGGTCACCCCCCCCCAACATGGATTTGAAACTATGATTACATGCATGCATATAGCTAGATTTATATATGTATATGTGCATAGTTAAATATGATCCATAGATCCTATTTCACACCATACACACTTGTGCACACACACATACACACAGAGTACACACACACACACACACACACACACACACACACACACACACACACATGCACACACACACACACACACGGTAATTAAACTCTATTAAGGCTTCTCTCCATGAAAAGTGGAGGAAATGCAAATATGAAAGAGAATTGGCAAGATCATTTGTCAATGGATTTGGATTTGATATTTTTTCAAATCTCTCCGAGTACAACTTACAAATTAAACTATTTCATGGATGAAGTCACAATACCATGTAAGACAATGCATAATTCAGTTCACCCTCAAATTATGAGTATCAAATAGAGATTAAAGATATTTGCTTTTATGTTGATTATAAGATATGATGATCTTCAACAATGCATTCTTGACATGAGAACTTGAATGGTGTACATAATACTAGATACTATTTAAGTAAAGAGGAGATTCCTAATTGGCTTCAAGGAAGAATAAGGGAATATGAGGCCTTTGCATAGAGCCATAAGTAGCCAACCTCTCTAGAAGATGGGATTGGCCCATATTACTAGCTCTAAACCATAAATATTTTGAGATTGTCTATGCCCAAATAAGCCTTTCAATGCCTAAATAAGGTGCCCAAGGTTGCACCTCTCTAATCTTAAATATATAGTGTGTTTGAAACACTAATCCAACAACTTATACTACCTATTTGGTGGCCAAAACTATAAAAATTCTAACAATTTATACTACCTATTTGGTGGCAAACCAAACTATACAAAATCACTCACCACTCTCTTGGGTCATAAATAATGCCATTGAGTGTGTAGATCAAGAGACCATGAACTTAAGTGCTTAAACATAATTATAGACAACATACAAACTAGAGTAAGCAAAAAAAAAACCAAAAAATGAGTGGACTATTGATTTTTACACACACACACACACGCAGTGTGTGTGTTTGGACTCGAGAGGGATCCTTTATGTATGTGTGTGCATGTGTACATGTGGATTCATGTTCTTGTGCATGCACGCTTACATATACATGATGATACAGATACCAAAATTACAAATGTTGTTAACTTTTTGGATATGAGGAAGAAAACCTTTGTAAATTTGGTCATATAAGATCTTACTTTACATTATTTATCAAGTACTTCCTTTAGTAAATGATTTTTTTGTAAAGTTCTTCAAGGTGCATATTGTGATGATATATGAGAGAGAGAGAGAGAGAGAGAGAGAGGGTCCAAATAAACATGGAAAGTGAATTGTTTACAAAAAGAACGTAAACTTTCAACTAGGTTTGCATGGTGTCATGGTATGAAGATTACATTATTAATGTTTGAATCCTCCTTGCAATCCGAATGTGTGCACATTGATGCATCCTAGCAACTTTTGCATGCTTTTGGGATCATTCAGACGTATAAATTTCATTATATTGTTATGAGATGGATCATTTAGACATATAAATTTTGTTATATTGCCTCTAGCCATTGTGAAAACTCATTAAGAACTATAGTACACCAAACCCACAAGTTTTTTAAATGTGCATAAATATAAAATGTAATGTGAGCCATGATATAAGGCCTTGCCACCCAATATCCAGTATGACATGTAACATTCTTTTGGTTTAAATAACTTCATTAGTTTTTCCTAACTATCAAAATGCAACAAACATGTTACATATTAGTGCATACACAATAGTCACGGATGGGTATGCTTAGATTTTCAGATGATTGAGACTCTTTTACCATTTCATGAAAAGATTTATCATTGAAATCAAGTTTGCACCATTTCACGAAAAGATTTATCATTAAAATCATGTTTAAGACTCTTTCACCATTTCACAAAAAGGTTTATCATTGAAATCATGTTTGCAAGGAGATTGATGTATTGGTTTAGTTCCTTAGTACTTTATATAACAAGAAGAAGTATCATAACTACTTCATGGTCTTGATTTCTTGTTGTGAAGTAGAATACTGCTCATGAATCTCTTAGACTAGGGAATGTACAAAGGCAAGTAGTTGCATTAAGCATCAAAAGGGACAAAGACATGTTTTACAAATGCAACTTCTATGAAGCACAATATACCCTTTATGACAAAGCAAGGTACCACTTACTATAATAGTTGCTACATTCAAGGATCCTTTGATTTTATATTTTGCAATGCTCGCTCACTCTTCATGGTGAAGTATTCTAAAAAAATTTGAGTTTAACTTCCATTTTCACTTTGGGTTAAGCACATTCCTACATAGCATTGATCGTCAATCTTTGATAGATTTTCTAGACACTACTTTCGTGTGAATTTTTGAATTTATAATATTTGTTACCTTATTCAATGTGGACAACAAAAGCATTATTTGTCACATTAATTATATCTTGATTATACAACATTACAATTTTATCCAATGATGCACCATCAAAATTGCATTCTAGACATGTTGTTTGATGCTTTATTAGGATGAATATTATAAATATTTTAGTATTTCCAATCATGTGGTTGAATGGCATTCTAAATATGTTGTTTAATCCATTAGTATGATATATATCATGATTATTCATTGCTACTATATTCTCCAACGGTGCACTATTAATCTCAATGCATTAATATGATGCATATCATTATTGTAAATGTTATTATTAATATTATCCAATGGTGCACAACATTAGTCCAGGTGGTGGAAGAGTTTGAGATCGTGGGATGGAATCTCTCCTCGGATGATACTGTTAGGCACATAGTATTAGGTAGTGTGTGTTTAGCGTGGTGTTCACTTCCAATCATCTCATTGTCGATATATTGCTCAATACATTAGTATGATACATATGAAAATGTGCATATAACAATATCATTATCAAACTGTGATATTTTTGGGAGAAAGGTAATTATATTATTTTATAAACACTAGAAGGATTTACAAAAAGTTCAAGAAGCCATGGGCCCTAGGCTGAGCTCCAGAGACTATTCCAACTCTTTTACATTACAATTAAGCAACTTGCATAACATATCCCATTTATCATCTTCCCACGCAAAAGAAGATTGGATCCAAGACACATGATATCCAAGTTGTATGCAAGTAATCATCATTACTTCAGTGGTGTAGCCTTTGGGAGGCATCTTTTCCAATATAAATCTATCAGTCCACACCTTGACCATAGGTCTGGTACCCACCAGGGGATTCTCAATGAAAGCCACAAATGTGTAAATAGGATGCTTGACTTTGAGCTACCATCTTTTAGTTCTTAGCCCAAATTTGGGGAGCTTAGTCTTCACACCAAGTCCAGAGTGATCTTGCATATCGCCAAATGTTAGGCAACTCGCAGCCTAGTATGTACAAGAGTCTGTTGATCCCAAGTTGCATAGAGTGTATTACCTGAAAGATGTTAGCATCATTTAGATTGTTAGCATAGTATACTGACCAGCAAAGATGAGTACATTTATACATCAGTTAAGTGACATTTGACCAGTGTTCCCCCCCTTCTGAAACACAATACTATTTCTAGAAATCCATATTTCGCATAAGCAGCCATATCTAAAAATGCAGTCTTGTGGAGCCTGGTTAAAGATTGGGGGATTTTTTTTTTTAAAGATATGAATTATACAACAGCCACTCTAGCATGGGCCCACCAATAGAATTTGTGATGGTCACCATCATCTTCATATGTAAGAACCAATGTGAAATGAATTTCTAAATCGTGTATTGTTGAGTATTTCAGAGATGCCAACTCCACTCTATCGCTTCCAATTTCGGATGTATTACAGCGCAGAAGCGAATGAAGTCCGAGCAAAACACCGGGTTTTCCTTTGTGCGTTGTGTTATGTCTGGCTCTGGCTCTATCTACTTGGGAAGACATGTGTTTCTTTCTTTCTTTTTTTTAAATAGCCAAGTCTTTTATCCTGAATACAATTGCTAGCATGGAGAGGAGAGTGACATGGTCCAAGAAGCTTACATTTGGACAAGCACGCCCTTTCCTCATCGATGGTAAAGAGTGGCTGCCCACCACCCATTTGGAAAATACACTCCTTGTTTGGCACCTTCACCCTTCCATGAGGATACAACCCCCAACACCACTGTACCATTACCACCTATTACAGTAGTTCTACCATTGTTAATAACCCCTTGCACTCTACCAATTGACCACCAATGCTCTTTAAAAAATGGCATTCGAGTGTATTTGTACCGGCTAGTATTAAGCAAAACTAGCCCCTTGCAGTCTACCAATTGTCCACCAATGCTCTAAAAAAACAGCATTCCAGTGTATTTGTACCGGCTAGTATTAAGCAAAACTAATTGAGATTTTAAGTAGCCCTTATCTTAAGGAATGATTTTTCATATATTTTAGTTTTAAAAACGACATATAGTAGAGATTTCATAAACAAAAACCATATAGATTTAAGAGTTGCACTTTTTGATTGGTTAAAAAAATATGTTTTTTTCGAGCACTGATGACCACCACTAATAAAAGCAATTATCAGTGTTAGTCCCTTGCCCCTTTTAGTAGGGATACAACCAATTGCTATGTGCACATGATTCCATGACATGACCACCACTAATAAAAGCAATTACCATTGTCAACTCCTTACACCCTTTAGTAGGGACACAACTAATTGCTATGAGCACATGACATAACAGTCGTTAATAGAAATCACCATTGATTGCACTTTATCAAAAATTTCAACTACTTGTACAGTAAATGATGCATCATCTTAAGAGTCTCATGTTTGTTTTTTTAGAACATACATATGTTATGGTAGATAATGCTAAAAAGAACTCAAAAGGAGGTGTGAGGAGTGTAGATGTCATTCTTCACACTTCCAAAGGGTTTCAAAAATAAATTCAAATAAAATAATATATGAATCAAGTACTTTTGATTTAATAAATAATAGAATATGCATGGTTTATGACGTGTTTTATCTTTCATACATTTTCATTAATGGAGCATAAGGAGACATGATAAGGCATTAAAAACATTTCACTAACTTGTTAAATTTGGAATGAGCACTTTCAAAATTTATGTAACATAGAGAGACATAAATACACATTAAAAAGTTTTCACAATCATGTAAATTTGTGTTGCATCAAGGCCATGGCCCTTAGCACCATGTCTTTACAAAATAATAATAAGTTGTTATGGATATACATACTCAACACCATGTCTTTAGGAAATAGTAGTAAGTTGTTGCACATACAAACTATTGTTTAAGTATTAACTATCAAATAATTATTTTGTAAAAGAATTAGATTTCCTCTATTTCATGTCATCTAAGAGGTCTTGGAAATACTTTTTATACCATTCCCTATCATGTAAAAGGTCTTCGATACACCCTTTAGACTATCTATAAAATATATTCTAAACATGTATGCTAGCCACATTAACATGGTTGCCGACACCAACTAGCAAATGAGGACACACCAAAACCAAGGGCAACAAGGATAGACTCTGACATCCTCAAAAACTAATGGATGGGCACCCATGATGATCACCGTGTTACTTCCATAAATCTCGCTTCAAGAGCGTGTGGCCAAAAGCTTTAGAGATTCCCAGTGAAATTGCTTCACACATGTATTATGATGAGAACCACCATTATAATTGTATGAGGCCATGAATGAGCCAAACTATGTTATGGGCACCCATGTTGGAGACACTTTGAGTGAGTGTAAACACTTTTTATATATACCAATCTCTTTCATAATACAAGGAGCCTTCCATTTACCAATTTGAGCTTTGCTCTTATTATCCCTCTTGCTTTCTAACCATTTTCTTAATCCATGCTAGTGTGCTTATGAGAGTGAGAGAGTGTGTATGAGAGAGAGATGAGGAGAGGGCACCACTCATGGAGATTTGAGAAGCTACACCAGAGTGACAATATATATGGGAAGGAGCTCTCTCCACAAGAGAGGGTGGCATCCCTTGAGGGATTGTGACTTATAGATTAACACCCCATGACATTAAGGGATTTGAGGAAGCCATTGCCAAGGATTACCAATAAGCTTTCTTTACTTTTCTCTTTTATTTCATTTTCTTCGAGTCTTCCTCCATAGCCGAAGAGTGAAGAGCTCTCGGTTGTTTGTGTATGTATGTTTGTGTTTTTTCATGTTTTCATGTGAGAAAAAAGGTAAGAAAAGACTTGGTTTGTATGCGTATATGATTTGCAAATTGCTTGTAGATTCTTGTTTCGTGTTATTTTTTGTTTGCAAATCATGTTGAAAATTAGTTATATATATAAGAATTTAGAATGCATTTAGAGCATAAAAAAGCAAAAGGAATGATTGATTTTTGCATGTAATAGCATTTAGGAGTGGCTTTTGCATAAACATAGTGTAAACATCCTTAATTTTTAGCTTTATCTTATTTTTTTAGTAATTTGAATGCATCACGATGCTAGCAATCCATTTTTAGTATCCTTAATTTCTAGCTTTATCTTGTTGTTTTTCAATAATTTGAATGCACTAGGATCCAAAATCTTTTGATATTCACCAATTTCTCTTAATCTACTTGTGGATTAAGTGGTGATTAGGGAGCTCAAGAGACATGAAAACCTAAAAAAAGAGCCTAATCTTGTTGTTTTGCAATCATGGGATGATTTTCAAGTGCTTTTGGGTGCGCATGTAACCCAATACTATCATTAGAATCCTTGTTTTTTGAAAAACCCTAATTAATTTAAAGAATCAAGTGGCCTTAAGCCTCATGAAAATGCCTAAACAAGCCATTTAAAGAATCGAGTGGAATTAAGCCTATTAAAATTTCTAAACAAGCCACTTTTGGGCATTTTAATTAGGTAAAAGATTTGTGTTCTTAATTAGGATTACTTTTTAAGCCATTGGTGTAAAAGATTTGTGTTCTTAATTAGGATTATTTTTTAAGCCATTGGTGTAAGCACCTTGGCAAATTAATCCATACTTAGAATTGCATTGGCCTCCCAAATCTCCTAAATTACATTCCATTTAGTAATGTGATTAGTAATGCTTGATTCCTTGCTAAACTTGGAGAAATCTATAATTTAGTGGGTATCACAAATTTGGCGGGTTGTCCTTGATCCCCCAAATAATGGGAATTCTCATGTGGGCATGGTGTAAGAGGATGTATGTTACGTAATGTCCGCCCTTTAGTTGTACGAGGACACCAAACGCTAATGTGCCATCCTAGTGAATTGGTATCATGGGTGATCCCACGTTAAATACTGGTTACCTAGTATTATTGGTATAGCTTGAGGCCATGCTTGACGGGTGTATGTTGTTGAGGTGTAACAAGTACTGCCATGTTTGACAACCATATTGTGGTCAAAGTGAAACAAGTGGACTATGCTAGACAACTGCACATGGTCGCGAAACGTAACAAGTGGTTTATGAAATTGATGTTCCATGCTAATTGAAGTGTAACAAAAGTGGTATGCCATGCTAATTGAAGTGTAATAAGTGGCAATACACGCCATGCTAGATGATGTGTATTATGATACTCTCATCGTAGTAAAACAAGTGGTAAGTGTATGTTATGTTTGTACCTATCGACATTTCATATTGGGATTAGTTATAAAGAAGGGCAACTAATTGAAAAAACTAATGTGTTTACATTTGTGAGATAGGTGATGAGCAATGTGCTTGTTGCACATGGAGGATCTTGTCTATATCATCTCGGAACATTATTATTTCGTATTATTTTCTTGGCCATGTGCCAAATGATTAAACATATTATTTACACATGCTTGCGCATGGCGTTGCTATATTCCTAGCACATATGTTAAAAGAGTTTTGATTATTTACACTTAGTATGTGAACAAGCTCTAGTGTTTGAGCTATTTTTGTAAAAGTGGAAAAGCAACCCCAATTTTGTGCGTACTACTATTAATAGCTCCTTGGGCTATTTATTGAATATAATTCTCAAAATACTCATGTCGTGGAAGTGGAGCTACACTCATGAGAGGGGAGAGATTACACCCAATGGTGTGTTGATAGTGATATTGTTCTATTTCTCTTATTTTATGCTATGCTATGCTTAGAGAAGTACATAAGGTCATGTGATAGTGGTATGAGAGCATAGTGGTATAAGAGCATAGGGGTACTTGGATTTGAAGAATAGGGGGAAGCTCACAAGAATCCAAGGGTAAAGTAGTGAAAGACTCAAGAACTCATGGACAAAGATTGGAAGGTTTATGGGAAATTTTTTGGGTCCTTGGATGGAGATTGGAATCAAAGGCTAGCAATTGATGTCACCCTTTCTTGCAAAACCACTACTGAGCAAGAGAAACCACTCCTAGTTTCATAAAAGTGGTTCTGGCATCCTTCTTTTTACAGATGTATAATCGTGCTTCAGTCTGACTCCTTAATCCTCCATGTAGCCTAGACTAAGCTTAGGCTAGCCATAGCAAGGCTTGAGAATATTCTCTTACTCTCAAATTTAAGGATAGAGGCCAGAGGAGGAATTTTATAATGAAGGGTTCAAGTCTTCCCTTTTTCTTCTTTAATTAATAAGCGCAAGAAATTCAGTTCAATCGATTTGGAGAAAAATACTTCATTAAGCTTATGTTTAACTTTTATTAGCAATTGCTTTGAACTAGCAATCGTGGCATCAAGGGGCAGCGATTCAGCGAAGACAGGCGCGCAACAAGCGAAGGCGAAATTCTTCTCTTTTCATTTTTTTTTTTCCAGACGTGTTGCGCGCGGAATAACAGTAGCTTAAGCTTTTAAGTGATAAAGCTTATAAAGTTATAATCTTATTATTATATAAGCTTTTTAAAAAAATAGAGTTTGCAATTTTTCTTGTTCCTCCTATCAGAATTACGTGCTGCGCGCTGGCCGTGCGTATTCAGCTGTGAGAAGAAAAAAACGTTTTCTATTACATTCTTTTTAAGTTTAAGTTGGTAAGGTGTTTAAGTTGGTAAGGTGTTTCGTTGTCAAAACCCAGGTTATGGGTTCGAACCCTGCTGGCTACCTCGATGGATGTGCCTTGCCCCTGATTTGTGGGATAAGGGGGGTCCCATGGGTACTAAGCCCGTCTCTTCTCTAATGCCAAACTTTCCCAAAAAAAAAAAAAGCTTGGAAGCTTTAAAGCCCCCATATTAACATAAGACTTTAAAGTCTCACAACCTTCAAAAATCCCTCAAGCTTTATCAGAGATTTACGCACCCATGGTTATTATTCAACATTAACAAATTATTTCTCCCACTTATCTTTCGACGTTCGAGCTCTACTTCAAATATTTTTCCACTTCCTCAAATTCAAACACGTCGACAACACTTTATTACTTGGTCGTGCATCTAATGAGCTAAGTATTATTATTTTAGCAAATTTTCATTTCTGTATTTAAAATTTGTAACCTTTTTCAAATGAATGCATAGAGTTTTGAGTATACAAGTGCTCATGTGTGCTTTTGCGCTTGTACCCTTGCGGAATCAAAATGAGAATTGTTTGCTTTAACTTAATTCTGCCAACAAACAATGCCAAAATGATCTATAGAACATAAGGTAATATACCATCCATCGTCGACCACATACAAAGAGGCTAATGCGGCCACCCTTTTGCTTACTTTTTAAGAGAACTCTTTCTATGTAGGCACCTAAACATTATTACATATCTTGTTTGTCAAAAAAAATCCAAATTCCAAGCTTATATCGATCTAAAAGAAATTGATTGCGTACCACGTCTATAGAAATCTTTTTAACCAAACAACCCATCGGGAAGTCTATAAAGAAAAGAGACACGACTGCTACGCTCTCCTCACCATCTAGAAAATTTCCTTTGAGAAGAAGTGCACAATCCTGTTGACAATAATGTGTAAGAACTAATTTTTAACATGTGTCCCATACATAAAGATTTCATGAAAGTTCATCCCCTACCTTGCCTCCTCCTTAGGAGACACTTCCAAGACACTAAGCAAGGTGGCCCGCAAATATGTCACAATTTGCGAGCTTGCCATCTATTCATAAAATATTAATGTGAAAAATAGTACTTTGAGAAATATACTTAAACACACATCTTTTTTAGCCTATACCTGTAGGTTGTGAAGGTTCCTTGTCTTCCTTAGTCCTCTTGGAGGATTTCTTGCTTGCTTTCTTTGGAGGATTGCTTTGCATAAACTCCAACCGTTTCTTTATCGAAGACACGGGTGAGTGGGAGGGCTCTGCGGTATTAGCTACTTTCTTTTGAGAAGAGATGGCTTTCTTGGAAGCTGAACCAACCTCCTCCATTTCACCAATTTGTGTCTCATGTGCATACTCTGTAATAAATAAATGTTTGTTTTCATGTAGAAGATAACATAGAAAAATAATAGAAATAGTTTGGCCAGAGAAAGGTAGCAAAAGAATACCCTTGTAATAACAATCTGCCTCATGCCTTGGTTACTCTCCAATGGGGTAGTTGAAAACGGAATCGTTCTCTAGGATAGCTTGTGGAACACTTGAGAAATTCAACACATAAATTCAACCATGAAAACACATGCTTTGTAGGTTTCAACAAAATCAAATAAATTGAACAAAAGCATAGCAAACATAATACTTAGCTCAAAGACAAACATGCTGGGTGCAATCTTCCCCCCCCTTGTGCGTGGCCTTCCTCACACAAGAGTATTTTTATTAGCTTTTTACCAAAAATAGGCCATAGCCCCCAAAAATATACAAAGTGTGCTTTTTGAGAGCACGACACTCTTCCACAACAAAAATAGAGTGTCCCAAAAATTGGGGCTAGGGTAAAGCCTTTAGGCTTTAATAAATTTAACATTATAAATGTACTTTTTCCAATGTATCAAAATGGAAAAATCAACTACTAAGGTTACAAGCTACGCTTGTAAAAATAAATATGATGCGCATAAGAAACATTCTCCTCGACATTATTCATCAATCCTCGTAATCTTCATCACTTGAAAATATAAGCTCAATTAATAATTAAATTAATCCCACAAATATTAAACAGGCACAAACCATCACCAACTCATGACTACCAGGCGTAAGTACCCCAGGAATCACCCTGCCATACAAACCTAACTGAAATAATCATAGACGCCCCCAAGCATACGTCATATACCGCACGTATTAATATTTATAGTGGTGTCACCCACGATATTAACCTAGCCGGCATGACGCACGAGTAACCTAGGCGTCCCAAAATTACTCAAGAGGGAAAAATAATATTCTTAAAGAGGACTTAAAATATATTCTTATGGCATCCCTCTTGCTTGAGTTTGCGATTGCCCTCAATTGCAGGTTTGCTGGGTTTGAAAAGAACGAAGGATCTCAGGATAAGCTCGGAAAAATTTCTCGGGCATCCATTTTGCATTTTCTTGAGGATGGTTTTTGAATGTCAAAAGATATTTGATGTATTGGTTCCCAGTTCTTGTTGTTGTCGTCTCTTGATCAATAATAGCATCAGGAACTAAGATTTCCTCCTCTCCTTCAACAAGAGGTCATAAATTGGGTGAGAAGGAAGTGTTCCTCGAAAGGGTTTCAAGAGATGAATATGGAAAGAGTTGTGGATATTCTAATTAGATGGCAACTCTAGTCTATAGGCCACATCGTTAATCTTTTCAATAATTTTAAATGGTCCATAGTATCTAGGTGCAAGTTTAACTGTGCAGGGAATTTTTTCACACTCTTCAATCGTCTCTTCTCAATTCTCAAAAGTACATAATCACCTTCTTGGAATGAAAAATCGTTACGCTTCCTATTTGCTTGAAATGTATACTTCTCTTGAGCTCTTACAATACAATCACGCACTTTAGATAAAATACGATCAAAGTCTCGAGTATATTGGTCAGCAGCTTCAATCTTATGGGAGAGTCTAGTAGCCGGAATAGGCAAAGCTCTACCATAGATAATCTCAAATGGTGCTCGACCAGTAGCAGAATGAGGAGTATTATTATAAGCAAATTGGAGTAGATATATGTACTTATCCCATGAACTAGGTTGCTGGGAAACATAGGCTCTAAGCATATCCAAGATAGTGCTATTCGTGACTTCGGTCTGTCCATTTGATTCAGGATGAAAAGCTGTAGAAAAATCTAACTTAGTGCCTAAGTTTGAGAAAAGAGCAATCCAAAAGTGACTACAAAATTTGGAATCTCTATCAAAAACTATCACTTTGGGTAGACCATGAAGATTTGCTTGACAAATATGGTCGCAGCTTGCTGAGAAGTCAGTGTCTTTTTACATGGAATGAAATAGGCTTGCTTACTAAACCTGTTCACTATTGTCCAAATCATGTCATGATGACTGGAAGTAGTAGGAAAGCCTGTAATGAAGTCCATAGACACTTGTTCCCATGGTCAGTCTCGAATGGATAAAGGCATAAGCAATCCCAAAGCTTTGCCTTTGTAGCTTTTAATTGCTTGACAAATGTTACACTTAGCTACAAATTTTTCTACATCATTTTTCAAATGAGGCCAAAAGAATTCTCGAGAAACTACTTGAAGTGTTGCGAAAACTCCTCTATGTCCCATGAATGGTGGTTGGTGCATCTCTTCCAAGAGACAAGTTGTCTATAAGGTTGAGTAACACATAATCTTTTCTCAAAGAAAAGATAGCCATCATTATGAGAATAATTTCCTTGAGGTGTCCAATTGTTTTCACGCAATTTGATCCATATCTCAGAAAAATCTGGATCTACTTCATAAGTTTCTTTCATAAGTACAAATGGTTCACTTTCAATAGCGAAAATGTTGTTGATATGAGGTCTTCTACTTAAAGCATCGGCAACAATATTTTCCTTTCCAGGTTGGTATTGAATCATGGGTTGGAAACTTTGTATGAAAGATGCCCATTTGATGTGCCTATCTGAAATAAGGGGTTGCGAAAGCAAATGCCTAATGCTTTGTTGATCAGTCTTGATAAGAAATTCTAAACCCATTAGGTAATGCTTCCAAATCTTCAAGGCATGCACAACTGCTGCTAATTCCTTGTCATATGTACTATAATTTGTTTCAGCAGGTTTTAGCTTTCGACTTTCATAGGCAATAGAATGGTTGTCTTGCATAAGCACAGTACCAAAACCTTTGCCACTAGCATCAGTTACTACTTCAAAGAATGGTCTTTGAAAGTCAGGTAGTGTAAGAACTGGTGCATGAGTTAATGCATCCTTGAGTACTAGAAAAGATTTATCTTGACTTTTGGTCCAATGGAAAAATATAGTTTTCTTGAGAAGTTCCGTCAAAGGATGTGCAATATAAGCGAAATTCTTGACAAACTTCCTATAGTAACTACATAGACCTAGAAAAGATCTAAGGTCATGAATGTCTCGAGGTGTAGGCCAAGAGGCTATACACTCAATCTTCTTAGGATCCACACGGATTCCTTCAGCTGACACTATATGGCCTAAGTATTCAATCTCTTTTTGAAAGAAAGAACTCTTTTCTAGATTGACATACAATTCATTTTCTCTCAAAAGGTTAAACACTTGCTCCAAGTGTTGCTCATGCTCTTGACGATTCTCGCTGAAAACAAGAATATCATCAAAGAACACCACAACAAAGCTTTGAAACTTTAGGAAAATGCGATTCATCATACGACTGAATGTAGCTGGATCATTGGTCAAACCAAATAGCATAACCAAAAACTCATAATGGCCAGTCTGGGTTCTAAATGCAGTTTTGAATATGTCTGACTCAGTCATGCGTACTTGATGATAACCAGACTTTAAGTCAATCTTGCTAAAGACCTTTGAACCTCTAAGCTTATCAAGTAAGTCATCTACCCTAGGGATAGGGTATCTGTTCTTGACAGTGATTTTGTTCAATGCTCGGTAGTTAACACACATTTGGAAAGTTCCATTCTTCTTCTTAACAAGAAGGACTGGAGCTCCAAAGGGTAAACTACTAGGTCTAATAAGGCCTCTTTCTAACAAATCCTTGATTTGTTTTTGGATTTCTTTTTGCTCTAAATTGTTGACTCTATAAGGAGCTTTACAAGGTGGAGAGTTGCCTGGCAATAAGTCAATACTATGGTCTTCAGGCCTAGACTTAGGTAATCCTGGAGGTAAATCTTCCATAAAATAATCCCTGAATTTGGAGATATAAGGATCAAGTTTTGTACTTTTGGATGTGTTAGACTCAGCGCTAAGCTGGTTAACCCAAACCATATAAGTCTTCTCCCTTTTCCTAAGAGCTCGCTTTTCTTGAGTATGACTCAATAAAGGGCTCATCTCTCCTTTGACTAGACATTGGAGGAAAATATTTTCATTGTCCTTCCTTACACAAATGCTATGTGTATCATAGTCTATAATTGGGTTGTACATATGTCTCCAATATTACATCTATGCCTTGTAAAGGTGCAACTAAGAAATCCCTTTTTTCTGTTAAGGAATTGATGCTTAAAGTTAAACCTTTCACCTCTTACATGCAATTATACTTGGTTCCAGTAAATGCAGCTTTAACTCTAGAAGGTTGAATGTTTAAAGCTCTAATTGCCTTTTCAGAAATAAAGTCATGAGTCCTACCATCGTCATGCAAAACAATAACTTCGTGCTCAATTAATTTTTCCTTTTATTTTGAGTAGCGAATGAGCTTGAGGCTTATCTTCTGCTTCTGAATAGTCGGGGTCAGAGTTACCCTCTTGCTTGAGCGATTCATCTTCATTGTCGTCCCCTTCAAGCATATTGACTCATGCCGCAGGTGTCGGATTCTTTGCACGTTTTGGGCAATTTGGTGCTATATGTCCTTCTCTTTATGACATCAAAAACATTTAATTGGAGGACCTTTGGGCTTGCCACCATTGACTTTCTTTGAATTGGATTCGCCTTTGACCATCTCCTTGCCTTTGTCAAACCCTGGCTTATGAAAATTTCTTGAAGCATGAAAAGGTTTAGAGTGGTTACTCTCAAATGACTTGGCCTCTCTAGGAAAACCATTTTTGCGTTCGGAATTTGTTGCCAAAGATATAGCTGTAGAAAGTGAATGAACTCTAAACATATTCACATCGGCCCTAATCGTAGACTTAAGGCCCGAAATGAATTTCCTTCGTTTCGCACAAGTCCCGAGCAATTCCGAGTGATTTAGGAGACTTGGGCTAGTCGAAATGCTAAAGAAATAATTTTCTGCACCTTGAACAATAATCAAACAATTCTGAAAACTTGGCCAAACCTCTATAATAATTTCTGAGAATTTTTTTAGAATTTTTTTAGAATTTTTTTAAAATTATTTTGAAAGTTCCTGGCATTTTTTGGCCTTTTTAAGCCTCTTTGAGCCCTGAAAAATCAATTTTTTGCACCCAAAAATCTAAAAATTACAATTCTTTGGAATTTTCCTTGAAATAGGAAAATAGATGGTGTGAAAGCTCCAAAAGTTGATGTGACATGCATTGGGCTTGGGGAAAAGTAGAATTGGGTTAAGTTGAGAATTTGGCTTAATTGAGATTAAGTAATTAGTAGCTTAATTGATTTTTGTGGTCTTCTTCTCATGTTTTTTTTTCGCCCGTGAGGCTGCAAATCGGCGCCTCAAATTTGCTTGATTTTATTTATTTTTCATGGCTTAAAACTCACACAGCATGCAGTCCGTCCATTATAGGTTGCTTCTACCTTGAACCTTTGCAAAAACTGAGCAAATCACATGAGGTTTTTGGCTATGGGGAATCCATCTATATGGTTGGATTTGAAATTCATGAAGCTTTGAGCAAAACCACTTTTTGATGAAGAAGAATGGTTTTGGAAAGAGGTAAGTGGGTTTGAGAAGTAGAGCTAGTTTGAGAATTTGAATTTTTGGTTAAAGACCACAAACCCTTCTTTTGCCCACCAGTTAAAAGCCTGCAACTTTCTTGAGAGTTGTGTTGATGAAGACCTTCCCCACCTTTCCACAAATCTCCCAGCCCAAGCTCTGATACCACTGAAAACGGAATCATTCTCTAGGATAGCTTGTGGAACACTTGAGAAATTCAACACATAAATTCAACCATGAAAACACATGCTTTGCAGGTTTCAACAAAATCAAATAAATTGAATAGAAGCATAGCAAACATAATACCTAGCTCCAAGACAAACATGCTGGGTGCAATCTTCCCCCCTCCCTTGTGCGTGGCCTTCCCCACACGAGTATTTTTATTAGCTTTTTACCAAAAATAGGCCATAGCTCCCAAAAATATACAAAGTGTGCTTTTTGAGAGCACGACACTTTCCACAACAAAAATAGAGTGTCCCAAAAATTGGGGCTAGGGTAAAGCCTTTAGGCTTTAATAAATTCAACATTATAAATGTATTTTTCCCAATGTATCAAAATGGGAAAATCAACTACTAAGGTTACAAGCTACGCTTGTAAAAATAAATATGATGCGCATAAGAAACATTCTCCTCGACATTATTCATCAATCCTCGTAATCTTCATCACCTGAAAATATAAGCCCAATTAATAATTAAATTAATCCCACAAATATTAAACAGGCACAAACCATCACCAACTCATGACTACCAAGCGTAAGTATCCCAAGAATCACCCTGCCATACAAACCTAACTGAAATAATCATAGACAGCCCCAAGCATACGTCATATACCGCACGTATTAATATTTATAGTGGTGCCACCCACGATATTAACCTAGCCGGCATGACGCAAGAGTAACCTAGGCGTCCCCAAATTACTCAAGAGGGGAAAATAATATTCTTAAGAGGACTTAAAATATATTCTCATGACAGTAAAGCCACCATGAACAGTATTGCACCTCCCATTCATTAAGGCCATACTTCTTCATCCAAAGAGGAAATATGGACCATGCCCAGAGAGATCTATCCACTCATCCACAAATGCTGGTGCCTCCTCATCATGAAGCTTAACAATCCATCTATTAAAGTGGAATAATCATTAACTTTCAACTTATTATTAGTATGTCACATGCAACTTAGGTTCTCTAATTCAAGGCACATAATGATAAAGAATGAGAATGTAGTATGAATACCTATAAAATATTCTCTTGGAGACTCTGAAAGCTTCGGAATCTTCTCATCTAATTCTTTGGTATTCATGTGGCCCAATAACTCAGAAAAAGCATTGTCAACATGGTGAAGCAGCCATAGTGGTTGCAAAACGAATTGATCATCCACCTACCTTTGGTAATGACGTGCCAGGGAAGATTTTAGAGGAGGTGGTTGAAATCTTCATTGTCAATAGAGGTCGGGATCCTCCACGAATACCTCTTTGTAGACTTATGGAGGATGAGGCCATTCGAGCTGTTGGTCCAAGCACAGATGGCCTTGTCAAAAGATTTAAGAAATCTGGTTACAGTGTGTTGGGGGCCCCATTTATTGTGTCTTTCAAAAAGGATGGCCATGATCAACAATTTGTGTCAGAAAATGATATGCTTGAATGGGGAGGAATGTGGAGAGAAGTTAACGTGAAGTTCGAGCGAAATCTACCATCAAAGTGGGAGGATCTTCGAGGGAAGAAATTCTTTTTTTGGGATGGAAATCATAGACTGAAGACATGGCTCCATCTGATCAAAACACATAAGTTATTTCTAGTATTAAATAAATTCTTGATTAAATTGAATATGTGTTTGTATCTTGAACATGTATTCTCTATTTTTCTTCAACCATTATAGAGTACTCTATGATTAAATGGAGATATTGCTCAATGAAATGCCACTTTGTCAATGTTGATCGGAGTACTGGAAGGAGAGTTGATGTTGTCTTTGAGAACTCAAAATGAGTAAGTAATTACACTCATTCATGTTCTCTTTGATGGGTCAAAATGAAGTGGATGGTTTGTCATTTTGTTTTGTTTTTTGTTTCAATTTGTTATTTATGTAGAATTGGGAGAACTACCATATGCACAAATTTTGGTCAAGAAATTTTTCTTTTCCAAAAGTTGGCTATGGTTAGTAGCTCAAGGATTTTCCAAAAGAGTGGCTTCATTGGATTGAAGTGGAGTTGGCCTGCGGCGAGAAGAAAGCGACCAAGGGCACATGGTATAATTCTCCAACAATTTTACTTTGCTATGCTTGTTTGGAAGGTAAGAATATAAGGACTTTTATTACTAATTTTTTTACTCTTTGACACTATGAGACCGTAAAATTACTAAGTGGGACTTTCTTGTACTGCATAGGAGGAGTTTGATGTGTCTCTAGCCAAAGAGATAGTAGACATTAATGATCCCTCTATCAATGCGGGAAAAGGAGAGCATAGCTCAAGGTAGAAATGAGAGGATCTACAAGGAGAGATCTTATAAGGTATGTAATCTTAATACGTCGTGGAAGCCTAAAAATTAACAATTAATCATGGTTGTAACCTTTAATACGAAGATGCTATCTATTACAAATCCTGCAAAATGGTCAAGGGTTTTTTTCTCTTCTTTACAATTACAATTGGGTGAAAGAAAAGGACATGGTTGGGTTGACAAAGGATAAAGTTCACTCATTGGCTACAATAAAAATATATACTGACAGGTACATTATATACAAGTATTTGTATGTATGTGTGTCCATATGTATGCTTCTTTGTAGTTGTTTCAAAAGTTGTCATTTATGTTGGAATTGTAGGAAGACAGATATACTCCGCTCTATGCTCACATGCCGGTTGGTATGACCCTTCATGTGAGCGATATTTGAGTGCGCAAAAGCTTATAATGTACTTGAGGAAAGAATGGTATTGGGGAAATCTTAGTGGTTGCATTGTCTTCTTGATCATGCTCTTCTTGATGAGAGGAAACATTGTGAGATGGAAACATTGTGAGATGGAAGAAATTCATCATGCTCTTCTTGGTATATCTCTACTTCATCTTCGCTCATGCCATCAAGCTCCTCATGTTGTGAGCTCTAAAAATTGGAGGGAAGAGGGTCCTTCACTAGTTTGTTCCTTTGAGCAACATTGGAAGAAGCCATAGAATTGCGTGCACAAGTTCTATAACCAATCTTTCCAGACCATAATGAGTACTCAATTCCTAAAAACGAGTAACAAGCTTACAAGGTATTCATAGCACAAATGCAGGCTTACATAACAATAAATAATAATTGGAAAGTAGACCTACTTTTAAAGGAAGAAGGTGCCTTCATCTTTGATGGAGTGTGCACCATTCTTGCTTAATTCTTGTATCATAAGTTCAAATTATGAGTGCGCTGTGCTCCGCAGCCAACCGGCAAGGGAGGCCAAGGGGGGCATCAGTGGGGCATGAGTGGGGCAAGTTTTGCCCCTCCATGCCCCCCTTGCTCTCCCTTGCGGGCTGAGCCACAAAGCAGCATGCGCACTGCTCTGCGGCGGCTGGCCGGAAAGGGAGGGCAAGGGGGGCATGAGTGGGGCAAAGTTTCCCCCTCTCATGCCCCCCTTGCCCTCCCTTGCTGGCCCAGCCGGCTGCGGAGCACAGCGCGCGCATTGCTTTGCGGCGACTGGCTGCAAAGCAAAGGAGACAAGGGGGCATGAGAGGGGTAAAGTTCCCCCCTTGCCCTCCCGCAAGGGGGGATGAGAGGGGTAAAGTTCCCCCCTTGCCCTCCCGCAAGGGGGGATGAGAGGGGTAAAGTTTCCCCCTCTCATGCCCCCCTTGCCCTCCCTTGCTGGCCCAGTCGGCTGCGGAGCACAGCGCGCGCATTGCTTTGCGGTGGCTGGCTGCAAAGCAAAGGAGACAAGGGGGCATGAGAGGGGGGAAACTATTCCCCTTTCATTCCCCCGTTGCCCTCCCTTTCCGGCCGAGGGCATGAGAGGGGGGAAACTATTCCCCTTTCATGCCCCCTTGCCCTCGTTTGCCGGCCCGCCATAGAGCAATGCGAGAGGGCGTAGCGGGTGAGAGGGGGAGGGGGAGGGGGAGGGGAGGAGAGGAGGAGGGGGGCATACCTGGTAGATCGAGAGGCGTAGGAGGGAGGAGGAGGGGGTGGAGCATGGCTCACACACACACACACTAACATAAGAAGTCTCACACACTAACACACACACACTAACACTCACACTCAGACTTTCACTTTCACTCTCACTTTCATTTTCACTTGTATGTCTCCTATATATCTATAGTATCTAAAGTAGTTAAAGTGAAAGTATATATAAAATATATACTAAATCTACTATATATCTACACTATAGATCTAAGTGTGTGTGTGTGTGTGTGTGTGTGTGTAATTTATTTACACACTTAGATATAGTATATATATGAGTGTATATAATATATATTAAATATATAGTTAATATATATATATATTAAACATAATATATAATATATATAATATATATGTTATGTATACTTAATCTACTATATATCTAATAAAAGTATATGATAAATATTAAATATATAGTTATATTATACATAGGTGTTATGTATATATACTATAGATCTAAGTGTATTTATATAACACATATTTACTTATAGGATCTTATATATTATAAATTATATATAGAACCACAAAAAATTAAAATTATGAGCTCAATAAAATTAATATAACTTTGAATTAGAAGCTTAAAATTTTAAAAATTAGAAGCCGAAAAAAGTCCTCAAGCTTTAAATGATATTAATTTTGTGGGAGACTAGGAGAGTGGGAATGGAAGTGCAAGTGAGTGATTGAACTTTAAATGATGATGGCTGGAGAATAACTTTTGAAACAAGTGCTCCTCATCTTTAATGATGAGAATCAAATTAGTTCTTAATAAAACTATTCTTTTTTGTTTATATGCTTTCATCAAATTATAATTTGAATAAACAACATATATAAATGTAGTTCTCATTTATTCATGAGAATTTTTCTCTCTCCACTAATATTCCTGTTATTTTGTTCTCTCTCTACTTTTATTCTCCTAGGTACACATTCTCTCTCTATATGTCTTTCTAGTTATCTCTCTATTTGGTACACATCCTCTTTCTATATGTTTATCACTACCACTAATGAAAGGAGGGAGATTTGTTTGCAATAACATCATGTGTGCAAAAAGCTCTATTTTTTTGGTGTATTTATTCAAAAAGCCCTAAATAAAAACCTTCCTATATTATAATCCCCGACAAAGTCCAAAGCTTAATTTGCCAAAATGTCCACAATTTAGTAGCCTTGGAAGCTAAATATGCGACCTTAAAGCAAAATTTAGAGGCACTTAGAGAAGATGTAATGCAATCCAATGCAAATAAGGCCAAAATACAAGAAGAAATCCTAACTTCCAGCATGAATATATAAGTTCAAAATTAAAATGTCAAACTTTTATGACCTAGCATCTATTTTCAATGAATCAACATGAAGTTACATCTAAAGTTGATCAAGCAAGACTCCAAATCTCACAAAGCCGGATTGATGCCATGGATGCCATTGAAGATTTAGAGGTCTATGAGCTTAGGGCCAGCCAGTGATGTAGACACATATGAAGCTCGGATGAAGTAGCTTATAGAAGATTTTTACGCTGGTTATATAAAACAATTCAAGTTTTTAATTGATCCTGATGATAACTACCGACTTGATAAGCAGAAATCCAAAAGATACATCTAGAGGAGGTGGATCGCCAACTGCAAGATGCTCTGGAGGGGTACCAACAAAGACTTCAAGGGCCTAGTCTTCTACTAAAGTTGGAAATCAGCATGATAAAGGCAAACAAGTATTTCCTGAGAAGAATGAACAGCTTAGAGAATGTATCATTTATAAAGAACAGGGTAAGGCTTAGTCGTGCTCAATGAAGATGTATTATTTATGAAGAACATGCTAAGGCTTACCATCACAATGTAGAGCAGCTCAAAAATAAAGTGACATATTTGAGGCTAGCCAATCAAGAGCTAGACAAAAGAAACGTAGAATTAGAGGATGTTGAGAAAATCAACCAACTTAAAAAGAAAGCTACTAGATCTAGAGAGTTAAGAGAAGAAGTAGTAGATAAGCTAGATGAATGTGAAGAGGCGATCAAGAATTTAAAAGCAAATCATGAAGAATATGGTAGTTTAATGGCAAGTAGAGATAAGCTCCTAGTGGAGACACATGCCAAGGAGCTTAAAAGTTCTATTTGAGTGCTAAAAGAGAGTCGGAGAGATGTGCAAACTTCATTCAAAATGCTATGGAGACTCTATGGGCCAATGATTCCCCATTCCACCAAATTGGGGTGCTATGCAAAGTGTGGTAGCACATTTCAATAAAGAAATTCCACCTCTTGTGCCACCTTTTTTATAGTCTCCAGATGATCCACATCCTTTGCAAGCTCAAGATCATCCTTTCGAATCCCAAACTTTGCTAGCTCAACATGTTCCAGCTATTCTTGGGGGGTCACTCATAAATATGTAAGCGTAGCACGTGGGTTCAACAAAATGGATTTTGTAAATCCCTTTTTTATGCATTATTTACATATAGAAGGCTATCATTTAGAGGGGGTATTCACAAGTTGAATAGAAAAAGGGTGTGATTTATTCATGAGAAAATCACAGATAAGGGGTTTTACAAATAGGCCATGAACGCATGTGATATATAGGGTTTATACATAGTGACCCCCCCAAGCAACTATTGGTGCCAGCATTAGGACTCGCACACAAAGACAAGGTTCGGTTACTTGGCTATATGGTCAGAGTACCAAACCGAAACCAAAACCAAAACCAAACAATCTAAAAAATCAAAAAATAATATTTATTTATCTTCTCAAATATATTCTTATAGATCAATACATCCTTCTGCTTATATTATAGATATTGATTATCAGATCGATCCGGATTAGGATATCATAAACATATATTTACTTAGGAAATTACAGAATCAAGATTCATTATTACTTATCTGAATACTCCTAGTCTTCAAGCGGGTTTGACATATGTCTGCAGCATAGACTGCCCACCGAGTGTGCCAGGTGCTTGCTTAAGAACTAACCCACCTTATCTTTATTATTACTTTTACCTTCGCTTAGGGGTAGCTTAGGAATAAGATCTCATAAGGCATGTCGGATCGGAGATGACCCTTTATTTCTCAATCCAAATGATTACTTATGCAGTAAGCCTTGATGTATACAGACAAAAGATATAGGTAGAAGAAGAAATACGTAGTCAATTATGCATCTTTGTTTTGCAATTCTATGTGCATACTGTATGTAATGTTCTGTGATCTATGTAATAATTGCTGAATATTTATTAATGTCACAATCATGTTTAATGTTAAATCTATAAACTCTATGTTGGATTATCTACCAACATTTGTCCTATTCTCTATCACTATTCTTTGTCATGGACTATACATTTATCATCTAAATTCAACATTAAGACCCCCCCCTTGCTAGAGTGAGCATAGAAAGTAGATTCTTGTGAATTCCTAAAACAAAAAGTATATTTTGAAGACAAAGTTCCTCACCACTAATAGTAGTGAGAACTCTCACCAATACCTTTGATGTGGTAAGAGGCATTATGGACACACACGTAATAGTGTGTCCACCTTGCGTAATCTCTATATGTTTGACCAAATTTCTTTGAGAAGTTATGTGATTAGAAGAACCACTATCAAGAAACCAATTGTCAAAGATAGGTGCACTGAGACATGCATCATGTTCAGGACTATAATTCAAAAATAGCCATTAGTGAAAAGTCTTGATGGACAACAACATTAGCAGAGTCCTTTTTCTTGGAACTCTAATTGTCAAAGGCGAAACTGCTAAAACCTTTTTTGGATTCCTTTATCTTTTTTTTCCTTATTTTGAGTTTTTAAGCAATTTCCAAGTGCATGGCCAGGTTTCTTGCAATATTGACAAGTCACTTTCTTTGGTTGCTTGGAACTATCCTTAGCCTCAGAAGTTTTGTTTGAATTGGTCTTCCGCTGAAATTTCTTGCCTTTAACCTTAGCTGCTAGAGCTTGACTGCTAGAACTCTAAGAGATATTCTTTCTAGACTATTCCTTTTATAATAGTAAGCTAACAAGCTCCTCATAGGTAAGAGGGGTTACGTTGCCTCTTAAAAAAACCAAAGGGAAGTATTGAATCGTAGATAAGTTTCAGGCAACAAGTCAAGGGTGATGTTAATAATATCCTTCTCAGGAATGATTTCATTAATATTGAGAAGTTGCTCTCTCAAGTCCTGTAATTTTGTTATATATACATTCATGGAACCCTTTTCTTGCATAGTTTCATTATCAAGTTACCTTCTGAGATAGGCAATCCTTGCATTATTTTTAGCTTGATACATAATTTCTAGAGTGTTCCAAGCAAGCATGGATGTTTTACAAGAGCGAATGTGTGGAATAATAGGCATTTTAACTAACAATGAAATTAATGCCAAAGCTTGAGCATCATGTGGATCCCATCTTCTTGGATAAGCAACAATTTGAGGAGTATGGGCTAGATATGTTGGCCCTGACCCCTTTGAGGAGTAGGAGGAGTAATTGTGCCATCACTGCTAGTAAGACCCCATAAGCCCTTTGCAACAATAAGGACATTTTTGACCATAAAACTCCATAAGGAATTTATCCTCTTTGTGAAAAGAATACCAAACAAAACATTTGCAGAGTTGACGGCCATACTTAACTGCTGATGAATTTGAGAAGGAAATATGCAAAAAGAACGCTTGAAATGAAGTCAGTAGATGTTGTTTAACAATTAACAAAGTGCTAAAACTTAGCAGTAAAATCGTTGATTAGAGTCTTGGATCGTTCATGAATCTAATTTTGGAATTGGACGATCAAAGGAAGTAGAATCGGTTGATCATCACATAGGAAGTGGAATCAGACGATCATAGAAAGTGGAATCCCAGACGATCACAAAAAGTGGAATCGGATGATCACAAAAAATAGAATCGAACGATCCCAAAAAGTAGAAGACAATCACAAAAAATAGAATCAGACGATTCCAAAAAGTAGAAGACAATCACAAAAAATAGAATCAGACGATCCCAAAAAGTAGAATCACCAAAGTTGGATCGCTCACTGAACGATCCGAATTTTGAAATTGCTAAAAAAGCGGAATCGAGTGATTTGACAAAGTGGAATTGGTGGATTGAAGAAACCCATGATTGAAGAGTTGAATCGATCAATTATAAATCTCAAAACAATCACAAATCGAGCGCTGCACCTGGAAATGATTGGCATATGGAAACGATCGCAGAAATAGGCGATTCTATCCACCACCATGTTGCCTACTAGTAAAGCGGTGGAAAAGTAGGATCGGATCATTTTGATGCCTGCGGTAATGCTGAAAAATCTGATTATGTAATGATTTATTTAGCTATGCAATTTTGGACGACTATACGGAGTTAAATCACTTATGGAGCTTCTCACTAACATGAATCGGACTGCAGTAGTGCTGAGCTGTTGATTGAAGTAGAAGAACTTGAACAAGAATCGATTCAAGAAGAAGAAGCCTCCTTCACTACACAGGAAGAGAAAGCTTCAATGGAACCTTCAAGCTATACCACCACTGTGAATGATAAGGAGGTTCAACCACCTGATGAAAATCAAATAGAACAAGCTTGGAAAGCTTAAACACAAGCTATGGATAGCTTGTGTTACAGTGTAGATTCAACTAGAAAATAAGCTATGGAAAGCTTTACTCTAATACCACTTTGTTAACTCATAGAATGGAGTTGGACTCACACATACACAATGCTCAAAGACAAGAACATAGAGGTGTAGATTATGAGGGAGATTGGCAAGCTCAAAAGAGAGAGACAAATCTCTCTAGAAGTACAAAGAGAAAGCACAAAATGAGCAGCAACCCTAAATTGTGAATGACGTTGCTTATATACTAGCTAACCCTATAGCCATGGGGAAAAACCCAATGGGACAAAAGTGACCATGGCATAAGTACATAGCCTCATAGTGTAATACGACCAAATATCTAACACGGTGGTGGATGCTAAGGGGAGGGGAGTGTTCTCATGGATGCCCAAGGATGGCCATGGGGGAAAACCCAACAAAAGTGACCATGGCATAAGTACATAGCCTCATAGTGTAATACGACCAAATATTTAACACAGTGGTGGATGCTGATGACGGGAGGGGAGGGGAATGCGCTCATGGATGCCCAAGGCAACTGTTTTAAAAATTACTTACAAACCTTGGCTAGCCAAACTTCCAAGAACTTAATTATAAGTGGACCAAGCAAAAGACTATGGACAAGTAGTACATATAATAGAGGATGTAAATACAGAGTTTCCAAATCCCATGGGCCAACGCTTTGATGAAAGCTAATGGATGGGAGTGTTCTCATGGATATAGATGTTTAAGGCAATTGTTTAAAAAGTCGCTTACAAACCTTGGTCAACCAAACTTTCAAGAATTTATCAAGTGGACCAAGCAAAAGACTAAGGACAAGCAATACATAATGATATATGTACTGAATACAAAGTTTCCAAATCCCATGGTCCAACGCTGGGCCAAAGAGAAAATGAAACTACATCTCTCTAATAGGAGGTCAACCATATGCCGATGGGTAAAGCATGGTGACCCTTATCCTAGCTATTTCTCAAACAAGGAGGGGAGAATTGCAAAGAAGCAATTTACAGAGAACCCACAAGGCCATGCACAACAAAGGGCACCTCACACTACAGTTTGGGTGGCCACCTTTCATATAGAATTTGTAAGTATTATCTTATCCCAAAGATTGGCAATGGCATGGATAAGAGAAGGGCTGCAGGAGTGTCAAAAGTCATGAAAAATGATGCATGTTTAGTCAATGCATCAGTAGCAAAAGCAACCCAATCTCCTTGGATAGTGATGATGAAGAAACGTCTCGTCCCCCACCTACTCCGACAAATGTCCTTCCGTGTGGAAGAAAATCCACCTAGCAAAACATTATGTGCCTTTTTCGTCTAGCAAGAAAGGAAGTGGTTTTTATGTAAAATGTATTGAAATATAATGTAATTTGTCATCAAACCGCACTTTTTGGGTTTTGGTGTAAGCAACATCTTTACATAATATATAAGGTTTTCCATGTTGATCTCCAAAAAACTTTTTTTAAAATCTTCAATTTTAAAAACTTTTTTTAGTAATTCTGATTTAAAAAAAAGCTTTCGTAAAACTTTAATTTCAAAAACATTTTTTGAAAAACAGCGTTAGCAATAAAACCTTACACTTTATTTGAATAGAAGACCCTCACCAAAATTAATTAATTCAAAAGAGTGAAATAGAAACCCTTCCAAAATTGTGTACAGGAGTATACGAGTCAAAGTACAATTGCCTCCAAGCTTATAACTACCCTAACGACAGAAGTTCGAATACACTCAAGGTCTGGTTATGGCGACGGAAAATCGCGCTCAACCTCCATCTGTCGATTCGCTCTGCTACAACGTTTCGACCTTGCAGCAGCTCGCCCGTCAGGGCTCATGGCGATCTTTGATCGAGGCCATCTCGAAGGCCCGAAAGCTCTCCCGCTCGCAGTTCCCCCATGAGCAGCTAGTCCACCATGCTTATCTTGTCCTCTCCCACATGAAGCTCAGAAGCTATGGCAATGCCTCCATCGAGCTCGATGCCCTCGCAGATCTGGACAGCGTGAAGTACCATTACCAGCACTACCCGGACCTATACCCTAACAGAACAGGATCCATGGTGCCGTTTGTCCTCCGATGGCTTCACGCAGAGCTTCCCTACCGAATGGGTCAATCTACACTCACCATGGAGCGCCTTTATGCCCTTTATGATCGCTGCCAACAGCGCATAGATGGGCTCCAAGTGTCAGCTTCATCGGACAGATCTCAAGAGCCATCGGACAGATCTGCAGGTCCTACCACCATCGCCGCATCTGATGAGCACCATCAGAAGCCTGGAATAAATCAGAAATCTGTTTCATCCCCTAAAGCTATGGATTTGAACCATGTGGCTGGTTCAAACCCTAACCAAATTGGTATGTCTGTATTTTTTTCCCAAAAATGTTCATTTGTTTACATTGGCAAATGCTGTCAATGACCTGTTAGCCAGCATAGACAAGGATGCTGACATCTTGGCAGTCTCTTGCCATGACAAAGCATCATATCTCACATGAAAATTGCAACTGAGAGCGCGGGTCACAGGCCACACAGGCCATCCACACACAGTGTGGTTTCCCACACGAATTGCACGGCACCTGGTCTTAGGCCATCCTTACAGTGTGGTTGGATCTGGAGGTCGAGTTAGGGCAGTATATGTGATTAATGATGTTCACAGAATCTACACACGTCATCTTCATGCAATACACTTCAAACCATGCGGCTGCAAGAATTTAAACTCACAACCTTGTCAAACCATTAGGCTAAGGGATTGCAAGGATCTGAACTCCCAATTTTGTTCAATCTATTAGGCTAGGGCCATGCAGTCATTGTCTTCCCCATTCGTTTACATGATTTTTATGCCATCTCAGAGATACCTTGATCATGACTTAAGCATGAAAATGAGCTAGAATCAAATCTTTTCAACGTGCATCCTGTAACTTTTACAAATTCTATCCAATTGATTCTGTCTCATCTTCACCATGCCCAGCGTTTTGTATCTTTCCAGTTGATTCTGCTGCAATTTCACCATAGCTAGGCTCTGCATTTTTCAGGTGGTTCAGCTGATCTTCAAGAGCAAGCAACGGCACACTCTATTGAAGCACCGATTGGTAAGGATGGTGATGGAGAGGCAGAAGAAGAAAACATTGAAGTAGTGAAGCCTATTCCGGGGATTAATACAGTGGAGGGAGCAGCATTGAATAATGTTGATGTTGATGTTGATGTTCAGCCAGGTCAGGTGGAGCCAGATCCTGAGTTTGGAGACTTTGTTTCTGAAATGGGTGCTGCTATAGATGATCTGGAAAAACGTCCAGCCAAAGATGCTGACTGGACCTCTGCCTCTGCTACAAATGTTCTAAAACGCTGGCAGCACAGGCAAGAATTTGTCATCAGTTGTATTGTGAGTCACCACTTGAATCAAAGGGATTTCGTAGTGGTATTGAAATGGTTCAAGAAGCTCTTGAGGAAGCACCCTTCAGATCCATGGCTGCTCTCCAAGCTTGGGTATGTGCAATTGCAACTTGGGGACTTAACTGGTGCTAGCCACACATTTTCAGAGGTTGAAAAGATAATAAATAAAGCTACAGTGGGAAATTCATTGCAGTCATCATATCTGAAAGGGTTGATTTGTCAAAGCAAAGGTCTCCAACACATTGTACTCAAGCAGTACAGTGAAGCCATTAAAGAGTTTGATGCAGCTATTGCATTGAATCCGGTAGACATTATTTCTGCCAACAACAAGGCATTGTGCTACATGTATTCTAGGGATCTTATTGGATCAACCAAAGCACTGGAGAGTATTCTTGATAGAGCCCCCCTTGTTGCACTCAATGAGAGCTTGGTGCTAAATCTTTGCAGCATGTATGAGCTGGCTTTTGTCCACAATGTCCAGACAAAGAAGAATCTTAGTGATTGGATCCAACAAGTGGCACCAGGTGATTTTGATTTTAGCTGTACTCGCTTGTGAACTCCCTATTATTGGTAATGTGAATTTTCCTCCTCATAGGAAGCTATGGAAACCTATAATCGGTGTCATGAATTTTCTAGTGCATGTCTTTGTTTGCTGTGGTAAACCTCACCTTGAATCTGGCCAAGTAACCTCTACTCACTTTGATTGTGCAAAGCATGTGTTCATCCATGGGTTCAAGCCATGGCTGTGATGGTGTGTCGTGTCAGCTACAAGTGATTGTGTCAGCTACAAGTGATTATCTTTTGTTTTTTAGTAAGACTGTAAGTGTGAGTTTGGGATAGACGTAGCCTAGTAACTTCTACTCACTTTGAGTGCCTATTGCTGAGCTATGGATGCGTTCTATTCATAGGAATGTGTGGATATGTAGAGTCTCTGTTCTGTACAGGATGTAGCTACGGTTGATTGAGACTAGTTATGTGAGTCAGGTATGATTTACCATTTGTATATGTTGGGAGGGGTTATTGTGTGCCTTCTGCTGCATAGTACTTTAGTGCAATGATTGGCAGAAAGGAAACACCATACCTTTATCGGTTACAGGTGAGCCCACTGAGTTAAGGCATTGAGATATAAGCCCTCACTGTGAGCTTTACAAACAGAGGAAAGAAAGGTGTGGTGGTCTGAGTGTTTATTTTTGGGAATATATATATATATATATATATATATATATATATATATATGAGAGAGAGAGAGAGAGAGGACACATTACATGTAACACCTCAGGTGAGGCTGCCAGTCAGAACAAATTGCATCTTGATAAAACAAAGTATTAGGAGAAAGATGTTGGCTCAATCAGTGGGTTGAGCCAGCCAGTAAAAGACTCAAGGAAGGGGCTTTTTATCACATTGAAAGCCTACATGTAAAGCTTGGGTTTCATGGTGCAACTTCCAGACATGCAGTTCTGGGTCTGAGAATGTTCTCTTTTAAGATAAATGTAAAAGAGTATACCATCTTGAACAAAGACAAAGGTCATTTAGGACCCTTGCCATGGGCCAGAGGGGCAAGGTAGGAGATAAGGAGCACATGATTGAGACCCAATATCTACTCTCGCTTTGAGGCTGCAGTAGCAATAGTTTTCATCCAACTTCCAAGGTGTAATGAGGATTGCAGTTAAATAACTACTAAAGAGACAGCACTTAACCAATTCACACCACACAAATGAACACAATACACCACACTAGGGCCAAAATTGTCTGAAAAGGGTTTCTTTATTCCAATAAGTATTTTGCATACAAGGTATTGGGTGCCAACAAGCACCAAATTTCCAAATACAATATGAAACCCAAGAAAAGCAAGTTCACTAGCCCAAGCCACTTAGCAAGGGTAGAGAAATACACTGCCTAGCCACTTGGCAAGGGCAAACCACCACCCAAGGCCAAAACAAGGGAAGATATTAGCTGCACATCGAGCTTGTGTGGGTCTTGTAGGTAGGACCTAGTCTCACATAGGCTACTACATGGAGTTTGTAGGCCAAGTCTAGTCTCACACCAAGCAGGGTTGCACCTAGGGACAAGGATCCCCAGTCATCAACACCTCCAAGAGCCAGTAGCAACAAACAAGTCCTTCAAAGCATTTAGGTACAAGGGTTTTCGTCCACAGTAACAGGCATGTCGTACAGCAGCTGTAGGTGACCGTATTCAGCTTCAACAGCATGTAGGATTGGTACGTATGGATGGTTGTGAAAGAAAGTGAAGCAAATAGAAAACAAAGGTATAGGCCTAGGTACAAGACCTGTAAATGCTGGAAACTAATGTTTATTGTTGAAAACTGAGCACGAGGAAAGCCCGTAGGTGCTGTACAATGATAAGACACAAAAGCAACTGCTAATGACCTCAAGAGGATGCAGAGAAATGAGATAGAATGCGGGGAAAGGGGGACAACCCTTATATACTCTTCATGAGAGCTGGTTGGCCAGCTATAGCAGGCCGACAACTCCATAATAGCATAAAAATGCTATAAAGGCATAAAAAATAGGAAATAAATATGCATATGTAGGGCCTCATAACCAGTACAAGCATGATATATTCCAACACCTCCTCTTCAGCACCAGAGGGTCGGTCCAATACCAACACGCTGAAGTAAGAACTCCAAAAATAGCCGAAGTTCGTTTTCGAGGGGTCCTTTGGTTGATCAATGTTCTGTAAAACATATAAGACTGAAAAGGATCGACGAACACTAAACGAAGAAGAACACCACCTCCTCTCAAATCGGAAGAAAGAGGTACAAGTTACAGAATGGACACATCCAAAGCAGGTGATGTAGAAACATCACCGAGATCAATCTAGAAGAAGTTGTTCTCAAGAAAGGGAGCCACTGATAGCTCCAAGGAAAATGGTACCTCCTCTATATCTGCAACAAGTATCAGTACCGTAGTAGAAGACTCCTCTAAAGAAACAACTGTAAGTACTGGTGAAGTAGGAGAAGGTGACACCAAAATGCCTGGAGAAGGGCTAGGAACAACCACCAATAGAGGAGTCACTAGAGAAACCGCAAGGGTAGCAACTCCAAAATCCACCAAAGGTACGGTAGATGAAATTACTGTCTAGGGTAAAGATTCTCCAACAATAGGAGAAAGATGATCTTTAGATGATGAATCCTCCTCTAGAGAAGGAGAAAATGAAGTAACCTCTAGCACAAAAGGATCATAAGGGATAACTGAATCTGCCAGGGTTGAAGTCTGAACCAAAATAAACTCTAAAATAGTGAAAGTAACCACCAATGAGAATTCCATAGAACCCTCTGAAGATGCCTCCTCTGGAACATAAGAAGCATAATCCTCCTCTGAAAGCATATCTTGTAGCATACGAGGGGAACCCATAGAAATATTATCAACACCATGGAGAGGGTAGGCATGATTATCTGCAATGTTAACAGAGGAAGAGATCAGTGGATGATCCTAAACCTCATCTGATGTGACCCTAACCTCTATTGAAGAAGTCATGGCTGTGGTCACTAGAATTGTGTATTGTGGAGAGGGAGAAAGAGAATCTGAAATTGACAAGGGGGCCACTTTGGCCCTAGTTTCTTGATGTTGTGAGGCGATGGCGGAATCCGAATACCGCCTTTGAAGTTCAAGCCACAGCTGAGAGGTATCATAAGAAGCATATAAAAATTCCACCTGTATGGAAGGTGATAGATTGGATGATAACCATCCTGGCAGAAGCATCATAAACTTCCCGATAAACAGGATCCAATAACTGAGGAGAAGCAACAATGGCCCAAAGACAAGAAGCCTCCAAAGTTAACTGAGTCTAGTATGACCAAATCTGTTAGTTTGGTAGAAGTAAGGGGAGGGTTTCTAGAAGCCATCACCACCAAGAATCCAAACCTCCTCAAGAAAGACTAGAAGAAGGGTGGGTGGGAGATCCAAGCACTGGAAAAGAAACTGTAGAAGGAGCAGCAAGAGAGAAATCTCCTGAAGCCATGTCCTTTGACAAGAAACCTTCTCTTAAGAAAGGGTCTGAATTTTAAAAAAACAGTAAATGCTTCTCTCAAGCTATGCATAGCAAGAAGAAAGGGAGGGAGGGTGGCAAACTGAAAGGAGAGGAAGAAGGAAGATCTCTCCAAGCTGTAGATCCTTGTCCTTAGCACCTAGAAGAGGACTTTAGCAATCCAATCAATATAAAAATCAACAATCTTTGCTGCAAATTCAGAAATACAACAGTCCTAAGTGTCAGATGAAGAAAACTCAACAATCTTGAGGAAGCCTCTGCTCTCGGAAGAAAACCAGCACCTTCCACGCGGAAATCTACAAAAAATGTAGCAAACTGTCCAAGCCTCTGCTCCAAAATAGAAAACGCAACTCTCTTCTGTTCACAGGTCAGTGTTTTTCTCTAATACCATGAAAGAAAGTGAAGCAAATAGAAAACATAGGTGTATGCCTGTGTGAAAACAACATTTTTCCCAACCCTAAAAAGGGGATTTTATTGGGATTTATTGGTTTTATTTGAGATTTTTTGTGTCTTTGCTGCTAGCCGATAGCCTTTAGACTGGCTGACCAGCAGTCCCATAGACTATAGCTTTGCCTCATCACTTCACCATCGTACCACTTCTTGACCATATCAGGTACCATCTGCTGGCTGTTGTTGTTGTTGCTGCTATCGGCGCATACACCGTACCTGCTTTATCATCATTGCTTGTCAACCCCAGCACATAAGCATTTACTACTGGCCACATATTGGGACAACAGCCCACTCTCTACTACAGGCCACAGCTTGGGACAGTAGCCCGCTCTACTACAACATAGTACTTCAGTGTTTTACATCTGGCTACACTTTGGGACGGTAGCCCTCTTTGTGACATAGATCACATCAATGTTACATATCTGTTCATGGGACAATAGCCCTCTCTGCTCTACAGTAGAACATATTAGTGTTTCATCTTCAGCTCATGGGTCAGTAGCCCTCTCTGCTACATAGAGCACTTTAATGTTTTTCCTCAGCTCACACCATCAAGACAGCATCCCACTCTCTGCTACAGTACATGACATCATTGTTTTATCATCTCACCACTCTTTGCTACATTACACCATTGGGATGACAGCCCACTCTCTGCTTATCTTCACCATCGACACCACTCGGGAGGACAACAACCCTCTCTGTTCTTCACCACCCCTTAGGTATGCAGCACCCTTGTCACCAGAGCTTACACCCTTTAGGTCTTGCAACACCCTTGTCACCAGAGCTTGCACCCTTTAGGTCTTGCAACACCCTTGTCACTAGAGCTTGCACGACTACACCACTGGGGATGACAGCCCTCTCTGCTCTTCATCTACCACCTCAGGTACCGCAACACCCTTGTCACCAGAGCATGCATCACCTCATTTTCCACTGCCAGTACCACCTCGGAGTGCCTCTACATATCCACCGATGTCTGCCTTCGACACCGACCACCTCACATAGTGCCTTTGCCTCACATCGACGCGAGCCTTCATCACTGACCATGCTTCAGCCCTAGCATCGTCTTTGCTTCTGCACTGGTCTTCTTCTACTTAGAGTCACCTCACATCAGAGGGATCTTGTACATATGTTCACTCACCATTATATATAGACTCACTCACCTATTTCATGCTGTGTTGTTTTGCTCTGATCTCTCACATGCCGCCTGGTCCTTTTGCCCTCACAAGTCCCAGGTACAAGACCTATAAATGTTGGAAATTGATGTTTATTGTTGCTGAAAACTGAGCCTGAGGGAAGCCTATAGGTGCTGTACAATGATAAGAAGCAAAAGTAGCGGGGCGACTGATGACCTCAAGAGGATGTAGAGAAATGAAATAGAATGAGGGGAAAGGGGGACAACCCTTATATACTCCTCATGAGAGTTGGTCGGCCAACTGTAGTAGCAGGTTGACAGCTCCATAATAGCATAAAAATGCTATAAAAGACATTCAAAATGGAAAAAATGCCTAAATAAATATGCATATGTAGGGCCTCATAAATGGCCAGTACAAGCATGAAAATGATGATGTAGACCATCTGGAGATGATATATTCCAATAGGTTGTACACTTGTCAAAAGCAAGGAGCCCTGAAAAGGCCGTACAACTGTATATCAGGAGCGATTGTTGCAGGAGTTGGCCGTAGAGAATGTGTACCAGAAGAGTGTGCGGATGCTGGTTATAGTCTAGGAGGGCAATGCTAGAAAGAGGGTGGAGTAGGTGGCCATGCATGGAATGGCCTGCCAAGTGTTGGGCGCCCCACCATGGTGCTCGCACTTATAGAAAAGTAACTTAGGGGACCCCTCATGGACCATAGAAGGGCTACTTGGCTCTTTTGAGTGTAAAGGTTGCCCAAAGTGCTCCAATGCTAGCTGTCCATACATTTTTTTCCCCCAACTAGCCTTAGGCCCAAGATCCTCCCATAGATATTGTTTTGCACCGCCCGTAAGCACCTAGTGGGGTTTTGAACCCGGGACCTCCTAGTCCTAGACAAACACCTTCACCACTTGAGCTATCACCTCATTGGTGCTTGGTGTCCATACTTATGATGTTGACACTCACTTCTTAACGAGTGTGAACACATAAGGCTTAAAGATTTGTCCAAGTCCCAAACATGGCTTCTTGTTTGAATTTTGGCACCACTTGAGAGCCCTACAAAAATGCCAACCACTAGTCAATCGACATGGGAACTCACATGGTCTTGTAGGCCATAGTTTTGGGTGTATCCGGCACTACAGGACTGAACCCCATGATATCTCATGCAGTACACAAAGAAAAGGCATTCTTCTAGCAAAAGCATACATGAGCTATGCATATGCATGTGTAATTGGGAAATCTACCATTCATAGATCTTGTACTTGATCGTACAATTGTATAGTCTACAATTCACACAAGCCAAGGATGTCAAGAACAAATGGTGACACAAGGCAAGAAGATAAAGCAGAATGGTTCTAGGTTGAGAGGGCCAATTACAAAAAGCTTGCCCATTTTATATTTCCCACATCCTCCTATTACACTCTATTGGCCTCATATTTGTCACACCCTTCTTCTCACACTCGTATTTCTCACAGCTTCCCATTGCCCATATTTACTTATTTGCCATACTTTGCTTATTATGCTTTTTTTTTCCACTATCTTTCATTTTTCATACCCTCTATATTGCATCCACCCAACTAGCCAAGAAAAAACAAAACCACCATAACAAAGTGAGTAGAAAGGCCATATTATAAACACCCTAACTTAGAGCACCATAAATATTCTCCAACTTAGGGCACCATAACGAAGTTGTAGAGAACTCGAGTAGGCGACGGTTACCAAAACGGCCATGTGCCACTGCTCACCCCATCACCTTTGATCTTATGGGCGAGTAGCCGGCCTGCTCTAGCGGCGACCATTCCTCACCAAATTGTTTATTTGGGAGACCTATTGCAACGTGTCACACGCATTGAGGATCAGCCCTGACTACCTCCCAATTCGTCGAAGCATCTTTCATGAAGAGTATCAAAAGAACCCAAAGATAAAGTTCAACTTTCATGAAGAGTATCAAAAGAACCCAAAGATAAAGTTCAACTTTCCATGGTTTGTCCCCATGTCCGCACAGCATCCCTGCAAGCATTGAAGAGAATATGGTCCGACACTTCCATGAGTTCACCCACCGTCCCCTACGACTAGGTCCCCGACCTAGCCGCCCGTGATCACGACCATTCGGTTCTTCAATCTTATCATCATGCTGCTGGAGTCATTTTGGGACTGGGACCATTACTTTGAAGGTGCCTAAGGTCTCACTTTTGACATCAATAAAGGGCCCACTATCAAGTAGCTCTTCGTCTACTATAAGTGAATTATTAGGATGCTCGCTTGGCAACTTCAAACTTTTAAAGACATGATGGAGACCACTTTTTGGACCAGCTACTACCGGGTCTTCAATTGAGCCCCTCCTACTCCTACCTTGCACGTCGAGATTTCATCCACACCTACTCCATCTATTATAGATAGATTCGGCTAGTTTCGAGATGGACTTGCTATAGGGAGGGGGGTGTGTTAACCACTCCGGTTAACATGACCTTTCACGTGGCTACTACACCCCTTTTATAACTTATCTTTTTGTAACCGTGCAATGCACAGATTGTATATGAGACATGGGATGGCTGAGCTTACGGCATGTGTAATGCCAGTCATGAACTAGTAAAACTAGGAAGACTAGTTTTACTAATTAATGTACATAGAACTAGTAAAACTAGGAAGACTAGTTTTGGGCCCCCACTTGTAATTGGGTGGGTGGACATTGTAAATATGAGCTCATGTATATGATATATTTTATAAAATATGAAAAGGGACATCCTATTTGTCTCACTTGAGTTTTCCTTCTTTCTCACTTTCTCTCATTGGAGCTTATGGTTGGTTGGTTGCTTGCGTGTTTGCTTGCTTGCTTTGATTGTTGGTGTATGTGAGTAGGGATGGTAATGCTCTCCTCTCTCTCCTTCTCTACCTTCTCTTTGCTATCTGTGATGTCTTAATTGCATACTAGTGGCATTAGGTAGAGGTTGAGCTCTCCATAGCTCCTTCCCTCTTGCTCTCTACCTAGCATTGGATCTCTTCTTGGGTGACACAAGGAGAGTGTCGACGACGAGTGAGCCCCTAGTGGCTTCACATCAAGGAGCTAACCCTCATAGGGTTGGCCAAGTGCTATTCACCAGATTCAACACTTGCATGCATCTTTCTCTTCTCTTTTCTCTTGTGTATGCAAGGTAGTATGTTATTCCTTAACAAGGGCTTTTGCCCATGCACTATTATCATGGCTCTATCACGAGTTGCCACTTGGTGCCAAGGACCACATATCATTTGTCGCATTCACACCACATACCTTCAGCACATCGAGGCTTAGACCTCTACATCCTCACGGTCGACTTCTCGCTATGACGAGGCAACATACTCGTGCCACTATTGGATGTTTGAGCTTGCGGATTTGTTACCTAGTTACAACAGGCGACATTTATTTAATGAGAGGGAGGTTTGTGCCAAATGGTCTAGATCCACAGGGTCCACAAACGGTGACTTTGTCATTTCATTGCTTGGCTACCTTGATACGGAGGGTTGTATTGTTCGGACGAGTCTTCTTTTGGCATAGATACATGAGTGTCCCACACTCGAGCCACCAGGATTATGTCTCGGAGGATGCAGACTACATCAACATGGATAGTTATGATGATGATAACATATTGTACACCCATACACATGATGACATTGATGTATCGCACACACATGGACATGATCATAGTGATATACGTGTACATGATGCCACTAACACATATGCACATGATGATGATGCATGTGATAGTGATATGTGTGAGTCAGATCACGTGGCCATGATCTCGAGGGGATGAGATGGTTGCAAGCACATTGAGCATCAACACTTCTATGCCTATCTTCTTTCCTACGGATCATGTGGATACTCTAGTTGATCGTGGGTGGTGACATTCTAGAGGATAGTGTGCATTTGATTAGTGATGCATCCATTAGCACACTCAAGATTAGTGTATCCATTAGCACACTTGAGGTTAGTGATAATGCATATATGAATGACAGACACCTATGAGCATAGACCTAAGTTCCTAGTGTTAGATGTGTCAGGCTATTCTTCTAGGATTTCTATGTGTGGAGATATCATTGATATATGATCACTACTCCTAGTCTTCATAGCATTCTTATAAGCATTTGTGTGGATAGAGTTCATATGTTTGAGCAGTTAGGGATAGTGTATGAGAGTAGTGATGATTTCATTGAGGTGAGACATCACAGTAGGATTATGCATATTGATCATATCCATAGGAAATTATATGGCATAGATCTTGAGAGATTTGCATTTGATTTATACATCTCCTTAGATCCTATATTGTTGGAGATAGATTTGTCATGGGATATAGGTCACATAGGGGCATCATTAATAATGGAGATAGACCATATTTATGATGATGACCTTGGAGATCTTGGGGATGACATAGATGATGATTTTGGAGATGATACCATCTATCTTTCATATAGGGATATCTCTTCAAGTTTTAGTGATGCTATGCTGATGCTGTTGATCATATTGTTATCCTAGATCATCATACACACATAGAGGGTTTTGTACATAAGGAGGTGAAGCATAGTTTGGCTCATGCCCATGTACCTATTGATGTCACTAGTGGATCATGTCTTTGACTTTTTGAGTGATGCTACATGGGATGATGGCATTGGTTTGCTCTTACCCTCGCATATGATGCCAACCTTGAGATATGTTCTTTTGGCTCCTACAGGTGTCTGATATGATCCTATTTTATTTGGAGCCAGGATATTTACTTTTGGATGTAGTATATGTCATTTGGGATGCATGGTATTTGATTATATGGTGCATTATGTGGATTTACATGAATCACATCTAGATTTTGAGTGGAGCAATTATTTGTGCCATGGATTTGATGGTATTCTCTGGTGGCCATTTCACCTTGGACAAGGAACTTGGATACTTCCTTCTTGACCCAAGTGGTCACACATTTTTTCCATGGTTGGATGGTCTACACTTTGGCTATCCATTTGACCTAGGTGGATATATAGGGGAATGCGTCATCGACATGGGTGGCTATCCATTTGATCTAGGAGGATTGGCTAGCCGCATCACCAACATTGGCTCTCTACATTTTCCATTCTATCCAGGAGATTTAAGATCCATTGCTTTGGAGTCTACATGGCTTGGATTTACATTTCATCCATGTGGTCGCGCGGTTGTATGGATTAGCTCATCTTTGAGGACACTCATATCTTTTCCATTTGATCGTAGAGAATACCTAACTAGCCTCATTATTGGGAGTCCTTTATCTTTTCCATTTGACCTTGGAGGTTATGAGATTCATGTATTGGTATTGGTTCTTTGTGATAGTGACACTTGGTCATGTTTTGGGCTTTTTGTATATACCCTTTGTAGTTGTCTTTTGTGTACGATCACCCTTCAATTTCATGGATGAAATCATTGTAGGAGGGGATGATTTGTAATGAAGTAGATTTGGTTTGCACATGCACATTGTTAGCCTTCTGCCTCTAGGAAGTTCAGGTGTGAACAGAGTTGATCACGAGCACTTTTTACCCTATGCTGGTAGGGGTTTTTTCCCCATCGTGACACACCTTTAGTGTGTTAGCAGCTACGTTAGTCCTCTAAGGGCTACTAGTATGTTGTACTCCACACACTCATTATCTGATCTAGTACATTCCAGCTATTGTTATTGTCTCTGTCGCTCTATGAGCTTGTGTGTGTGTTTTGTCTATGAGTTTGTGCAGAGCATTTACTATCACATCCAATATTGGTATTAGAGTAGTGTTGTCTTGAAGAAAGTTCCTAGGGTTTAGAGTTTGTCTTCTTAGCCTTTTCACTGCCAAACACTGTCCCAGTGCAAGTTTTAGAGCAATCATTTCAAAGCTCTCATTCTATTGATGCTCCTACTGATCTTCATCTTATTGGCACTGTTGCACATTCGGGGTAAGATCTTGTTCTATGCACTTTCAATCAGATCTAGGGCTTTGCCTCTTATTGTGTACATTGGCATTATTTTTGTTAATAGTGTCGTACATTCAAGGCTTACCCCTGCACTAGCTCTTCTCTCAGCTTTCAATAGAGGTTTTCAGCTGATATTACTCTTGCTATTACTACTGCTGTTTAGTCATTCAACTTTCTTTTGACATTGGACTTCTGTGTTAGTTAGCTTTGAATTGTTAGCTTCTTAGCATTCTTCTTGGGAATTTGTCTTTTACATTAGTTGATTTTACTTTGTTAGCTCATTTAACTACGTCAGTCAGTATTGCTTTATCTATAGCTCAATCCTTTGATTTCTACATTCAGTGTCTGGCTTTTAGTCTTTAGCATTTAGTGTTTCGCTCTCTACTTTCAGCGTGTAGCTCTTGGCTTTCAACATTCAGTAATTTGCTCTACATTCAGAAGATTATTTTTCTGTCTATGATTTTCTATCCTCAGCAATTAAGCACTTCGCATTCCGAATCTAGTAATTGGCTAGGTTAACTTTTCTAGATGAGATTTACTTTCAGCATCATCAAACCTGTTGCTTCAAATCTACTAACGTCACATCAGTATCAGACTTGCTACTTTAGCTCTGTTGACATGATGTCAACATCAAATGTGTTACTTCAGCTTTGCTAATGCCACATCAGCATCAACCCTACTATTTTAGACTTGCTACTTCAGATTTAGTGACTCCACGTTATCATCAGACCTGCTGCTTCCATCCCTCCTCTTTCAAACTTGCTGCTTCAGATTTGTTGCGTGTCAGCGTCAGACCTATTGACTCCTCATCCAAGCTTCGGATCTATTGATGCCACATTAACTTCAGACATCACCATCAAACCTGCTGATTCTAAGTCAGTTTCCATCTTGCTAATTCCTCTTCAGCTTTGAATCTATCTCTATGTCACCATAGGCCCGTTGTCTACATGTTAGCATTAAACCTGTTGATTCCACGTATGCTTCCATCTTGCTGATTCCACGTATGCTTCCATCTTGCTGATTCCATGTTTGCTTTTGTCTTGCTAATTCCATGTTAGCTTCCAGTTAGTTGATGCCGACCTATTGCTTCCCATTTGACTCTGCACCTGCTAATTTCACAACTTGCTTTTGGTAAGTTTACACATCCCTTTAAGATATTTGAAGTACTTCAACAACTTGTCCTCAATGAACTACATGCCAAACAATTCATTGGTGTTTTCGGACATGTTGCACATCAAAGGAATATACAAAATGAAGTTTATCTGACACAAGGATGGCCTACCGTGGGGATCCTTATACTCTTGCTGACACCTTCTATGTACCTAGAATCTACAAGAATCTCATTTTTGTCTAATTACTTATTACCAAAGCTGGATTGAAGATTCAATTTTCTAATCATTGATATTCCATTCATGATAGAACTGATTCAGATGCACTTCTCTTGTCTAGTACACTGTACAATGGCCTCTACAGGCTTGACATGTATGACAAGAGTACTGATCCGATAGATGCCATGACTGTTTCCACGCCACACATTTAGTGTGTGTGACACTGAGATTTGGTATACTTGGCTTGGTCACTTGAATTTTCCATCTCTTCCTTGACAGCAATTACATCGTTAAGCTATGGTTCATGAGCTGCCTCTGATGTAGATTCCCCACAAGCATGTGTGTGAGGGATGTAAATTGGGAAAGATGCATCATTAGTCCTTTTCGAAACATGGCACTGTCCATGCTACACGCCCATTGCAGCTAGTGCACAATGATCTCTATGGTCCTATGAGGGCTCCCTCTTTTAGTGGACATATGTACTTCATGACTTTCATTGATTGAATACGCATGCTTCTATTGGGTGTATGGCACTGTCCATGCTACATGCCCATTGCAGCTAGTGCACAATGATCTCTATGGTCCTATGAGGGCTCCCTCTTTTAGTGGACATATGTACTTCATGACTTTCATTGATTGAATACGCATGCTTCTATTGGGTGTATGGTCTAAAAGTCAAGTCAAATGCCTTCTTAGCTTTCCATTAGTTTCTTCCTCTTGCTGAAAATGCTTGCAATCAATCATAAGCTACTGACATTACATACTGATAGAGGGGGGGAATATTTGTCAAATGATTTTACTACTTTCATGTTGTCCCATGGCATTTCTCATCAATGTACTACTCCTTATACACCACAACATAATGGTGTATCTGAATGTCAAAATTGGACACTCATGGAAATGGCCACGTGTATACTTAAAAGCAAGGATCTACATTCTAGATTTTGGCTTGAAGCGGTCATGTGTGCCAATTATGTAATGAACCGCTATCCAATTAGAGCCCTAAAATCTATGACAGCTTATGAAGCTTGGAATGGCAGAGTTCCACTCATTACTCATATGTGTGTATTCGGATGTCTGGCTTTTATGTATGTACCAGTACAACACAAACATAAGCTTGAGCAAAGGCTTTGAAATGTATATTTGTGGGGTATAGTAGTGAGAACAAAGGATATCGACTGTATATTCTATCTAGTCAGAAGCTGATTGTATCCAAAGATGTTGTGTTTGATGAATATACATCTCAACCCATGCTTTCCTCTTGGCTATAGCCATCCATTGATACTGTGGATGTATTTGATACATTGCTACCTTTGTTTGGTACTGGAGCTGACTCCTTTGAGCCCGCTTAGTCTCTCTAACTCAGCCACTTGACTGTTGTAGCCCATCAATAGATTCAATAATTCAACAATATCCCTATTGCTCCAGATCAGCAACCCTTTAATCCGGATACCTTGGGTGATGTATTAATTGAAGAGGATGAAGCTATTTGTGATTTTCAGTGGATTCTACATTGGATTTGGGCTACTTTGCATGACAACAAGCTGCTTGAACCTTTGCTAGGTAGGACATGAGCTGCCTCTAGACATGCATCTCATTTTGTAGACACAACCCTTGTCACTATATGCACTAAATGAGGAACCAATTTCTCACTTTGATGACTTGGATGATGACAATTGGGTTTCAGCCATGCGTTCAAAATTGGATTCAGCCATGCGTTCAAAATTGGATTCCATTTCCAAAAATGCTACATAGGAGCTATGTGATCTGCCTACTCTGTTACATGAAATGTGTCTAATGAGTGTTGGGTGTTTCATTCCTAAAATATCGATTTGGAAATAACTATTTGGAGGGCAGATTTCATGTCATAGATGTAGGATAACTCCAAGGATGGATTATACTTTGAAAAGAGTGAATTGATGCCACTCCACTGCCAAATCAATTGGCGAGAAGAAACGGCCACCAGGGAAGTTAATCGCAGTCCTCTTGTATCACAGAGGAAATTATACACACAGCCTCACCCTTCATTGCCCTCCACATTCAAGTCCCATTCTCATCATTGGTAGTCTTCCCTATTCCCACACCTTGTGCTCACCAAAGCTGGTTGAAAGGGCATTGTTGACACCATCCACAACACCGACAATAAAACCTTGTGGTCAACAAATCACCCTCAACTCTACATCCTCGATCATCCACACTACAAGCACCCAAATCTCTTACCATTATCATGACAATCAATGGTGGGTGCCCAAAAATCTTCTTGCAATGTAAGGATTGTATTATGGCTACATAGAACTCTGGATCCCAAAATGGCCATCTCAAAAACGCAAGAGCAAAAAGCAAACCAAGCTGCTGATAAAAACCAACCCTGAGCCAAAACTTCAACGTTGGCTAGGCCCTGACCACTTGCTAAGAGCACACAGCTACTATGAAGGCAACACTCACCTTTGGCTACTTAAGAATACACCCTATGCTCCGCCACCACCACAAATCCCCAAGGAGCTATAGACACAAAAGGCCTAACAACCAAAGGTTAGGCAACCCCAAGCACAGTGAAGCTCAAAGCTCAAGGCCTCCATGAAGGAAACACACACCTGTGGCTCCCAAAGCCACAATCAAAAGTTTGTCCTCACTGTTAACGCCCTACTCTCATAGCTCAAAGCCTCATCGACAAACAACCAAGAAGCCTCGTCAACCACATGGGCCCTCATCACCACTCAGCAAACGATGGGTGCCCAAACGTCTCTTAGAAGCCCAAAGCTTCAATGATGGCAACTCCATCATTTGGCCCCACCACTGAATAACCCTTAAAAGTTGACCCAAACCATGCCAGTATCTATCTAATCAACATAGATGGTTTGGTAACCAACGAGGAAGCAAGTCCCCTCTTCTTTAACTAAAACCTCTGGACTTGCCCACACACAAACCATGGCACTCAAAAGCTCAATTCACCCAATCCTTTCAATGAAAAGAGCCTTGTCCACCATGAAGCTCCAACCCACCCATCAACCTCATCACCAAACCAAGGGGAAGTACCATAAATGACAAAGTTTGTACAACCACTCAAAGATAACCTCAAGGGTAAGCTCACAAATCTAGCCAAATGGGGGGCTAATTAAGTACAAAACCCTCTTTTGGGGTACTCAACAATAACCACATGTACATCCTCACCCACATGAGAAGGACCAAGGAGGAGAAGAAGAAGAAGAAGAAGGTGTTTAGGCATGTCTAGGTTTGGCTTTGTCTTAAGCTCTTTTGTGTGTAAGGGATAGGAACGGTGATTTATGTTCTTGTTCCCCTAAAATGGTCATCTCCCAGGTTCCTAAGATATTCAGCCACCATGTCTCCCTACTGGGGGTAGTTGCTGAAGTAGGAGTTTCTGCTTCTGTTTGCCTTTGAAAGGGTGGTTGGTCTGGAATCTCTCTTGGATACACCTGAGCTTCCTCAGTAGGTCTCAGGTTTGAGATCGATGGGCATGGCTCAAGGTATGTGGTAGGAGGGTCATCTTCCAATTGTGCTTGACATCCTCTGACCAACTCTTGGGCTGCCCAGGAGTCTCTACTTTTCCTCGATGGGGTTAGGATACTCTGTGAGTCAATGGGTTCTTTAGCTCGGGCTACAGCACGTAGCAAATCTTCTTCTTTAGATGAAGAGGTCGAAGGGTGAGTTGTTGTGCCCTCTTCCAAACCACTTTTGATAACTACTCGACTTTCACCCTTACCAATCTTTGTGGCTTTCTTTTGTGAACGTCGAGTCACTTGTGCTTGTACGGGGGCTCTTGCTTGGCTTTGGGCTTGTCAAGTCAATGCTCTGCAACAACAGCATGTGCAACGGCCCTTTGTTAGTTTTGCAGTCTTATGACAGCGTTGAGTAGGATTGATGAAGCCATTTCTAACACTCAGCATGTTAAGGCTAGTGCTGTGAGATTAGCTTCGTGAGCCTTTCCAGCCATTCCTAGTCTTAGCGGACAATCCTTATACATATGATCAATACCACACCCAACACACGATGGGACCACACCCAACACACAATGGGATCATGGCAGGAGCACCTATAGAGGTACTCGACATCCCCTTCCTGTTTTGGGACACTCAGCCACTCGGCGAGGTCCCGCACAATCTTAGCCTCTTTCAAAGTTTCAAAGGTGGCCTTATCCTCAGTCTTCAAGGATCGGGAACCATTGGCCTACTTTGCCATCAAGGGTGCCGAAGGCACTCACCTTGACTTGATCTTCTACATGGCTGAAGGCATCACAAATTTGATTAAACATCTCTAAATGTGGGATCGGATCTCCGATCACATCAAGTTTGTAATAATTTTTAAGATATTTACGGGTTTATTTCGCTCTAACCTTGGTGCAGGTGCAGGTGCAGGTTATACTAATAGTGCTGGAGGTGTGATACCTGTAGCCACCCCCTCCCTATTTCCATGGCTAATCTCAGCATTTATGGTGTCAACCTACCATGGTTGGCATAAGTGTGGTTCAAGGAAGGTTTGGTGGAGGAGCGGGACCAGGAGGATAAAATACCATAGGAGGCCCCTGTCTAATTAGTGGGTTTAGATGTACCCCTTGTGGCCCCATGTAGTACCCAGGGTAGACTCCTTGTTGTGGGTACTGCTATATACAGGCGGACCGAGCTGATGTGAAGGGCCTAGGTAGACCCTTTTGCCTTGATGCAACGTTCTTGTTCAGAGATGATGGACCCAGCGCCCTAGACTTTGTGCCAGTCCTTAGGCCCTAAACTGATTAGCTATACCCAAAGAGAAAGACAAATGTGAGAACCATCCCGGTAATAGCTTACACCATATCACCGCCACATCACGTCCCAGCAGCCAATCCAGCTTACGACCACAAGGCCCGTCAATCTCACCAACTTACAAGGTTGTCCATTCAAACACACTATGAGTTAGCAACACATGCTACAAGTCCACGACGGCACATAAGTCCAACACTTAGTTCCAGCTAGGATGTCACGGTTTGTCCATCCATCCTTCTGTGGTTAATTGGGTAATTACCACTATGTTTGAAGCATGGCACTTGGGTGATTCCAAATATTCCATGTGTAGGACATATGAAATTAGGAATAGTTGGAACTAAGTGTTGGATGTATTGCTTATGTGCTGTCGTGGACTTGTAGCATGTGTTGCTAACTCGTAGTGTGTTTAAATGGACAACCTTGTAGGTTGGTGAGATTGATGAGCCTTGTGCTCGTAAGCCGGATTAGTTGGGATGTGATGGCAGTGATATGGTGCGAACTATTACCGAGATGATTCTCATTTTGATATTTTTATCATAGTGTCTACTACGAGATTTTGTATTGTTATTTGCCGCCCCATTTTGATGTATTCGGGTGTGAACCTATTGAGCTGCCCACTTTTGTTATATTGGGTGTGGACTTATTTATTTGCATGTGAATTATTTATTTTTTAATTGTCCTTTAATGTTTAGATAGGAACACTTTACCTCGAGTGATTGTTTCTAATAGAGATTCTAAGTTTTGCAGTGATTTTTGGACTACATTGTTTGATAATCTAGGCACTAAATTGGATTTTTCCACTGCATTTCATCGTGAATCTAATGGTCAAACAGAAGAGACAAATAGCACAATATTGGATTTACTTCATACATATGTTTCATCACCCACAACCTAAACAATGGGATAAGTATATCCATATTTTGCAATTTGCACACACTGCATTCATCCATTGGAAAGGCACCTTTTGCAATTGTGTATGGAAAAGCTTTACCTACTCCTATCACTCGTTTGTCACACACTATTGAAGCTGCAGATCAATTCACCATTGATTTCACTTCCATTCGTGATCATGTTCGTAAGGCTATTTCTAATGCACAAGAGAAATACACTAAACAAGCTAATAACAAAAGAAAGCACATGGTTTTTCAAGAAGGTCAATATGTTTTGCTTCGTATTGAAAAGAGACATCTTAAAAGTGTTGAGACCAACACTGTTGTTAAGTTAGCTCCTCGTTTTTATGGTCCTTTTAAAATCAGCCACATAAGATTAATGACCTAGCATATAGGCTTTCACTTCCTTCTCATTGGAGAATTCATAATTCTTTTCATATTAGTCTTTTGAGACCTTATAGGGGACCCATTCCTATACATCTTGTATATGAGGAAGCACCTAGTCTTGTTGACCAAGTAGAAGAACTTCAACTTGAGGCTATTATTGACCATGAGACCACTACTACTCGCATAGGTACTGTATATAATAGACATCTTTTGACCTTTAAAAATCATCCTCGCGAAAATGCTAAATGGATGCCTGAACTGTTTTTCCACACGTGTCCCGACATCATCCAATCTTCCTTTCAAACATGGGCCAGTTGATATGATGCAATTGAGGACAGTTGCTATCCTAGGCAGGAGGGAAATCACAGTTTGTCCGTCCATCCTTCTGTGGTTAATTGGGGACGCCTACTATGTTTGAAGCATGGTACTTGGGTGATTCCAAATATTCCAAGTGTAGGACATATGAAATTAGGGGTAGCTGGAACTAAGTGTTGGATTTATTACTTATGTGCTATCGTGGACTTGTAGCATGTGTTGCTAACTCGTAGTGTGTTTGAATGGACAACCTTGTAGGTTGGTGAGATTGACGGGCCTTGTGCTCGTAAGCCGGATTGGCTGGGACGTGATGGCAATGATATGGTGAGAGCTATTACCGGGATGGTTCTCATTTTGATATTTTTGCCATAGTGTCTACTATGAGATTTTGTATTGTTATTGGCCATCCCATTTTGATGTATTCGGCCGTGGACCTATTGAGCCGCCCACTTTTGTTATATTGGGCATGGACTTAATTATTTGCACATGAATTAGCCCTTGGGGTTCATTTTGTAATTATCCTTTAGTGTTTAGATAGGAACACTTTACCTAAGCTTGTGTTAAAAGCATCCCCCCCATTTTTGTAAAGGGCGAGCCCATGCATAAGCGTGCATCTATTTTTGGCTTATGGGCTATTTTGATTAATAAAGCATAAATACTCAAGAAGTGGAAGGAAGCCGGCACTTCTTAGATTGTACCCAATGATTCTCTCTTGTGTTTTTATGCTATGTTATGCTTTTAAGATTATTTATTAATTTTTTGGTTATGGTAATTTGATTGAAGTGATGAACCAATTGGTATTTGGTTGGATGGTGTGTCTCCCCGTGATCCTAGAGGTTTCAACAACACACCATCCCCATGGTACCCGCCGAAGCTAAACCACTCCAACAGCAACCCTATCTAATGAATCCCAAATATGCAAGCATTATTAAGGAAGAGATCGATAAACTCATTGGGTGTGAAATTATCTATGAGATTAAACACTTAGAATGGGTCTCACCTATGATGTTTGTGCCCAAGAAGAATGGAAAACTTAGAGTGTGTGTTGATCTCAAGAAAATGAGTGTTACCACACGCAAGGATCACTACCGCTTGCCATATTCAGAACATGTGCTTGAACGAGTTGCGGGCAGGAGGCTTGTAGCTTTTTGATGGATACTCAAGCTATAATCAAATTTTGATCGCACATGAGAACCAAGCCAAAATAGCCTTTATCATTGAGCATGGTGTATATGCTTATAGAGTTATGCCATTTAGTCTAACCAACACAATAGCCACATTCCAAAGACTTATGAATACTGCTTTTAAGGACTTCTTACAACAGTTTCTCGAAGCTTTCTTGGATGATTTATGCATTCATTCATTTAGCATGCCTGAAAAGGGTGTTTAAAAGGTGTTGATTTTATCGCATATCCTTAAACCCTTATAAATGCCAGTTTTGGGTGAAACACGGAGTTATTCTTGGGCATATAGTGTCCAAAAATGGGATTTCCAATGAGAGAAAAATCAAGGTCATCTTGGAATTACCCCCACCAACAAACTACAAGAAGGGAGTTTAGAGATTCATGGGCCATGTCGGCTACTATCATCGGTTTATTCTTTTCTATGTAGAAATATCTCGTCCTTTATACAAGCTATTGATTATATTTATATGGACTGAGAAGTGTCAACAAGCTTATGATGCACTAAAGCAAGCCTTGGCCAGTGCTCCAATCTTGCAAACACCTAGCTGGGATTTCATCTTTTATGCACACATTGATGCCTCTAATTTCACAATTGGATGTGTCCTAGCACAACTGGGGGAACATAAATTGGACTATCCTATTAGTTTTGCAAGTCGGCAACTAGATGATATGCTGAAATCAATTACACCACCACTGAGCGTGAAGGGCTAGCAATGATTTATGGTGTAAGAAATTTTGGCATTACCTACTTGCTAACAAATTTGTTTTCTATGTTAATCACATCAAGCCTCTCAAGAAGGGAGGCATGCTAACCCTCATTAAACACCTCTCCAGCGTCAACACCATCCATTGGCCAACCATCACTTCATTTGGCTGTTTGACATTAAAAATGCTAACATTGTATATTTTACATGTGCGATCCGTCACTTGTCTGGACGCTTCATGGGATTAATTATGGAGATTGCATTCCTAGATTAAGTGTTTGCACAAGCCTAGGTGGCCTTGGATAGCCATGGACCTATATTTTAAGTATGGCCACCCAAGGTGTGAAGGCTGGGGGGCCAAGATAAGGGTCAATTTGTATTCTTGTTGCCATTCATTCTCTTATGCAACTAATAGAGTGCTCTTCTTCTCTACTCTCTTGCTCTCTTGCGTGTCTTGATTGCTTACCTAATTCAATTAGAGCTACTATATGCTCATTGTGTATGTGTGAGTGCATGTGAGAGAAGGAGATTGAGTGAGAGGAAGGTCGGGCTTCCATCGGAGTGTGGCGACAGCATTGGAGTCGAGCTTTGGAGTGTGGTTGCATGACAACATCGTCTCCTACAAGAATCTCAGCACAAGCATTCACGAGGTGAGTGACACACCTTGCCCATGCAATTGTAAACTAGGTCATGGAAGATTAGCTTCTCGGTTTAAGCTATTTTATGTTCCTAAGTGCAGTTGGGCAAAGCCCCATGACCTTGGTAAGTTCTTGCACTCTTTCTATGGTGCAGGGGCTTCCCAACCATCCACCCATCCTGCATGCCTCCACCCACTCCTCCTTGGCCGTCCATCATAATAACTTCCCCCACTCTTTCTATGGTGCAAGGGCTTCCCAACCATCCAGCCCCATCCTGCATGCCTCCACCCACTTCTCCTTGGCCACCCATCATAATAACTTCCCCCACTCTTGACTCCTCCTTGGCTGTGTCCATCATCATAATTACCTCCCCCACTCTCGACTCCTCCTTGGCTGTCTATCATCATAATTACCTCCCCCACTCTCGACTCCTCCTTGGCTATCCATCATAATTATTTCCCCCACTCGCAACTGCTGCTTGGTTATCCATTACTTCCCCCACTCTCGACTCCTCCTTGGCTATCCATCATAATTACTTCCCCCACTCGCAACTCCTGCTTGGTTATCCATTACTTCCCCCACTCTTAATTCCTCTTGGGCCATCCACTAACCTTGTCTATCCACCACCATCCAACCCATCATGCACGCTTCCACCCACTCCTTACGTTCGCCCCTGTGGCCATTCCCCCCCACTCCACATGTGGTCGTCCAATCCTACACCTTGCACTTGCTAAAAATGGCTCTTACTTGCCTTGCTTTCCAACCACCCTCATTGCTTCCCCATGAGGCATCCTACTCGCCCCCTTTAGCCACATGTAACTCACGTGGCAGCCAAAAATCTCTGACACCCCCCCATCTCCCTCCAACTCACCCACATCACTCCTCTTGCTTGCCCCAGCATCACTTCTCTACTCACCCACATCATTCCTCTTGCCCCAACATCACTTCTCGACTTGCCCACATCACTTCTCTACTCGTCCACATCACTCCTTTGCTCGCCCCAACAACAATCCTACTTGCCTCTCACACTCGCCCCTCCTTACTACTCATATTGGCCTTCCTATGTAGCTATGTTGTCCACAAGTGCACCCGTTGTGCTAGTCTGTGTCCTATGTACTACCTATCTCGCTGTCTTGTCCTATGTACTACCTATCTCGCTGTGTTGTCCACAAGTGCACCTGTTGTGCTAGTCTGTGTCCTATGTACTACCTATCTCGCTGTGACCACTACTAAGTGTGCATGGTGTAGTGAGAGACATGTAACGACACTCGTGGAAGTAATACAAGTGACAACATTCTTGTGTGCCATTTCATGCTTATGTTTCATTCATGCTTTGGTCTATCTTAAGTGTTACATTGTGTTGTGTGTACCATGGACTCCTAGCATAATGTACTAGGAAGAACCACCACTATTAGTGTGCCAATAACCAAACTTACTATAGCCAAACGAGGCTTAATGTAGGTGTTTGAGAGATTGGTGCCTATTGTTATGTCTACTAGATGTAGAGAATGGATCCCAATGTTGCTTGAGCCTCTTGTTAAAAAGTTGGTGGCTACCAACCCGCTTGCTTAAAGCATGGTGATGGCATTGGAAAGAAGTGAAGCATTATAGAGCTTACACAACTGAAAACAATCTTTTAAATTTGGTTAATCATAGAATTGATACAGATAAGGCCAGGTGGATGGAAAGAGAAGTGGAGCTTGATGAATGTTGGATAGCCCTCCTCAAGCTGGGTAAGGAAAGATCCCGAGGCTGGGATGGGCTCTCACTGGAATTTTTTAATCTCCTTCTGGCCTTCCCTTAAGGATTTAGTTTGGAATATCTTTAGAGAGGCATTCAACTCTGGCTTCTTGGATAAGGACCTTAAGGAGGGAGTGGTGACTAAACAAGCTACATGCAGTAGGTTCAACACTGGAGACCCATAACCTTGTTAACTGTCATCTATAAAATCCTTGTTGCCAAAGTCATTGCCTTAAGGATCTCCTCTATCCTTCAAGAAGTTGTGCCTAGAAAACAACATGGATTCATTAAGGGAAGGTCCATCTATGACAATATTTTTGCTGCAATGATAGGGAGAGACTCAAAGAACTGATAAGAAGTGTATTATGCTCCAGCTAGACTTGGAAAAGGCTTATGATAGGATCCATTGGTCCTTTGTGGCAAGGGCAATGGAAAGATTGGGTTTTGGCTTTAAGATAGCTTCCTGTATTTTCACCCTCTCTCTTGGGGGATTCTATAGACTGTTCCTAAATGGCAGGCTAGTAGGTGGATTTGAAATCAGGAGGTCAGTAAGATAGGGTTGTCCCACTAGCCTCTTTGCTCTTTGCTATTGCCTCACACCCCCTTATTGTGGCCCTTGAAGATGGAAGATTGTTTGACTAAAGCTGAGGAGTGGGGAACAGTTGGTAATCCAATATTTTGCTGATGACTCGCTGCTGTTCCTAAGGGTAGAGAATGACAATGTGAGACAAGCTTTATCCATAGTACAGGAATTTGCTGATGCTTCTAGGTCCAAATGTAACATTCAAAAATCTAAAATAATTAGTCTGATTGAGGACAATGACTTTGATCTGGAAAGATGGGGATGTGAGGTGGTCAGGAGAGGCCAAATCATTAGGCATATGAGAGTCCCTTTTGGGGTGGAGGTTACTAATAAGCAGATATTTGATTGGGCCCTAAAAAGATTTCTTCAGAAATTGAAGAAATGGGAAGGGGTAAGGGTTCCTTTCCATGATAGATTAACCATATGCAATACTGCGCTGAATGCTTATATCATGTTTTGGTGCCCTGTTATCAACTTTGGCAAAGCCCAGTGGAAAGAATCATAGGTCCTATAAGGGACTTTCTATGGAGGAACATGTGTAGAAGCAGGAGAGTGGCAGCATGGTTAGCGTGGGACAAGCTAAGTATGCCAAAAATGGAAGGAGGTTTGGGTATTCTACATCTTCCTACACCTGCTCTATCCAAAATTGCTCTTCTTCTTCCCAAATGCCTACACCAGGAAGAGGTATGGTCTATAATGTTTATTAAGGATGTGGTGGACTCATATGTCCTTCATAAAGGTAGATGGTTTGGACTTAACTAGAGAAACAAGTTGCTTTCTTTTGCTCCCCTCAAAATCTCAAACTCCCCCTTTTGCAACTTTCTATGTGGGAAATGGAAGGAAGTGTTGAACCTAACTTATTGGGATGGCTACCCCAGAATTACTGGCAATTCCTTTCTCAGTCTGGGGATTTGGTGGTGCCATAATTTTAACCCCCCTCTGGCACTTCTAGACATTCCTTTAGCCAAAAAACGGAATAACAAAGGTTTGAAAAGACTGGCTGATTGCTGGGATTGGTCACTGGCAGGATGGAAGGAGTTGGATCAGTTGGTGACATATTTTGGGTAACTACCAAGAGAGAGGCAGTTGGTAGGATATATGATGATGGCAGAAATACAGAAAGTATGGATGTCCACTACCTTTGATGATTCCTGCTAGATAAAGGACTGGATGTGGTTCAATGGAGTGAAGTTGGATAAAGGGGCAGCTAAGATCCTTTACTTGGAATTGAGGAAAAGTGAATTAAACATAGAATATTGCAATAGAGTCTAGAAGGTTAACTGGACTACTGAAACATGGAGGAAAAGGTGGAAATACTTGTGGGAGGCAAGCATCCCTATGAAATTCTAGGTTTTTTTTATGAAGAGTCTACACATTGGCCCTACCTCTTGGAACTAAACTTCTTCAAAGGAACTTCACCTCAGGTTGCTGCCCTAGGTGTAGAACAGCCTTGGAGGAGGGGAGGCATGCTTTCTGGGAATGCCCTGCTATTAGGAGAATTGGAAAATGGGTATCTAAATCTCTAGGAGTTCAGGGTCTTTGGGGGGATTGGGTTCTTTGAAGGGGGGTTGATGTTGAGGGTGCCATCAGTCTATTATTTAACATTATTAGATTCTGTTGCCTATGGGAAATCTGGGTATCCAGGAACAACATAGTCTTTCAAAAAGGGGGGAACACTGGTCTAGATGTTACTGAGTTGATGTATAAATGTATTCATTTCTATTGATCCATATATTATGTTAATAAGTTAAATAATGGTGATATATTCTAGGCAATATACTCTATGCAGGCTGGGATTAGTTGATCTGCTAGATTAGCTGACCCTTGTACATATTAGGTTTCCTAACTCTTGTTATTATGTAGGGATATTTAGGCTATGATGTGAAAGCAAGGTTGCCCAAATATGGGCCAAAGATAAGAAGACGGTACCTAAAGGAGAAACACCCCATCTACATCTTTGTGGCCTTCATATAGAACTCCCTGGGCACCAGACTAGTGGTGAAGGTGTGGGTAGGTAAACAAGCCTTGGAGAAGATGCCTCCCAAAGGTTGTACCTCTGAAGCAATGATGATAGCCTGCATTATGAAGCTAGGGTATCATATTTCTTGGAGCCAATCCTCTTTGTTTGGGAAGATGATAGATGGGATCTTTTATGCAAGTTGCTTAATTGTAATGGAAATGATCTGGAGTAAACTTTGGCCAAGGGCCTCTTTGAACTTTTAGTAAAGGTCATTTATAGGTAATTATATATATATATATATCTATTTCCCAAAAAAAGAACAAATCAATGGTACTATGTTTACAAAAAGAAAAGTAATATGTAATTTATAGTGCCAACTCTCCATCCACATGAAAGCGTGGATATAAATGAATAAATAAATATAAATATATAGTAATTGTGTGTACAAAAAAATACCTATGCATTTTATTATCCATTAAATGGAATCATTATATTACAAAGCTCTGAAATCAATTTGCTGCAAATTTCAAAATCTTATTAAATTACAAATAATCAATTTGCTGCAAATTATTAAATTACAAATTAAAAATTAATTAACGGTGCATATTCGCGGCTCTAAGACTCTACTTACAAAACCTTTACCCTATATCCCAACCCTTCGTCCCTCTTGGCTGTAGGCTGCAATGGCGACCTCGCCAGACATCTCTTCTACGCTGCGGTCTATTCCCGACAAGAAGGAACTTGTGCGCAAAGCTTTTAGCGACTTAGAGGCCCAGAAGGCCACCATAGCTCGCTGCTTAGAGGGATGGAAGGAGCTCGAAGACCATCTGACAGAGATGCATGCTGCGTTAGAGAAGAGGTATGAAGACATTGTGGAGAAGGAGAAGACGTTCGAGGCGAGGATGCAGGAGATGCAGGTCGCCTTGGATAAGCGCGAAAGCGCGATCGAGAACAGAGAGCAGGCTTCTCTCGCCCGTGTGCAGGAGCAGAAAGATGCTGCCGTCGCTGCTATTCGCGAGCAGAAACGGAAATGGATCGAAGAGCGGCAACTACTGCAGAGCCAGAGCTTTGCGAAGCCTGACCTCGAAACTACAGGCTCCAAAGCGAAGCAGAAAGACGAAAAGGGAAACCCTAAAGAAGACGCAGGCTTAAAGGGAAACCCTAAAGAAGACACAGGCTTCAAGGGAAACCCTAAAGAAGATGCAGCCCCCAAGGGAAATTATAAAGAAGATGCTGGCTCCAAGGGAAACCCTAAAGAAGGTACTGGCTCCAAGGCAAAGAAAGCCAAAGAAGATACAGGTTCCACGCCAAAGCGTAAAGAAGAAACCAAGTCCATGCCAAAGCGTAAAGAAGAAACCCCAAAGCCTGATGCGAAAACAGGCTCCGCTAATGAAGAGTCAGGCTCCATGTCCAAGCATACGGAGGATACCAAGCCAGAGTATGAGGAAGAAACAGACACTAAACAAGAAATTGATGTTGCAGAGCAGAACGAAGAATTAGACGATAAGCAAGAGCAAGAAGCTGATACTGCAGAGGACTCTGAAGATCAAGGTCAAGCTATGGAGGTTGAAGATGAAGAAGGGCCTAAGTCTGATGATGAGGATGGCAGCGATGATGCCAAGGTTGAAGGTGGCAAGAAGAACGAAGATGAAGGAAGCCATAAGAAGGAGGAGAGTTCCCAGCTTGCTGTAAAAGCTCGGCCACAGCTGAAATCCCTATGTGAAAAAATGGATGGATCAGGATTGCGAATGTTTGTCGCAACGCAGAAGAAGGACATCAATGTCCTTCGCAAAGAGCTGCCATTTGCATTGAAATGTTCCTTAGACCCCTCGCAGTTGGTCCTCACGGCACTGGAAGGTTATTATTCTGCAGAGCAGAGCTCGGAAGGCAGTCGGGGTAAGAAATTTGCCAATCGCAGATCATGCATTACTCTGCTTGAGTCGCTGGCAGTTGTGCTAGCTGATGGACGAAAAGATGATTCTGTTCCCCCTTCCAACATTAAGGAGGAAGCCAAGAAGGTCGCAGATTTATGGAAGTCAAAGCTCAGTCCTAAAGGGACTGATCAGTTGGCTATGCTGGATGCACAGAGTTTCCTTCAACTTCTTGCAACGTTTGGGCTTGCACATGAGTATGATGAGGATGAGCTCTGTGATCTTGTAGTCCCTATCTGCACCCGCAAGCACATCCCTGCTCTCTGGCGTAAACTTGGATTGGTTGCCAGGGCTCCAGGTTTGTGTCTCATGCCTCTCCTTTTGGTTGATGTGTTGCCATGTCCCTCAAGAGGGAAGAATCCAGAGAGAGAGAGAGAGAGAGAGAGAGAGAGAGAGAGAGAGAGAGAGTTTCATGTCTAAGAACGACTTCAAGATCATGGCAGTCCAGCATGCTGTGTGTGTGTGTGTGTGTGAGAGAGAGAGAGAGAGAGAGAGAGAGAGAGAGAGAGAGAGAGAGAAATGAAATGTTATATTAACGTCTTCAAAAGGCCAAAGTGACCTATGAGACCAAAGTTACAACCATGTGACATCTGATACAGTGTCTGGAAAAGAGAAGAAAGAACTGAAGGTAAGTATCTAGCCTTACAATACATCAGTAGAGAGAGAGAGAGAGAGAGAGAGAGAGAGAGAGAGAGTTTATTACAAAAGATGTCACGTGCATCCCGCACTTGGATGCCATGTAAACATATCTGTACAGAAGGTATAGGACTTGGGGTGAAAAATTGGTCCCATGTGAGCCCGGTCCAGGATGAGTCAGCCAGAGTTCCACTCCAGTCGTCCGAGGTTAGGTGTGCATTGTCCTGCACATGAATTAGTACCAGTCCGCGTTGAGAGTCTCCCTCTGGAATGATGTTAGTGGTTTTGTGTATGTGGTATGACACCGGATGCCAAACCGGTGTGTAGACAGGTAGGATTTGCATGTAGGAATGGGGCCAGCCCATAGGGCTGTCCCAATATGGGCTGCTCCCAAGAACAGTCATGTGGGCATGGGGGAGTTGTAGAACCACCCCCAAAGGGCCAGGAGGGCCTTGGCTGTGCCCACCAGCCATGGGATGGGCTGTTGGCCAGCCCTAGGGCCTCTGGATAGGCAGCCGACATGGCATCAAGCCCTTAAAAGCTTGTCGGCCAGGTGTGGGGCAGCCCACATAGGCTGCCCAACAGCCCATGTGAGATGCGCATGCTGGCCAGACAAGTCCAGTGTGATCCAGTGTGAATGCGCATGGTTTTCCAGCATTTAATGCTTTGTGATGCAGTTATGAGGCTTTTATTAGTCAGCTGACTGAGTAAAACCAGCCGACTAGCATAAGAGAAGGGTATTTATTGCATAAATCAGGTCATTCATCTCATATTTCACCAAGTGCTGAAGCTACTCAAGGGGCCAGGACAGCCAAGGAGGAGTTTACGCAAGGGTGAATTTTGAAGGCCAAGGGCAGAGGATTATCCTCAACTAAGAAGGTTTAGGTTTAATCTTTTATTTTTAGTTTTGCATCATTGTAATAAAATCAATACATCATTTGTGGTGGGGGTCCTACAGAGGGTATTCGGGACCCAATAGTGCGTCCTCTTCTCCCTCTCTCTCTCTCTCTCTCTCTCTATTTTTCTACACATCTATATTCAATTTTGTACATTAATTTCGTCTCGACAAGTGTGTTGATTTTTAAGCATTGAAGTTACTGATCTCCCGCGAAGCTTGCGCATGTTACAATGGTATCAGAGTCTACTTCAAGTGTAAAGATTTAGCAAGAAACCATAAATTTTTTGTCGCTCATGTGCTTGGTTTTCAGACTGTGGTGGACCACCCCTTTCGGAGTGACTCCTGTCTCTTGAAGGACGGTTGGTTTTCAGCCTCCGGAAGTCTCCCACACTCATAGTCGATGGTCAGATTGCGCTCCGAAAACGAGGTGCATTTTTTTGCTATGGCGAGCTTCGACAACGAGAGAGACCAAGAACCTTGGGACCAAAGTGCACCAGGCAGCCAAGCTAGAGCATCAAGCATGAGTATCAAAGAGATGTTCCATCAAATGATGTGAGCAATCGCAAACTAGAGTACTATCAAATCCTTTCTGGATCTCCTCATGATCGTTCCTGGTACGAGACTCGAATCCTGCAAACAAACAAACAACAAGGGGATGCAGGCCTGACTAACCTCCGAACCATGACAGCCGTGGGCAATCCCACAGTCTTGGTTGTCCCCACCGAGCCACAAGCTGAGCTAACTAGGTTGACGTACCGAGCAATCTCCACCTCGCGACGTTCCATACCGCCATGAAGCTACCCTCGCGGGCCTCGAGATTGCTGCTGGCCTCGGCTGCATAAAGCAGGTGCACGTCTGCACTAGATCCAGGCTCCAAGACCATAGAGCTCTCACAAACTCGCGAGACTCTCTATATCCCAATAACTAACCTTGGCCACCCTTTTATAGGCTCTTGGCCGGTCATCAGGTGTCCACACTTGGACGCCCGCCCGTCCATAATTGGGTGCCCGCTCGTTAGTCTATCCCTAACTCAGCTTGCCAATCAGCCTGCCTAGCTCCAAGCTTCCCCAAACCTCGAAGCTAGTCTTGCGTGCGTATAGCACACGGTAGATACACATTGTGCACATGACATACTCCCCTTCCTCTAAGAGCTCACTCCTGAGCTCACTAAAGAGTCGGGGTAATCTCTCTGAAGAGTAGTTAATGTCTCCCATGTAGCGTCCTCCTCAACACCATTCTTCCACTTGATCTTGTATTCCGTGATAAGCGTATTACGCAATCTTCTTTCATGAAATCCAAGAATCTTTTCAAGTTCGTGCGTAACAAATGTCATGTCCTCGACATCTATAATTTCTTTAGGAGTAACTAACTGATCTGTTCCACCCAGTACTTTCTTAAGTCTACTGACATGAAATAGAAGATGAACTTTCACATGAGAAGGCAACTCCAATTCATATGCAATTGAACCAATCCGTCGCGCGTAGTACAAAATGGTCCACAGTATCTAGGGAATAATTTCGGAGATCGACCTGTCCGTAAAGTCTCGGAATCTTTCGAAACTCACAAATACACCATCGTTTCTTCAGAGAACTCTCTGGGTGAACGATGTCTATTAGAATAAAATCTGTCTCGGTCTTGAGCACTTCTAATAGATTCCTTCGCAACTTGTAACATTTCCTGCATATCTTGTAAAAAAATTACGTGTTGCATCATGCTGAAGTCCTGAGAATCCTACTGCAACAGGTGATCTAGGTTGAAAACCATACATAAGCATGAAAGGACTAAAACCTGTACTCGTTTCACTATTGAAACGAAACGATGCTGAAACGATTTATTTTGGAACAAAACGTTTCAACACTAGCTAGGTGGACCGAAATGATCATATATACATAAAATGTGAAGGTACTGGCCAATAGTTATAAGATTATACTAGCATATTTATCATCAGTAAACAAAGAAGACGTACAAAAGAGAAGAGAAAAGAACAAATAGGATGAAAGACGGAAAGAGAAAGATTTATAAAAGATAAAAAGCACACAAAATCACAACCTTTTTTCCCACATGAAACGATATGGTTTCAATGTGCACATGAAACGTTTCAACATTGAAACGTGAAACGAGGATCAAAGCCACCGAAATGAGTTTCATGGTGACCATGGTTATGGGAAATGCTGGAAACGTCTGCCTGCCTGGGCTGAAATGGCATTTCGGCCCTGCGACCTGCCGGAAACGTGTTTCTTGTGCTGAAACATCTTAGGCAAAGAGAAACAGCGCGTTTCTCGCCGGTGAGAAATGTTTCCTAGCATGCGAAACGGTCGTTTCAGGTCTCTCAATGACACGTGGTCCCAATCTTTTAAAAAAACCCAAATGGGGACGCGCCCCAAGACAGCCGTTAGGTGTGGCCCCCGTACACAACTAAAAAAACCCCAAAACAGGTTGGCTGCCAGCGGATCCTCATCGAAATGTGTGGCGCGTACAAAAAACGGCCGCTTTAGTGAGGAGAGAAAAAAAACCCAAATGGACCTGCTATCGCGCATCAGTCTGAGAGAAAAAAATGCTTAATTTGATACTCTTTTTGTAGTGAAAAAAAAAGCTCCATTTTCAGCTCTTCTTTCTTTTTTCATTTTTCAGTTATTATTTCCTTTTTATTCCACTCCTTGCAAATCCTTCTGCACATTCTCCCCTTTTCTTTTTTTGCGTTTGCCCCTTTTCTCTTCCATCCCAATTCTTGTAGGCATTTCTTTCCTTTGTCACTCTCATGGCATCTAGGCAGCCACATCTTGAGAGAGAGAATGAGAAGGAATTCACCCAAAGTGACTATTGGTGGCAACAGGTGGATATTGTCAATAAATATGACTCCAAGAGAAATCGCCTTGGGAGCAAGAAAGCAGATGACCTCGTCTTTGTTAATGCAAACTTGCATTTGCTAACAAAGATGCAGCATGAGTACACGCATGATAAGTACATTGGCTTTCATACATCAAAGGTAGACACGGGCTCTATCATTGGTGATGTAGTTGAGGAGGCATAAGGCGAGGGTAAAAATTCATGAAGATGACATGGAAGAAGCTCCAGCATAGGAGGAGCATGAGGATGAGCTTCAAGAGGATAAGGCTATTTCTATAGCATAGAAGAGTCTTGAGGAGTAAGGACTCACGATTCTATAGTCTAGACTCTAGAGAGTAGCTTCCTTTTGGCATTCGATTTTACACTTTTTTGTAATGATTTGGTCTTGAGGTTTGACTCATTGATGATTGAGTGATGGTTTTAGCTTATTTTGTGACTATGGCAACTTCTAAATGGTTTGATTTCTCGTGTAACTTTAAAGTTTTAAACTGTGAAGTTTCAAATCATAAATGTAGAGTGTACACTATAGACTCTAGATTTTACTTCTTTAGCACATGTCTTACATTATACACGTGGCCTCTCAACTTAGTGACTTTCCCCATACCCCCCCTGTTAGGATAAACTAGGATTACATGGCGTTTTTGTTTCCCCCATCCTCAAAATTTCGATTTTCCTCTGTCTCTGTTTCCATTTCCTGGTCTCTTGTAACTATGTCCCAAATGCTCTCACGTTTGTTTGCAGCTTGATAGCTTGTGAAAGCATAGGAGCCAAAGGAAAGGGAAGAAAAATACAGGTTGAGGTCAAAAGAAAGGGAAAGAGACATTGTTAATCCTGTTTGATATGTATGCTAAATGTGGCTTGTTTGCCAAAGCATGTCGAAACATTGTGTCATGAAATTCACTAATGGTGGGATATGCTGAACATGGGCATGGTGAGGAACCACTCAAGTGTCAAATGAAACTGGAGAGCATCTCTCTAAACATTGTCATGTTTGTTTGCATTTTGAAAGCTTGTGGCTGTGCAGGAGCCACATTTAGGGCCGAGAAATACATGCTGATAGAAAGGAATTGTTGGAAGACAATGTTGGCAATACCTTGGTCCATATTTACGCCAAATGTGGCTTCCTTGCCATAGACAAACTCCCAGTTCAAGATATAGTCTCATGGATGGCACTAGGCACATGATATGTTGAACATGGGCATGGTGAGGAAGCACACAAGTGTTTAGATTAGATGCAGTTGGAGGGTGTCTTTTCAGATGTTGCCACATTTGTTTGCAAGCAAGAGTGAAGAAATACATGTTGAGATTGAAATTTAGGGATTGTTGGAAAGAAACTCTGTTGTTGGCACCACCATGGTGACTATGCATGCTAAAGTAGAAAGCGTTTTTGGGATGTCTGGGGACTAACACTTGAGCTGCATTCTTATGCCTCTGGTGAAGAAAGTTTGGAATGGGTGCGTGTAGAAAGTGTTAGATATTGCTAAGGTTACGTGTAAAACTTGAGTTGTTTAAGGGATAGACCTATCAAAGCATGTAAAAAATAGATATATTGTCTAAAGATTAGGTTATTTGATACTCAAGACGAAGAAAAATTAGAGCTAGGAGAGTTGTGCATGCATTAGCCATTTTTGGCTAGTCCTTTGTAAATAGAGTTTCCCTTTTTCTAATAGTAATCTTTTTGTCTTGGAACTTTTTTAATGAAATGCGAGGAGTTATGGTTGAATAATTTTGCTTGAAGGCTAGATCACCAAGTGAGTTTGGCTAGTAGGCATCAAACGTAAGACCTCTTTCGTCCAAGGCACATCCCTTAACCAACCAACCACAACACTCGTTAGTAACTCTTGGAACTTGTGTGTGGCCTCTTTATGCGAGGCTTGGAATTAGCTTAATCTTGTTTCTAATTATTGCATTACCTCCAACTTCATGGATTTTTCAAAGCTTTTTGATCATGGCTAGTCTCGAAATTCCAACAAATAGTATGAGAGCAAGCTAGATCAGGTTTAGATTAGGCTTAGCTTGTGACACCTCACATGTGGTACGCAGAAGATAGGCCAATGGGCAAGTGGCAGGTAATGACGTTGCATGTCCACGATCTGGTCGGTAGTAGTAAAACAAACCAACCAATAGCATTGGTGCATATATATACGTGGATAGTTGAATCGTCATAATCATCTGCTTTCCTCAGCGTTGGATTTCACATAGCATTGTTGGCCTAGGAGGGGAGCTGTAGCTACATACAGAAGTACACGACACACCAAGATCACAGAGATGGAGATACAAATGTGTGGATTGCATTGGAATGTGCGGGGAGCTGAGAAGTCAATCCACATATAATATCAAAGTACAACAATAAGAAAAAGCTATCCTTTCACACCATACGTGCTAGGGGGGAATACCCAAAGGAAAAAAATTGTTCCTAGTTATGCCCTGTTCACATGTGGCACTACAACCAATAAATCCCCCCCCCCCTCGTGGCAATGTGAACTTGTACAAGGTCGGTAATATATGCCAATAAATCCCTCCTGTAGTGGCAATGTGAACCTGTACAAGGTCGGTAGCATATATCACTCTCTGCAAGAGAATAAGCCCAAAGCTTTGCAGAAAGCTTCAAACTTCTCTCAAGGCAACGCCTTTGTGAACATATCTGCAACATTATCTTGTGTAGAGCAGCAAGATAATGTGATCTCCCTTGCATGTATCCTCTTCTTGACATAATGATAATGAATCTCGATGTACTTAGTACGTGCATGAAACATTGGGTTTCATGCCACGGCTATAGCACTATGACTATCAGTGAGTATGGTAGTGGGTGTCTGGTGACAACTCACAAAGATCAGTCATTAATCTCCTTAGCCATACACGATCTACTGTGGTTGTAAGCATAGATGTCAGGCGTTTCATGAAACACGTTTTAGGAACGTTTCTTTCAAATCCCAGACGTTTCAAAAACGTTTTATACAAAGGGGGGATACAGGCCCCAAAATTTATATATAAGTTTATAATATGTAAAAAAATATGTTGCCTTCCCTGCAAAACAATGCATCATTTACACATTAAAACATGTTTACAAGTTAAAATTGAAGAATTTGGGTGACCCAGCTACAGTGGGCACCCAACTGACCAATTGGCACAAATAAGCTGGCAACATAGTCTAGCGACCACTCAAATTGATAGTAAAGCATGTTGATAGATGCAATCATGCATAACAAATAGTAAACTAGAGGAGCATGATAGCCCCAAAGACTAGAGTCCTCAATCTAGAATCTGGGCACTCAATGGACATCCTCGATGTCCTCCTCAGTAGCCTCCTCAGTAGACTCAACGTCACTCTCAGAAGAGGACGATGTTGGCTCAGCTACCGCACTCGTCTTAGCTGCTGCACTGGTACTAGCACCTCGTGATAATGCTGGTATTGATGCTCGTGTGACATGAGTAGGTGCCATCAACTCCTCCTACAACATGGCATATATGTTGCACTGCTCCTGAGGAATCTCTAGGACATCTTTCATCTTCTCATCTTTTATCGACATTGATGGGGCGAGGCTCTATTGGATTGCCCAATTGCTCAATTAGGCGGAGATTGCAATGGCAATACACCAACCGCTCCAAGTGAGCAGTAGACAACCTATTCCTGTTCTTTGTATAGGAATGGGGGACCTATATTCAACTTGTTAGTCGGATGGCTCTCTTTCTCTCTTCTTTGCACGCACAAGAGTTATGGGGGAGGAAGAATTAGCAATACTAACAGCTGGGCAAACACCTAGGATAGCTTGTCTACTCCAAGGTGCACACGTACAACCCTTATTGGCAAGCACATGTGTGCTTTGAAGGCAATGAAGTGTTAGGGTTAGGGTTTACAGAAGCTTCAAGCAGGCGTGGAAACCAACAGAGAGAGTGAACACGACTTCAGTCTATTGCTTGATGAAAAAGTGAAGTACAATAGCCACATGATAGTGACCCTAAAGATAAGTGTTCACATGTCCGGCCATAAAATGTGCCGGGTGGACCAAAACACTTATAAACTGCATATAAGTGAAACTGAGCTAAACTGGGGAAAAAAACCTCCACTAACTGAAGTAAAAAGTGCCCCAGTAATCTACTGATGATCACTAGCACTCCTCTGGGTGCATACACAAAACCCCCCTGGAGTGATATGTGATCATTGTACATCATTCAAAGCACTGCGGAATGCTTCAAATTTCGGACGTGGTAATGCTTTGGTGAAGATGTCTGCCACATTCTGATCTGTAGGACAGTAGATCAGACTGATATCTCCTGCCTGGAGTCTCTCCCGAACAAAATGATAGTGAATCTCAATGTGTTTCGTGCGAGCATGAAACACAGGATTCCTGGCCACAGCAATGGCACTCTGACTATCAGTATAGATAGGTGTAGGCTCCTCCACTGAAATATCCATATCAGTCATGAGACGACACAGCCAAACACACTCAACAGTAGTAGTGTAGGCTGCTCTATACTCTGTCTCACAAGACGAAGTGGCCACTGTGGTCTGTTTCTTGCTTAGCCAAGAAATGCATGATGAGCCAAGAAAGAAACAATTTCCACTAGTGGAATGTCTGGTATCAAGATCACCAGCCCGATCTGAATCACTGTAAGCGTATAATTGCATGTCAGCCCCCTCAGGATAAAGCAATCCAAGAGACAAGGTACCCTGCAAATAACGGAATATACGCTTCACAGCTTGCCAATGTGACAACCGCGGGCTGTGCATAAATCTGCTCAACTGAGAGACTGCATACTGAATATCTGGCCTTGTATTACACAAGTAAATAAGGCACCCAACAGCTTGAGCATATGTAGTGGCATCAAAGGAAACACTGTCATCTTGTAGTGACAGTTTCATCCCAGGCTCCATAGGAGTCCTAATAGGCTTGCAATCCTGAAATTTAAACTTCTCCAGAAGTTTAGCAACATAATGTGATTGCAACAACCCAATGCCTCTGTTATCCTGCACAAACTGTATGCCCAAATAGTAATGTACAAGCCCCAAGTCAGACATGTCAAATGTCTGTTGCAGTATCTCCTTAAAAGCTGCAATTTTGTCATCATTTGATCCCATGAGCAAGAGATCATCCACATAAAGACTGATGACTAGCAGATCTGTCTCTTCTTTCTTTACATACAGAGTGGCTTCTGATGGACTGTTCACAAATCCCTGAGTGAGTAGAAAAGCATCTATTTTTGCATACCAAGCTCGTGGAGCTTGTTTCAAACCATACAAGGCCTTTTTCAGCCTGCAAACTTTCCCTTCATGACCATGTTCTGCAAATCCCATGGGCTGAAATACATAAACTTCCTCCTCGAGGTCCCCATGTAGGAATGCAGTCTTTATGTCCAACTGGTGAACAACCCAACCACGATGTGCAGCCAATGCAATGACACACCTAAGTGTCGACATACGGGATGTAGGAGCAAATGTCTCCTCATAATCAATGCCCTTCTTCTGTGCATAGCCCTTTGCAACTAGACGGGCTTTGTACCTGTCAATGGATCCATCTGCGTGTCTTTTCAACTTATAGACCCATTTAGTACCAATTGCTTTCTTGCCTTTGGGCAGATCAACCAAATCCCATGTTTGATTCCTTTTAATAGAATCAAGCTCATCCTGCATGGCTTTGTTCCAATGCACATTATCTCGTGCATCCACAAATGAATCAGGCTCTTCATCATCCTGTAAACTGGCTGCCATAACGAGATTCAAATCCATGATGTGTGCATGCTCATTGGTCCTTGTTTCCCTACGAGTACGACCAGCAAGAGGACCCTCTAAATGGCTGTCCTGTAATGTCCTCAAATACCATCTAGGTATGTGTCTGACCTGTGGTGCCTGCTGCCCCATATTTGGTTCAGCTTCTGGCTCATTTTGCTGCTGAATTTCTGCACCACCTACATCATTTGCTGGCTGTCCTGTACCCTCATTAGTTGAATCACCAACTGTGGAATGAAATTCCATAGGTAGTAGACCTTCAAACACATCATTTTCAGCCTGATTTGCCTCATAACCAGCCATGGATATTTTTGATTTTTCATCAAAAATCACATCCCGACTAGTGAATATCTTCCTGGATAGTGGGTCATATAACCTGTAGCCCTTGCTCTCACGGCTATACCCAACAAAAATGCATTTTGTGGCTTTATCATCTAGCTTCCTCCTCAACTCTTTGGGTATGTGTGCATATGCAAGACACCCAAAGATACGAAAATGCGATACAGAAGGCTTGCGGCCATGCCAAGCCTCAAAAGGAGTAATAGAAACCAATGCCTTTGTGGACATCGATTCAAAATACGACAAGCACACATGATTGCTTCCACCCAAAAGATATGTGGTAGCCTTTTTGCCTTTAACATACATCTGGCCATCTCCATGAGTGACCGATTCTTCCTTTCTGCAACCCCATTCTGCTGTGGAGTGTAAGGAGTAGTGTAATGATGTTTTATACCTCTACTCCCAAGAAAGGAATTCAGCATATGTGACATATATTCCCCCCCTCGGTCAGAACAGAGAGTCTTCACCTTGCATCCTGACTCTGTCTCAGCAAGTGCTACAAAGGCCAAAAATGCATCATATACCTGTGATTTCTGTGTCAAAGGATAGACCCAGCATATACGAGAGAAGTCATCAATAAATGTTGCAAAATAAAAGCAACCACCTAATGACTTCGTCTCCATGGGACCACAAAGATCACTGTGTATAAGTTGCAACTTTGCAGTTGCTCTTAGAGCCTGATCACGTGGGAAGGAAAACCTGTGCATTTTTTCCAAAATACATCCTTCACAAATGTGATCTGGAGGCTTCTCCATGAGAGGTAGATCTGTAAACATGTTATGTCGCTGCATAAGCATAAGACTACCAAAATTTACATGTCCAATGCGAGCATGCCATAACTCCGCATCAACCATAGCTGGAGTAAGAGTGAATGCATTATAAGCAGACTGATCCACTGGCTGAAATGCATCCAACTGATAAAGTCCATGACATAATGTACCAGTAAGCATCAAGGTCAAGGCATTAGCTTTGTCTCTGACCATGCATTTATCATCATCAAAGTGGACTTGCATTCCATAATGTGCTAAAGAAGAAATGGACAACAAATTCTTCTTTATCCTTGGTACATATAAGGCATCTGTAAGGCGGAGAATGGAGCCATCAATGGCTGTGAGCTGAATCTCCCCAATGCCACGAATTGGATATGAAGCATTGTTGGCACACTGAACAGTTTTGCCAACAGGGGCAGGGCCAACATGACTAAACAAATCCTTGCGAGATGTGATATGCTTTGAGGCACCACTATCAAAATACCAAGTACATGCATGCTCTTGCAAACTGAGTGCCTGTGAAGACCAAGAGGCATCATAGCTGCATGTATAAAAACAGTAATCCCTGTCCTCAACAAAAGAAGCAGTCTCTGGAGGAGCTTTAGAAGCATCATTAACAGACATCCCAGCTTCCTTTGCCTTCTCTTTGGCAATCCTCTTCCTACATTCCGTGATGTAGTGACCTGGCTTCTTACAGTAATGACATTTGCCCTTCTTCTTGGGCTGTCCATCACTTTTCTTGGTATCCTGTGAAGAACCACCATCACCTGAATTTTGATTTGCACTCTTTGGCTGAGTTTTTCCTTTTCCCTTTTGACCTGTAGTAAATGCTTGTTCAGCATTTGTGTTCATATTCATATTCTTCCTCATTTGCTCCTCTTGTAGTAAGAGAGCAACAAGTTCCTGATACTTGAGGGGTTCAACAGCATTCCTCATGCTGAGGTTCAAAGAGGTATGAAAAGCCAAGTAAGATCTTGGCAAAGAGTGCAAGATGGTGGACACAAGCTGTGTCTCAGGAATAATCTCATCCACATTGATGAGTTGCTCTCTCAAATCCTGCAGCTTGTTTAAGTGGCTAGACATATCATCTCCTTCATTCATTTTCTGATTTTCCAGCTCTCTTTTCAAAAATGAGATCCTAGCCTCATTACGAGCAGCATACATCTGCTCCAAAGTCACCCATGCATTCTGTGAAGAGCCAGCTGAACGAATATGAGGTATAATGGACCTCTGTACTGACAATGCAATGAGTGACAAAGCTTGTGCATCCCTGGCATCCCATGTCTTTTGAGCATTTGTTCTTTGAACAGGCAATGGCTGTCCTGGAGCGTGTACCTGTTGTCCTCGTCCACGAGCACCCCCTTGGGGAGGAGTCTCTGGAGCCAATGGACCTGGACGTGGTTCATCACCACTAACAAAATCCCAAAGACCTTTTGCCACAAGCACATTTTCAGCATAAAACTCCACAAGGAGTAGTTCGTGCCATCCAATTTGTCTTCCTTAGACAAATATGTGAATACATCACTTTGCTGCATAGTCACAGGGGACGGCGGGGACGGTGCCTAGGAACGCTGGGACGCCGACACGGGACGGCGCAGGGACGGGGACGGATGGACGTCCCCTGACGGGCGTTTCAAACAGGGGACGGCGCAGGGACGGGGGACGGCTGTCGGGGACGGCTTGTGCGGGGACGGCAGATAGCCGTTGCGCCTGCGTCGCCTGCGCCCGTTTTTGGCCGTTGCGCCTGCCTGCCGCGTGCCTGCCATTGTAGCCATTTATGGCTGTTGGGCTTGGGCTCTACTAGCCGTTTATGGCTGTTGGGCCTTGGCCCTCTCTCTCTCTTGCCTATCTATATAAGAGCCCACCTCTACAAGGCTACAAGCTGCCACACACAAGTTCATTGCTCATTGCTCAAGCTTCTTGAATCTTCTCTCGAGTCTCTTCCAACTTCCAAGTTTCAAGCTCTAGGGCCTAGGCTCTCACCTCTCCCTCAAGCCTCTTGAGTCTTCCAACTTCCAAGCCTCTAGGCTCTCTCTCTCTCTCTCTCTCTCTCTCTCTCATTCCTCAAGGCTCTCTCTCTCTCTCTCACTCCTCAATGCTCAAGAGTCAAGCGGCAAGCCATCTTCAACCATGGCATCCTCCTCACGTGCCGGGGCTTCTCGTAGAAGGACAATGGGATGGACATGGTGGGAGGAGGTAAACTACACCACATCCGTTCATGGAGGCGGTTCTCGGCCATGGGTATGCAAGCTTTGCCCGTACCGGCGAACGGGTGGCGCCGACAAAGTGCGAGCCCACCTCTTGCATGAGAGTGGGCATGAGGTGAGGTTTTGCACGAATGTCACGCCCGAGAAGAGACGGGAACTTCTTGACAAGCTTAGCGTCTACGAAGCAGTCGAAGCGACAAGAAGGACACCATGAGTGGCCGTGGATCCTGCGACGACGATGGGGAGAGGAACTCAAGCCTCTACCATGGAGTCATGTGGTGGATCGGTGTCATGTGCACAATGGGTATCTACCGTGTGCTATACGCATGCAAGACTAGTTTCGAGGCTTGGGGAAGCTTGGAACTAGGTAGGCTGATTGACGAGCTGAGTTAGGGAAATACTAACGGGCGGGCACCCAAGTATGGACGGGCGGGCGGCCAAGTGTGGACGCCTGATGACCGGCCAAGAGCCTATAAAAGGGTGGCCAAGGTTAGTTATTGGAAGATAGAGAGTCTCGCGAGTTTGTGAGAGCTCTATGGTCTTGGAGCCTGGATCTAGTGCAGACATGCACCTGCTTTATGCAGCCGAGGCCGGCAGCAGTCTCGAGGCCTGCGAGGGCAGCTTCGCGGCGGTATGGGACGTCGCGAGGAGGAGATTGGTCGGTACGTCAACCTAGTTAGCTCAGCTCATGGCTCGGTGGGGACAGCCAAGATTGTGGGCTTGCCCATGGCTGTCATGGTTGGGAGGTGAGTCAGTCTGCACCCCCTTTGTTGTTTGTTGTTCGTTTGTTTGCAGGATTCGAGTTTCGAACCAAGATCGATCACGAGGGAAGATCCGTGTGGATTTGACAGTGGTATCAGAGCATACCTCGTGAACGAGCAAGTCGGTAGGTAGAGAAGAAGAGGTCGAAGTACGGTATGTGTTAAAAAAGCTTGCTGTTTTTTCTGTGCATACTGCAGATTTCAGTTTTGTATGTGTTTTTTCTTCATCAAAGAACCCCATGTTGATGGGAGATGGTAGGTTGAATAGGGTTGATTGCTTTTGCAAAGAAGAGGTGAATTGTTGTGCATACGCATGAACTGCAGGGAGAGAAAACTGAAAAAAAGAGAGAGAAAAGCATGATAATTTTCGTTGCTTTTTGACGCATGAGAGAAAGAGCGAGAGAGAGAGTGTCGAGTTGCTGTGTCTGCTGGCTGAGAACTGCTGAACTGGCCAGGTGTGTTGCGTGTGTGTCGTAGGCGTGGGGGCTACTCACAGCTACAGGCGGCCAGGCCTGTTAGGCATGCGGCCAGGCCTGCGTAGCCAGCCCAAGCCAGCGCCCAGGCCACGCAAGACCGGCGCACAGGCCAGGCACGGTGAGCGCCCAGGCCACGTGGCCCTGTGGCCAGGCGTAGGCTCAGCCTACGTGTGCGCACAAGCTCTGGCCGGAACGCACCAGGATACGCAGGCGGGTACATGTGTGGGTTGGCGCAAGCGTAAACCTGCCGTGAAGCACCCGGCGGCGGCAGTCGATGATGGCAGCATGGTCGACGTCAGCAGTTGGCGACGGCAGCTCCACTAGCGGGTTAATCCAGGAGGAGAAGAAAAAAAAAAAACAAAGGAAAGCTTACGTTTTTAGCTTTCGTTTTTTTTAGAGTTTAAAATTTTATAAGTTTTAAAAGACCCTCCTCCAAAGTTTAAAGGTGTTTATTTTTTAAAAAAAGAAAAGAATATATATATCCATATATATGTATATTAATATATATATATATATATATATGTATTTATTCACAAAAAAAAAACACAAAAGCTAAAGCAAAAGCTAAGCCTAGCTTTTGCAGTTTTTTGGCTTTTGGGAAAGCTTTATAAACCCCCTCACGTGGGCTTCTTGCCACACATCTCTCGAGTTCTCAAGTTTTCGAATTCTCAAGTTCTCAAGTTTTCAAGCTCTCAAGTTCGCTCGCACTTTTGTTGTGCGAAGACCAAAATTTTCTCTCCACGTACCCTCTTCACGATGTCGACCCAAGAATCAGAGCTGGAGCCCCTCGTGGAACGCGAAGGCTTGCCGGCTACGGAAGGCACTGATGTCGATCTTTTTGACGAGTTTGTGTCAAAATCAGATTTCCAAGAGTTCAAAGTAGCTCTCGAAGCTTCTTCAGCGGAACGTCAGGCACAAATCGCAACCTAGATGCAGGCTTTGCAGAACTCCATCGCTCTCTTGACCACTACCCTCTCTACCTTTTCGGGAATGGATACCTTGGCTTTTGCTTTAGGCCCCAATATTACTCCGGAACCGTTCGGGGGCGAGCAAAAGCAGAGAACCAAGGAGATCGTGGACACTTGGCTACACAAGTGGCAAGTTCACTTTCAGTTTCATCCATATGATGATGGAAAGAAGATACAGTTAGCAGCAGGTTTCCTGTCCGGCAAAGCTTTGCTTTGGTGGAAGGAACTGAACCCAAAGCCAACGACTTGGGCACAATTTGAAGATATTTTCAAGAAAGAATTCCTCAAGAAAGAGGATGATTATGATGTTGTTGCCCGGTTTTCAGCTTTGACCATGACCTTGCAGCACCTCACTTATGAGGTCTACCTCCAGAAGTTTCGTGACTTGCAGATGAAGGCTACAAAGATGGATCCCACTACTCTGTTGGGGTTTTTCGTAGCTGGTTTACCAGACTCGTACTGATTACAGGTTAAAAATAACAAATGTAAAACATTGGACGAGGCCATTCATTCAACTCGTATCTATGATGATACGATGGTCTCTTCCAAGTCAAAACCCGTTACCGAGCAGGGGAACAAGCATAAAAGAAAGTTCTCCGCACCTATGGCTAACACGAATGAAGGCAAGTCTTTGGACCAACCTTCGAAGAATTCCAGTTCGACACCAGCGAAGAAGAAACGACTCCTTAGGGCTTTAAAGCTCAAGAAGGAAGGACGTTGTTTTATCTGCGAAGAAAAAGGACACATGCGTAATGAGTGCCCGAAGCAAAAGGGTACCAAGTCAAACGCAGGACCCAAGCCAAAGGCAGCTAACCAGTTGTCTTTGACAGGTACGCCAATTACTGTACTTTCTCGCCCTAGTACTTGTTCTGATTGTCTGTTCAATTCTAAAGTATTTGGCATGCATGATCTTCTCCGAGTTTATGGAGAAGTGAATGGCCATAAAATTCACATTCTTTTAGACCCTGGCAGTTCGCATAACTTTGTTAACTACAAACTTGTGCAGAAATTGAGTCTTGATACGACACTCAGCGACCATACCTATGAGGTACGTCTACCTGCGGGCAGACAAGTTTGGGATCGCAAAGTGGAGATGCTTCCAATCTAGATTCAGGACTACAAAGATACTCTGGAATGCTATGTTATGCATCTGGAAAATGTAGACTTGTTATTAGGGATTGAGTGGTTTAAGACTCTTGATGTCCAGATAGATTGGTCTAGTCATATGCACAGTGGGTATCTACCGTGTGCTATACGCATGCAAGACTAGTTTCGAGGCTTGGGGAAGCTTGGAACTAGGCAGGCTGATTGACGAGCTGAGTTAGGGAAATACTAACGGGCGGGCACCCAAGTATAGTATTTTAGGTGATTGTATCCATCCCTCTCAGGGACCTCTTGTAAATACAATTGATTTTGGAAATATAATGAATTCTTCTTTGTACACCGCTTTCCATTGTGTATTGATTCCACTTTCTTGTTTTCTCATCCCTTCATTGGATGTGAATGAATTAAGTGTGTTTGAAAGCAAAGAATTACAGAAGATACTTGATTCGTTTCAAGATGTATTTCCTAAGGAATTGCCATCGGGTTTACCACCTGAACGGGCAGTAGATCATCGTATTGACTTGATCCCTGGTGCTCATCCTGTGAGTATTCCACCTTATAGGATGAGCCAAGCTGAGGAAGATGAGTTGGCTAAACAACTCGAAGATTATTTGAGGATGGGCCAGATCTGTCCAAGTAAATCACCTTGGGGTGCAAGTAAATCACCTTGGGGTGCACCTGTGTTGCTTAGGAGAAAGAAGGACAATACTTGGAGAATGTGTATAGATTACAAAAGATTGAACAAGCTGACTATTAAGAACCGTTATCCTCTTCCTAGATCAGATGACCTAATTGATCGGTTAGCAGGAGCGAAATATTTCACGAAGATAGATTTGCGTACTGGCTACCACCAGATACGTATTCATGAAAGGCATGTCGAAAGAACCGCCTTTCGGACTAGGTATGGCCATTACGAGTTTCTCGTATTATCTTTTGGGTTAACCAATGCTCCAGCCACTTTCCAGCAAATGATGAACGATCTTTTTCGTGAACATTTGGGAAAATTTGTGGTGGTGTTCCTGGATGATATTTTGATATATAGTCGTACTCTTGAGGATCATGTCAGACACCTCACGATTGTCTTATCTATTTTAAGACAGAATCGACTACATGCTAAATTCAGTAAATGTGAGTTCTTTATGACCGACATCATTTACTTGGGACACAAGATCACTAGAGATGGATTGAGCATTGACTATGACCGAGTTCATAAGGTTTTGGACTGGCCTATACCACGAACAGTGAAACAACTTCGTTCTTTTCTCGGTTTTGTTGTTTTTCTTTGGAAATCTGTACGGGAGTACTCTCAGCTCACACTACCGATGACCGACTTATTGAAAGGTCGTGGACGTAAGTCCAATCAGCCTATCACTTGGAATAACGATTTGGATATGGCCTTCAGACTTTTGAAAGATAAAGTCAAGGAAGCACCTATCTTAGCATTGTCTGATCCTAGTCGGCCTTATGTTCTTGAAACTGATGCCAGTGACTATGCTATCGGGGCTGCTTTATTTCAAGATGGTAGACCGGTTGCTTTTGAAAGTAAAAAGCTAGACGACACTCAATCTCGTTGGCCAACCCTTGAGAAGGAGCTTTATGCTGTGATTCATGCTCTCAAGGTTTGGAGACATTATTTATATGGCTCCAAGTTTGTGGTATTGACTGATCATCAGTCAATCAAGTATGTGTGTGATGCGGATGATTTGAGGGGTAGGAAAGCTCATTGGGCAGAGTTAATGCAAGATTTTGATTTTGAGATCCGTTATCGGAAAGGGTCCATGAATAATATTGCAGATGCGCTTAGTCGGATTAGAGAGGTGAATTCTTTGTCGTTCACCGAGATTTCTACTTGACTTATTTCAGTCATTGAGAGGGCTTTGCAGGACTGATAGTTATTTTGGTCCATTTTGGCAGAAGATCCAGGACGGGAGCTCATTGATTGACCAAGACTCGGTGACTGCGCAGTCTACTATTCGGGCTGCAGGAGGTCAGTGGATGATTCGGAATGGTTTACTATTCCGTAATGACAAAATTTGTGTACCACAGATCCCGGACATTAGGTCCAAGATTCTGATGGAGTGTCACGACGCCCCTTCTGCTGGACACCTTGGGATACACAGGACGCTATCATTAGTGAAACACACTTTTTATTGGCCGAAGATGAAAGGGTATGTAGAAGATTATGTTCTCAAGTGTCAGATTTGTCAGGCAAATAAAGCTGAACGCTTTAGACAGGCTGGGTTGTTGCATCCTTTGCAAATCCCAGGTAATAAATGGGAAAGTATTTCCATGGATTTTATTACCGGATTGCCAAGAACACATCAAGGCCATGATTCTATTTGGGTTGTGGTGGATCGCTTGACAAAGATGGCTAGATTTTTACCGACCCGGAAGACTATTACAGCTACGCAATTAGCTCGGCAGTTTATCGAGCAATTGTTTAGACTGTACGGGTTACCGCAGGACATAGTCAGTGACAGGGACTCTAAGTTTACGAGTGACTTTTGGAAACTTGTTTTCGAGAAGTTGGAAACAACTTTGAATTTGAGTTCCTCTGATCATCCTCAATCTGATGGCCAGACTGAAAGAGTGAATCAGATTTTGGAGGATATGCTTCGAGCATATGTATCCAAAAGACAAAGTTCATGGGAGGATTATCTTCCTATGTTAGAATTTGCATATAACAGTACTAAGCATACGAGTACAGGGTTTAGTCCTTTCATGCTTATGTATGGTTTTCAACCAAGATCACCTGTTACAGTAGGATTCTCAGGACTTCAGCATGATGCAGCACGTAATTTTTTGCAAGATATGCAGGAAATGTTACAAGTTGCAAAGGAATCTATTAGAAGTGCTCAAGACCGAGGCAGGTTTTATTCTAATAGACATCGTTCACCTAGAGAGTTCTCTGAAGGAACGATGGTGTATTTGCGAGTTCCGAAAGATTCCGAGACTTTACGGACAGGTAGATCTCCGAAATTATCCCCTAGATACTGTGGACCATTTCGTGTTACACGACGGATTGGTTCAGTTGCATATGAATTGGATTTGTCTTCTCATGTGAAAGTTCATCCTGTATTTCATGTCAGTAGACTTAAGGAAGTACTGGGTAGAGCAGATCAGTTAGTTACTCCTCAAGAAATTATAGATGTCCAGGACATGACATTTGTTCCGCACGAACCTGAAAAGATTCTTGGCTTTTGTGAACGAAGATTGCGTCATACGCTTATCACGGAATACAAGATCAAGTGGAAGGATCGTGTTGAGGAGGACGCTACATGGGAGACATTGACTTCTCTTCAGAGAGATTACCCTGGCTTTTTAGTGAGCTCAGGAGTGAGCTCTTAGAGGAAGGGGAGTATGTCATGTGCACAGTGGGTATCTACCGTGTGCTATACGCATGCAAGACTAGTTTCCAGGCTTGGGGAAGCTTGGAACTAGGCAGGCTGATTGACGAGCTGAGTTAGGGAAATACTAACGGGCGGGCACCCAAGTATGGACGGGCGGGCGGCCAAGTGTGGACGCCCGATGACCGGCCAAGAGCCTATAAAAGGGTGGCCAAGGTTAGTTATTGGAAGATAGAGAGTCTCGCGAGTTTGTGAGAGCTCTATGGTCTTGGAGCCTGGATCTAGTGGTGCAGACGTGCACTTGCTTTATGCAGCCGAGGCCGGCAGCAGTCTCGAGGCCCGCGAGGGCAGCTTCGCGGCGGTATGGGACGTCGCGAGGAGGAGATTGGTCGGTACGTCAACCTAGTTAGCTCAGCTCGTGGCTCGGTGGGGACAGCCAAGATTGTGGGCTTGCCCACGGCTGTCATGGTTGGGAGGTGAGTCAGGCCTGCACCCCCTTTGTTGTTTGTTGTTCGTTTGTTTGTAGGATTCGAGTTTCGAACCAAGATCGATCACGAGGGAAGATCCGTGTGGATTTGACAATCGGGATCATGCACACCATCACCTTCGCCATCAAGTCGGAATGTTACTCCATCCACGACATCGGCACCCTCCATCTCCACGGCCTCTCAATCATTACGTGGCCCACGGCGACAATCTACACTTGGGGAGAATTGGAACCCCTAGTTGAAGGAGGAGGTGGATATGGCGGTGGCCCGCTTCTTCTTCCACGACCACATTGCCTTTCAAGCGGCTAGGTAAGTGCAATCGATCATTGCCAATTCATCATTCATGTTTTCATCATCCTAGTCTCCTTCTCATTAGTAAATTACTTTCTTGAATAGGTCGGAATACTTCAAGGTAATGGTTAAGAAGATTGGGGAGTATGGCTCAACCTATACGCCCCCCTCATCCGAGAGCTTGCGCACTACATTGCTCGACAAGGAGAAGCGCATTGTAGAGCAAGCGGCCGACAACACAAAGCGGCAATGGGAGAGGAACGGAGTCTCCCTCATTGTGGATGGATGGAGTGACACCCGCAAGAGGAGTATTCACGGCATGGTTGCATATTCCCGTGGAGAGATGTACTTCATCTCATCTCATGATGCATCCGGCACTGGGAAGAGCGCGGATGTGCTTGCGGCGGAGTGGGATACCACCATGGAGATCGTTGGCCCCGAGCATGTAGTGGGCTTTGTTGCGGATGGGGAGCCTTCCAATAGGGCGGCGGGAGCTATTCTCCAAGGTATGTATGGACATGTCACGGTGTCCTTTTGTATGGCTCATTGCCTAAACAACCTCCTCAAGGACATCGGGGCATTACCATGGATCAGCCCGCTCATTGAGGAGGCCAACACCATGGTCTCCTTTGTCCTCAACCACCAAAGACTTCGCCATGAGTTCAACAAGAGGTCCTGTCTCTCTCTTCTCAAATATTCCGACACCCGGTTCGCCCACAACTTTCTCATGTTGGGCCGGTTGAAGGATTGTAGTGGTGCTTTGAGGGGGCTTTTCCTTAGCGACGAGTTTGTCGCCATGCAAGAGTCCCATACAAACACTGGCCAAGAGTGTAGGCTACGGGCGGATGACGCCTCTTGGTGGGAGCGTGTGAAGACCACAGATGCTATGGTGAGGCCCATAGTCCACCTGTTGAGGATTGTAGACGCTATGCAGCCATGCATAGGCAAGGTCTACGAGGCCATGGATCGCATGATAGAGAAGTTGAAAGACTTCGTGCCTGACGAAGACAGATACGAGGAGATCCATGCCTTGTGTCTAGGAAGGTGGAATTCCTACTACTCTCCATTGCATGCAGCAGCTTATGTGGTGGATCTAGAATTCCAAGGCAACAAGCAGGAGAGCGACCGGGAAGTGAGCGCTGGAGGATCATCTTGGATCGTCTTGTGCCTGATGCATCGGTTAGGCGCAAGATCAGGGACCAGCTTTCGATGTACAGGTCGTTTCATGGCTCCTATGGCTGTCATGATGCACAGGTTGACAGCTCCAAAGTTGGTGCTGCTCTATGGTGGGAGGACTTTGGTTCAGATGGACCGGAGCTGCAGCAGCTTGCCATCCGCATACTTAGCCAGGCCGTCAGCTCCTCTTGCTTGGAGCTACTTTGGAGTACCTACAGCCACATTGTCTCTAGGAAGAGGAACCGACTCGGGGTAGAGCGTGCCAATGACCTTGTCTTCGTCAGCGCGAACTTGCGAATGCTTTGCAAGAGCATGACCAAGAAGGCAGATTCCTTTACCGAGTGGGAGATGAGTCAACAAGAAGAGCAACGGGAGGATGAGGTGCAGGAGCAGCATGCCAGTGAGGATGAGACTGAGGATGAGCTTGATGCTTCTTTGGCAGCCGCACAAGCTACCCATGACCATGAGGCGAGCACTTCACGTGGATGATCATTCATGGATCATGATTCATGGGCCTTACTACTTAGCTCTAGCCTCTAGCCTCTAGTCTTCAGACTTCAACACTTTTTTGTCATTGACTCATTTGAGTCCGTCCTTGTATTTTGCCTCCTTAAGGCTCCTGAGTCCTGACTCTTGAGTCATGACTCATTTTGTATCTACTTAATTATTAATATGACTCAAAATCTTAGCATTTTAGTGTAAATTTGTGCTCATTTTGATGTGCTTCCAAAGTAGAATAAGTGCAGAGTAGAAAATTTAAAAAAAAAGTATTTTTTGAGAGCCGTTCCCTCCCCCGTCCCCGTTCCCTACTTATGGCCGTTCCCCGTCCCGTCCCCGTCCCCGTCCCCCGTCACCGTCCCCCGTCCCTTGTGACTATGCTTTGCTATTGATTTGCCATTATGCTTACGCACAATGTTGTACCTGTTTATCAAAAAACCCAATAGCAGAAACCCTGATAATAACTGTACTCCACTGAATACAGTTCACCCAAATATGCTTGCACTCTCAATCCTCTGAATGTGCAGCTCAATGCACCAATGACTGAGTAGAGCAGCAAATGGCGTACACAATGCCAAAATGCCCCAAAAAATGCCCAAATTTGCTGCACCCAAACTGTGCAAAAAACCTGTATAGTTCTTTGCTAGAAAATCTGCCTGTATTTGCCTCTAGATTTTCACAGAGAAAATAAAAAATGCCCAATATTCAGAACTTGTAATGCTTACCACAGTTGTACTGAGTAATGAACAAGTACTGTTGACTGTACTATGTAGGTACAGTTTACTGGTTCTGTACGGAAGCAGGTGGAAGTTGCAGTCGTATCACAGCAGGTACAGTCGCCAGGTACAGAAGCAGGTATGCAGCACTGAATGCTGCAGGGCTTTCTGCGCAGGTTTGTACGGAAGCTGGTAGCAAGGCGACCAGATGCTGAAGGCAGCGCTGACAGTTGTACGGGGCAGGTACAGTAGCTGAAGGCGGCGCAGTCTGGGTATACGGGGCTGGTACACGTGCGCTGACAGGAACAGAAGCTACAAGACGATAGCGCTGTCAGGTACGGAATGCAGTACGGCGCACAGGTGTACGGGCAGCAGGTACTGAAGCTGCAGTACGGCGCACAGGTGTACGGGCAGCAACAGTGCTGTACGGCGCACAGGTGTACGGCGCTCAGGAGTATGGGCAGCAGCACTGGCAGTGTACGGGCAGGGCAGGGCAAGGCTTCAATGCTCTGATACCAAATGAAGGCAATGAAGTGTTAGGGTTAGGGTTTACAGAAGCTTCAAGCAGGCGTGGAAACCAACAGAGAGAGTGAACACGACTTCAGTCTATTGCTTGATGAAAAAGTGAAGTACAATAGCCACATGATAGTGACCCTAAAGATAAGTGTTCACATGTCCGGCCATAAAATGTGCCGGGTGGACCAAAACACTTACAAATTGCATATAAGTGAAACTGAGCTAAACTGGGGGAAAAAACCTCCACTAACTGAAGTAAAAAGTGCCCCAGTAATCTACTGATGATCACTAGCACTCCTCTGGGTGCATACACAGCATAAAACCCAACATGCTTGAATTGTGGTATGTGTGAAGTGCAGCTGCAGTGCACGTGTGAGAGAGCAACATGGTGATGCATATGCATGCAGCAGCCAATTTAGCACACACGTGCAGCCACACCTATGGGAGCTGTCATCTACTGTGTGCGGACAACCTTGGAAAAGTCTCAAGAAAAGCAGAGGATTACGAAAATGATCAATGATGTAGTTTTCAGACTACAACTACTTGTGCATTGAAGGATTTATAATGAATTACTTTAAAGCAAGTTTGCTGATTATGTGTTTATTAATGCTAATAACGTTATTTAAGATTATACAAGCTGCACATAGAGAGGGGAAGATTCACCCAGTCCACTGTGTATTAGCTGCATGACTAGTCATCAATATCGACAATGATGATTCAGTTGTGGACTAGTTCTGGACTCCTGTCTTATGCAAGTTAAGCTACAAATACATAGGACTGATTGTACTCGTTGCTGTAGTGGTGCAATCTGCTGTTTTGGGGCTGAATCTGTTACTTACTGACTGGATCTTCTCTCTCTTGGCTGCTTTAGAAAGTCTTGTAGAAGATGTTTCCATTGGAGAGTGGGGGCCTTATTTATAGGGAAATTTCTTGTCTAACTAACCATCCTTATGCGAGCCCAAAAGTAATGTCATAAAATCACTTAACGTGTTTACTTGGCTGTGCCCAACTTAGCCAAGCTGGTTGGCACATGTCTAGGTGATTCAAAACGGCCCCAAACCTGTCCCTGAAGTGCCAGATGATGTCCATGTTCCACCAAATTAAATGGTGCATGTGACTTCCCCTCGTGCTTAACTTGGAGCAATGGGGAACATAATTCACCTTTTCTCCAGCTCCACTTGGATGATCTATTCACTGCTCGTGTCCTCTCAATTTTGTGTCTGGTTGACCCATTCTGCCTGATTGCAAAGGACACAACAACTCAATCATCACAACTTGCTGAGATCTGGTTACTAAAGCGCGTGGCTCTAGCTTCCTAAATTTGAAGTGTCCAAACTTGAAAAACAAAGGAAACAATTTCCCCCCTTCTTGTGGCAAACTATAGGCATTGCACGGTCTCTTTAGGCTCTTCTGCCAATGGTGGATGTTGCTTTGCTAACTCCACGAGAAGTGAAACACAGCTGATACTTCACTGGAGTGAACTTGACAAATGAAATCAGATGACTATCTGTCGGGTGCTGCCACCCAGTCTTGGTTCTGTGGCATGTTGGGGAGGGATTCTTGAACTTGTGTTGACTCTGCAGAATTGGAAAAAAACCCCTCTTGGTTGGATCGGTATGCCTGCCCCTTGTGTGTCGTCGGTTGTGATCTTGGTCTTCCACTTTTTCAAACTCTTGAAGAGCTCATGTTTATGAAGCTCTCCATCTTTTGAGGAAACTCCCTCCTCCTGAGTTTCAACCACTGGTGAAATCACCAGTGTTGTGGCCACCTGTGTTCACCCACTCCAAATGCACACCTTGCAGCTTTTCTCGCATGAGGCTGCTAAGGTTCCCAGTGCCCAAGCCCACCCCACTATTGCACTGATAGCCGGCACATGAGTGCCCTTACATACCAAACTCCTGTCTCACTTCAAACACATACAGGTGCTGCCAACAGCCCTGTTATTCACATTGAAATATTTCATTAAAAGGCTTGTAATACAAGATATTCAGACAGGGGGCTGGCCCATCTTTGGTCCCCAGGGTAGTGTACAGAGCACTCATCTTAGGCTTTATTGCTTAACCAGACATGCTGGATCTCTTTCTCATGTTGATGTCCGTATGAATTGGTGCTGAGACAATGAGATTTTTAATTGCCTGCAGTTTAACTCCCGTGTTATTTGTGCACCATTTGCAGATGTGGTGGATAGGCTGATCAAAGACGGTAAACAACTAGATGCTGTTACTTACATTCATGAGTATCAACTTTCTGAACGGTTTCCACCAGTTCCATTACTAAAGGCCTACCTCAAAGACATTAGAAAAGCTCAATCCAATAAAAGCAGTTCAGAAGACAAGGTATGCCATCTGCCATCTGCTTCAGAGCTGTATGCACATCTACTGCTTAGGGTTTAGAGTTTTGCTCCTCATAACTGAGCTGCTTATTTTCCTACAGAATCAACTTCTTATGAAGGAACTTGGTGCTGTAAAGGCAGTTCTCAAATGCATTGAGAAGTATAAGCTCGAAGCTGAGTACCCAACAGAGGGTCTCCACAAGAGAGTTCTACAGTTGGAGAGAAGAAACCCTGAAAAGAAAAGGAACTTAGATGCTGGTATGGGTGGATCAAAGAAGCCCCGCACAAATGGCCCTGGAGGTGCTCCTCATGGTGGACCTTTTAGGTCCTCCGACAGGCCACATTTTGGCGGGAGGGGCATGGGAGGCCGCAACTACGGATCGGGGTATGGTGGAGGGGGTAGAGGTGGTTATCCATATCCGGCAGGGGGACCTGGTTATGGTTCCCAATCCTTCCCACATGGCAATTACCAGTATGGTGGAGGTCCACCATCTTCCTATCAGGGGTCGTACATGCGCTGAAACTGTCAGATTATAATGTCAAAGATAGATCTTCACCAGCCGGCCGCTGGTTGGACACCCTTCATCTTGCAGTCAGCCTTTTGAAGGTCTCGAGGTCTAGATTTCATATTTGTCAGACTCCAGAATGGCAGAAAGTGTTGTTCTTACAGCAAGGGCATCTTTCTCTAGGGTGTTTTGCTCTTCTTTCTTTGTTTTGGCGCATGTGCATTGTGGACTAGTGGACAAGCATGTCACCTATTTTGTTTTGGAGTGAACTCTGTAAAGTTTTGCAGGAATCAAATGCTTTTTAGGATTGCAAGGAAGAACGTCGTAATTTACCTTCCTGTGGCTAATTTTTCAGTTTTCTTAATTGGGCAAAATCCTTTGTATGACATCCAGCTATAATTCTCTGTTTTGCACTCTCTGGAGTGTCCTGTCCTCAGGATCTCTACAGTTCCCTACCCATCTGACGTTGTACCGGGTATTTACAGAGATTGCATATGAAGAGGATGGATCAGTTCTGAACAGCAGTAGATCACGTTGGCACTTCAATGGATAGGCTAACTTAGTTGCTTGAGTCCTCACCTTACGGGTGGGTGTTCCCTCTACAGCTTTAGTACAAGCTCTCTTTATTTTACGAGTCCCTTAGACTGATGGCCAGGTTCACAGCATTAGTAAATGACATGCCATTCTGGTGATAAGACGCATGTAAGGTCTGCAAGTTGCAATTATCAGAACAGGACCACTGATGCACATGACAGGTAGAATCCATGTGAAAGTTTGCATCTTAATGTTATCCTGGCGTTTGCAGAAGTAACGAATATGTAGACATTGTATGAAGCTCAATGCTGCTGGTAGAAAAGCAGATGTTTTTTATGCCAGAGTTTGATTTATTTCAATATGCTTGTCATGAGGATGTGTTTAGTTTTTTGCGTGGACATTTTTAAAACTGAGAGAGAGAGGGCCCAATTCCTTGAGAGTTTTTGAATTGCTTGCTAAATCATTGTGTTTGTTGTGAAAACTCTTCCAGGAACAAGAGTTGTGCATGATTGATGTACTTTATATTATATTGTTTTGATTTAACACTTACCAACTTGTTACAGGGCCTATCTAGTGATCACATTTGGTTAACCACCATCACTCCGGGAGGGTTTTGTACTGGAGGTTTTTTACAAATGACGGGTTACATCATTGAAGTACCAAAAAAGGACATTTCTAAGAATGTAAGCATAGGTCTCAAGTGAGGATAACAAGCAAATTATATGAGGTAATTGCGAATAGTTTTTAATCAATAGCTAATAAATAATTGGCGTGAGTGGAAGTGCAGCAACGTACAGGTAAAATGTCCTAAGGTTCCTTTTTTAAACACATCGCATTCTCATCCAATTGTGGTGGTTTATCGTCGGTTGCGTGTGTATATGAATGGTGTAAGGAAGTGCAATGTTATGTCCATACTTGAAGAAGAGGAGCTGAAAGTAGGCTTTTTTGTGGTGTCTTTGGATTAATAGAGACCTGGGGTTGTCTGCAGCAGATTATGGGCTTCAATTGAGAGGTGTATTGCAGATTAGTTTTGATAGTTTCGTTAGAAACAACATAGGTGGTGGTATTGACAAATGTAATCAGAGCCTCTATGCTACAATTAGCAGCCTAGTGTTGCCAATTTTTTTGCACATCTTCTTTGTGTCAAGAACAAGAGTCAGGTGAAGACTCTCACCACGGAATCAAGAAGCTTGTTGAGGAGAATGAGAATGAGTTCAAGCATCTACTCCCTTTAGACATGTACATGAAAAAAAAAAAACTTTAGAACCCTTGATTTCTAGTGGTAAGCCATTATTGATAGCCTTGCTCTTTTGATAGCACACCAGAATCCTATGTGCATTCCTATCCAAGTGTCGGGACAAAACCATCCTTTAGTGTAATTTCCAGTTGTAATTTTGCTTAGCCATAAATTTAAAGATTCAAATTTTTGATGTTTTAGTATAAAACTGATTAATCTATGCGTTTTTTTAATAAAAACCGGTTGGTTGGGCTTGAAGCTTGTCCTTTTTTTTCACTCGTTGGAAAAAAAAAAAGTTTATTTTTGACATTGTTCCTATCAACAATACGAAACCAGCAGGATTGCCAAATGTAGAAAGGTAAGTTTCTACACTCTCGTTCCACCACTAGAAAAATATCTTTAGAAACCTTGCAGTATTCCCACTTACAATTAGTACCAGGAAGTACTGGAGTACTCTCTCAAATATTATCACACTCGGCAAAAGGACACAAGAAACGATAAAGTAAAGAGAGATATTTCTTGGCAAAGTTGTATGCAATATAGTTGAAAAATTAGAATGAAATTACTCGATATATAGTTTTCAATAAGATCTCAAGGCTTGATGTTATAAGGATTATAAGTATGACCAAAGGGTATAATAATTAAAAGTTACAAATGATTTTGGCACGATCTATTTATATGTCCACCCAATGACACGTGTACAAAACGAGTTCAAACTGTCACCTTGGCCTCCTCCTCGACCACCCACTCCTTGTCCATTTCTTCAATGCGGCTTCTATCCACCACAGAGTTCTTGATGGGCCAGCACACTGGCCTGGAGCAATGTTCGACAAAAAGCATTTTCCCATAAAGTGGAAAACCTTTATTTATAAAAGAAAATCTTGAAATCCTAAGTTTTTTGTTATGTAACTTCTCAAAATCTAGAGGTATTTGTACCTTCAAGTTTCAAATTTGAAGGCATTTTTCAAAATATGCAACACTAAACTTGGGTTTTTTTCGAACACTGGCCAGGAGTGCTTTCCACTAACAATGCTTATTCATTTATGTCCATCCTTTGTTATTGTAAAAAGTATTTCTACTTCTTTATGGATGGTATAAGAATAGAACTTGAATGAGGAGAAAAAGTTAAAAATTTTAGATAGGGACGAAGAAAATGAAGATAATGATAGTTTATCCTACATTGCACTTAGCAATGCCAACAACCTACTGGAAGTGGACAAGGACAAAAATGACAAGGTAGCTTAGAAGAAGTTATTTCTACTGAACATGTCTAGTGAAGAGTTTGAGTACCTATTGGAAGCGGACAATGACAAAGATGGCATGTCTAGTGAAGAGTTTAAAGCTCAAAAACTTTTACTGTAATTTCTTTACTTGTTTTTTCAAATTTACATACCACACTACCTTATGTGTGGGTGTGTATGTGTGCTATTGTAAGGACCAAGATTCCTTGCTTACACAAAATATTGATGCTACTTCCTTATGGCCCAGGCAAAAATAAATGTAGCATGGATGTACAACCTTGGTAATTGGCACTCCAACTAATGGTGAGGACCTTGGTGGTGGTAAGACTATAGGACTACCATTTAGCTAAGGTATTTATGTATCTCCCTTTGGGTTGAATTGTAGTAGATTGCAACACTTGAACACCAGAATGAGAAAAACATTTTCCACCACATAAGGACTGAGTATTTGATAATAGATATCTCTATAGGCTTAATGTACTCATAATTTATTTAGATGTCTCCTTATCATGAACTTCAACAACAAGCAATTGATTTGTATGATATGTGGAGCTAGCTACAAGACAAGCAGAGGTAAGGGCATAAATTAATTGGGGTTTTCCCATGTGCATCCCCCTCCACATTAGAGATAGAAAGGAAGGAAGAAAGAAAGAATTTAAATTTTTTTAAAAAAGAAATAAATTAGTTATTTTAAGAAAATTAAATAATAAAGATTACCCATAAAATATGTTAGGATGTGGGGGAATTAGCCTTGGAAAAAATAATAAATAGAGAAGAATGCACATTTTAATTAAACTAAGGCTGAATGGGTGAAAATCTAAAAGTCTAAGGTTGGAAGGTTGAGTGCAAAAAAACCTTAGAAGTAATTTTTGGGAAAAAATAAATATTAATGTGGAGATAAGCATGGAGACTAATAGACAACTCAAGGATTAAGATAGACTAACCCAAATTTAAGAAAAATTAATATTTTAATAATTTATGAGTAACCTTAGGTTAAAAATTCCTAGAGAGAGAAAATTAACCTAGGTGCTCTAGTTAATGTGTATCTAAATTTATAATAATTTTAGATTAATATATGGACGATTCATATGTAATTAAAATTCTAGATTAATATGTGGACGATTCAATGTAATTAGTAAGATTATATTAAGGTTGGAAGGTTGAGTGAAAAAAAACCTTAGAAGTAATTTTTGGGAAAAAATAAATATTAATGTGGAGATAAGCATGGAGACTAATAGATAACTCAAGGATTAAGATAGACTAACCCAAATTTAAGAAAAATTAATATTTTAATAATTTATGAGTAACCTTAGGTTAAAAATTCCTAGAGAGAGAAAATTAACCTAGGTGCTCTAGTTAATGTGTATCTAGATTTAGGATAAATTTTAGATTAATATGTGGATGATTCAATGTAATTAGTAAGATTATATTCAAATTACAAATTAGTCTTGTTTAATAAGGTTAATAATGTTACATGATTCAAAAGACCTTTCTATCTTTTATCCTTGATATAGAGGAAAAGGAAGAAACTAAGCGCTAAAAATGAAATATAACAATATGTGATAACAGACACAAAGAACTAAACGCATAAATTCAAATTTCCCCTCCAAATAGGAGAGTGAAATTGGTTAAGACAAAAAAAAAACTAAAAAGAAATTGAGACAGACTTATAAAAATACTCTAAAGGCATTAAGAAATATGTGGGTAAAAGAAAATTCAAAAATTTAAATTATAGACAGAATTTTTTAAAAAACCTTGCCTATTAAAGTACAAGAAGCTCAAATTTATCTTATATATTTGAAAGTTGAGGCATCATCCAAGTTTATTGAAAGAAGTGAAGGATTGTTAAAATTTAAAATTAGATTTTCTTATTAAGGTACAAGGGTAGTTATAATTTTAGAGAGATAATTCTATATATATATATATATATATATATATATATATATATACATATACATATATATATATACATATACATATATATATATACATATACATATATATATATACATATACATATATATATACATATACATATACATATACATATATATATATACATATATATATATATATATATATATATATATATATATATACATATACATATACATATATATATATATACATATATATACATATATATACATATATATACATATATATATATATATATATATATATATATATATATATATAGAGAGAGAGAGAGAGAGAGAGAGAGAGAGAGAGAGAGAGAGAGAGAGTACTTATTTACATGCATTAAATGAGCATGGATAAAATTAAGGGTAAGGATGCCCATAGACCCTAGGTTTCATTTTAAAAGAAATCCAATTTGTGGGAAGTAGGATAGATTTAGATAAATCTTGTCAAGGATAGAGAGAGTAAATTTTGATTGACCCTAAGTCAAGGATACTAGAAGCACCCTAACTATTGAAAATTAAGTGCAAAGCCATATCCTAAAGTTTTGAAAGAGAAGTTGTTAAAGAAAAATCTTATGTGCATTAATGTTCATAAATTAAATTACCCTTAGTAAATAGATTAAAATCGTAGAATAGGAATTGGAAGAGTAAGACCAACTATGAGAAAGCAAGGACTAGAAATGCTTAAATTAAAGAGACAAAGTCCTTAAGCCTATGGAAGAATTGCCATCTCACTAATTAGAAGGAATGAATATGATCTCAAAAGAGTGTGAGACCAAGGTTGGGATTGGTGGTCGAGATATTTTAAGAACTCGAAGAGAAAGAAGAAGACCCTAACTCTAGGTGCATAAGTGTGCATGCACTAAAGAAAGATCGTAAGATTCTCAGAGATTTTCAACATTAAGACGAGACCAAATAAAAGAAGTAAAATAGATGGCTTTAGAAAGACCCTCCTTGTACATGAAGAACTCTATTTTATAACTGACATGAATAATCCTTCGACTAAGGAGTCGTTATCTCTGAAAAGGACTTGGGAGTGATCCAAAGTAAAGGAATGTTGTGGAAAGACCTCATCAAAACTTTACTAAGAGTTTCAACTGGAGAGCTATAACATCTCGTCAAACTTATGATGTGGTTTACACCATTTCACATAAATATGTTACTTAAAAGTATATCTTAGATTTTTTCTTTTAAACATTATATTAATGTGATATATATGCATCTATTTCATGAAGCTTATGACGGTACCACATAGGTTTATGGATTGCCATGTGGGTGTCATCCGTGGGGTGTATCACACAAAGGTGGTTGTCTAAAACCTTGACCCCTCTCGACCAAATGTGGGTGTGCTTCATGCACAATTGGTGTGATGGATAAGAAAGGGGCTCCAAAGTGAAACATGCATAGTATTGCTTGGTGGCTAAGTATGCATGTTGGTACTTGACATATGTGGCTCTCCTGAGGTCACCTAGAGTGTTCGTACTTTTGGGATAGATAACGATCGCAATAAAAGTAACTCCTATGATTGTTTGGCACTTGTGTTGAAGTGGGTGTGAGACATGCAGGGCTTCTTCGGTTATCACAATGGTCCAAGAGTGTTTGAGCTCATTGGAGAATTCCAACCTAGTCTCAAGATCATGATCGTGATATGTGAGGAGATTTATGATGATGATGTGACACTAATGTGTTGCTTGAGATATGTGACATGGATATATGGAATATGCATGCTATGAAAAGAACTATATGATGTATGTTTTTCTTTTATGAAAGGATTATTTTCAAAGGAGTGCATGTGTCAACTTATTTTAAGTGGTGTGTATGAGTAAAGTGGAAATTTATTGGGTATGTGAGTTCACACCATCTCCATAAGTCTACTGGAGGGTAGAAGACTAGACCCATGGGATTGGATGGGGCTAGGCTGAACCTATGGATTTGGTTTCAGTAGAAAAGGATCAAACACTAGAACATGGGTGACAATGCTCACCATTGTGAGTGGGACGTGGTTCACACCCATGAGTGTAAGATACTCACGATTATGAGTCTGCTTTATTGTATGAAAACAGTTGTTGGGGGTGGGGGGTAAGCGATTGCATTGTTTTGTGGCAGCTCTCACCTACCTTTAATCTAATAGACAATTGCATTGTCTCATGGAAGCTCTCACCAACCTTTGATCTAGTAGATAATTTACTGGATACAAACTCTAAAATGCATCCCCACTCATGAAACTTTGGAAGCATCTTCTAAAGCATCCATCACTTAGTCTCTTCAACCCCAAAAAAATGGTTCAAATGAATGGCAACTTGAGAGCCCATGTAGAAGAGCCAATTGAGACTTAGTATAGGATAAGCTCAAAGAAAAGTTAACCAAAAGTACAATCACACTATATGCTAGAAATAAGGTAGCAGATTTGACTACTTGGTTTGGAGGTGGAGACATAGTCAACGTGATATATGCTTAAAATGTTCTCTATAAAGTCTACTACATGCTTAAAATCTTTTTTAGGGATTGGATTAAACACATGGTCAAAAACTGAATTCTTAAGTTAAAATATTAAAAATTAGGAAAAATATAGTTTTAAAAGGATTTTGTCAAACTGGCTAATTCTATAGCTAAATTGAATATATATGAACATGGAATTTTAGGTGGTTAAAACTACCCCCACAATTTTGATATCATTTAGGTGTCATTTAGGTCATCATTATAGCGATGGTTGCCTACAATTGTAAAAATAGGATAGACCTAAAAAGTTAGGGTTATAATGTAAGAGAATACAATGTGCAGTGTATACAAGAGAACAATCACAAGAAGTAGGATCTTTCACAACACAAAACTTTAAAATTTAAAACTCAAATTGCACAACACAATGGAGATAGACAAGAATACTATATTACTGAAGTGATACAATAGATGGCAAAATCCCCACACCCGTGTGCTCGTGTGAAGGGAGACTCGATGATTGATATGGAACTACTGACGGAGGCTATATGCTAGTGGAAGCTAGGAAGAGTAAATTCACAATGATGATGACTGATGAACTATGTGGAGAAGGGGCTAGTTGTGTATCTATATAGGCCTATATAGTGGGACGGTCTTGACATGACCGCGTAGGTCCACGGTCATAGTCAGTGCCACTCTCCGCTGTGATGTAGACTTGGCCCATAAAGATGTTCTACGTGTAGTAGTTTTCCAACCTCCCACGGCCATCTGGGCTCATCTTGGGCCTTGTTCAAGCTCGACAATGTCAGGATAGGGTATCTAAGAGTAAATTCTACCTACTCAATGTGTGGACCATTATGAGATAATGGTCTAGTGTAGCATGTAGCCTTTTTGGCATTGTGCCAAATCTAATCCAAGATATCTCTACACCATCTCGCCTCATAGGCCACCTTTCCATGTAAATACAGGGATGCTGCTCGAGTTGCTCGACCATGGCTACTCCTCATAATGGGAGCTGTATAAACATAAGCTAGCTGTGGTGCTCAGTAATACAATATGAGGGTGGAGCAATATATAATCCCAAACCTTGATACTTGCAAGTCATATGAGCATATCAAAGTAAGATCCTATACGTGTTCAAGATCCTCACAAAGTTTCATTCCATTTGGATAAGTGAAACTTGGTGATCTCAACATAATTGAAAAAGTCACCAAGTTACTATTTCTTTTCTCGATAATTAATTAAAATATAGGATTTTGCTAAGGATTTTTGTAATTAATTGGATCTATGAAGTTTGTACCTATAAGTACCATAGTAGATGTAGCATCATAGTATAAGTACCATAGTAGATGTAGCATCATAGTATAAGTACCATAACAAATGTAGCATCATTGGTCTCAAGATAAGTTGAATAAAACCAACTACTTTCAAATGTACCATAGTAGATGTATTATCATAGTATAAGTACCATAGCAAATGTAGCATCATTGGTCTCAAGATAAGTTGAATAAAACCAACTACTTTCAACACGTGTTAAAATTTGGAGTCAATGGCAATGCCAAATTGTAAAGAATAGAGAAACAAAGGTAACTAGTCAAGGTTAATAAAAAATATCCATAAACAAGTTGAGAGAGATCAAGGGAAGATGGAGATAATCAAGTAGAGCAATTCTACTTCTTTGAGGAGGTAGATCAAGCGCAATAGTGGTGGTGGACAACTAATATTTTCTCTATTAACCTTTTGCAATCCTAATCAAGCTTTCCTCATTGCAGCACAACAAGCATTAAGAAAAGTAGTAGCAACTAGTTTTTACATAGTTAGACAATGGCGTGACACCTATACATAGTGACATAATCTTCAAGTTATAGCCCATGTCTCTTCCACATCACCAATAGGGATGAGATGCATAGTAGTCTTGTAAGTGACCCATAAAAGTGGCTTCAACCATAAAAATGGCTCAAGTTTGATTTATATAAATGTGAAATAACTTTTCTCAAGTATGTGCAATTGGTATAAATAAAAAATTGTGTAGAATTTTTAAGTAAAAGTTGGGTCATTTTAAAAATTGGTGCTTCTTAGAAATACAAAGAAAGCCATAAAAGTGGATTAAATATTTCTCAACACACTTGATTTTGAGGGGCTTAAATAGTTAACATACATTCAAAATCAATCACATATACATAGTTGAATTGGTGACTTGCTTAAAAACTATTTGAGAAAGTTTCAGTGAAAAATTTAAAATTTTTATTATTTAACAAAAGATCCTCAATAATAACCATTTAAAAAAGGTTTTAAAGTCCTTTTTCCTCTTACATATTTTTTTCACCTACTATCTTGTGTTAGGTACACATTTGAGAGTAAGATTTTTTTTTACAAAAGTTTTAAAAAGCCACAACAAGACTAGTGTGAAGGTATAAGAAGTTGGTTTTTTTTCTACATGACCAGCACCAAATTTTCTTATTTTTTCTTTCATATATAAGATTTTCCAAGAGCATGTTCTGAAGGAAGACAAAGATTACCTTTTGTTTCCATGTACTGTATTTTCACTTGGTGTAAAGGACCCCAATCTTGTGGCTTGTTCTCAATTGCATACATCATCATGCTAGAAAATGCAGTATCAATCCATTCTTAACGAAAATTCCAGCAGAGTTATCATCCATAAGTATGCCCAAAAGGCTTGTAATTTTAAATGGTTCATTAGACATTTTAACCCTAAACAAATTTATTATAACTAAGTTCATGGAAGCAATGATGCAACAGAGATGAATGTCAAGTCCTTGTTGTACATCCTTTTGATACTCAAAATGTATAAATCCCTTACACATTCGTATTTGTGTAAGTAAAGTCTAGTGGCATCTAGGATAACCAAGTTCATTTGGCAAGAAGACCATTCTTGAGGTTAGATGCAGTATTATACAAGATTTCAAAAGCAAGGGGGTGCCATAAGCCCTCTTATTCTTAAGGTTATGGTGCTACCTTTGCTCAAGCTTTCTGCACACCAGTTGAAGGGATCATTTTCATACAAGCACTAAGTGGCTATTTTTTATTCTTTAGGACCTCCCCTAATTTGTTATCGAGGGGTAGTGTTAAAATATGGTTAAAATATGGAGTCAATGTGGCAATGACACATTGTAAAGGGTATAAGGATCAAAGTTTAGTAGTTAAGGTTAAAAGTATTAAAAAAGGAAGATACCCATTCCTACGGGAAGATGATTATGAGAGACATAATCACAAGAGAAGGTGAAAATTATGCGGAGATGGAGGAAAATAGGAGAAAATTAGGGACTTTCATTGTATTAAATTGCCTATTTAATAATTCTTCAATCTAAGAGCATTTTAAGCATATTAGTGTGCATTTCTATCTTATTGTTTTTAACATGATTTCCTTTTTATGTGGAGGTTGAGCTATATGTAAGGAAAGAAACTTGGCATGTGGTGATTGAGAGTGATGAAAGTCAAATGTCCAAGTGAAACTTAGGAACAAAGCAAGCTATGGACTACATTGGCATTTTAGTATCTAATTCTATGATAATGTTGGGTATCAATGCTCCACTTTCATATTGTATTATCTAGATCATGTTTGCATGGCCCCCATTATGAGGAGTAGCCATGATTGAGTAGCCTAGGTCCCCGACATCTTTGTAATCACATAAGAAGGTGGCCTATGAGGCTAGATGGTTTAGATATGGCTTGGATTAGATTTGGCACACTCCCAAACAGACTAAATTCTACACTGGATTGTTATCTCATAACAGTCCACACATGGAGTGGGTAGACTTTACTCTTGGACACCTTGTCTTGACATTATAGGGCAAAAGGGGCCCAAGATGAGCCTAGATGGCCATGGGAGTCTACACTGTGTGAGCGGTGGCACCGACTATGACCGTAGACCAAAGAGATCATGTCATATGGCCACTCCATGTAAACACACCTATAAAGATACACAACTAGCCCCTTCTCCACACAATTCATCAATCATCACTGTGAGTTTACTCCCTAGCTTCTACTAGCATACAACCTCCGTCTTAGTAGTTCCAAATTAGTTCGAAGAGCTCCCTTCATAGGAGCACATGGGTGTGGGGCTTTGCCATCTATTGTATCACCTTAGTAATACCATACTCTTCTCTAACTATGTTAATGTAAAAATTGAGATTTAAAGTTTCGTGTTGTGAAAGATCCTACTTCTTGTGAGTGTTCTCTTGTATATACCACACATTGTATTATCTTACATGGTATCAAAGCTTTGTCTCCGCACAAAACTTCTTTTCTAATTGATGTTTAACTTCTTTTACATGGTATTCTCTTACATGGTATTAGAGCTCTGGCTCCACACAAAACTTCTTCTCTTAACAGTCCCTTAGAGAAATGGCATCTTTTAGGACCCCACTCACCACCATTCGGTGCTCATGGAAAGCTTAATGGCATCAATGATCCTCTCTATAAGCTCAACCTTAAGGCTATTCTTTCCTCCCATGAGCTTTTGGACACTTTCTTGTTGGTGTTATTCACCTGCCACCAACAAGGGATGTAGACAGCTTCTACCATTTACCACTAAGAAGGGATGTAGACAGCAACCTTGTACCACCTGACACTTCTCTAAGCTTGGAGACGAAGGATTCATATGCTCTTTGTGCAATTGTCAAGCATGGAAGATAGTGTGTTGATCATGGTTCAACATGTCTCCACAACTATGGAAGCATGGAGCTTGTTGGTAGAGCTAGTATGAGACCACAAATCCCTCAAGTATTCAGAATCTTGAAATTCAGCTTCAATAAGAGAAGTTGAATGAAGATGAAATAGTGGAGGCATTTCTCACCAGAATCAAAGATCTCTATGACTAAATGGCTGCATGAATGTGCTCTCATCGGATCTCGCTCGACACTATCTAAGGGTATTACTGCCTAAGTATGATAGTTTTATCACATCTTTGAATGTTGTTGTCAGGTCTACTCGTTGGAGGAGTTTATCTCATTGCTTTGAGATGAGGAGATGAGGATGCAAATTCACAATGGTGACGACCAAGGTTTTGCCACCGTGGTCGCTAACACAAAGAAGAAGGGTAAGCATTTTGACTCTTCAAATCATAAGAAAAATGTTAAATGTTTTTACTATAACAAGAAAGGGCACATAGCCAAAGAATGCAGGAAAAGGCAAGCATATGCTAAGAATGACACTATGAAGACCAAGGAAGAATCTAGTTATGCTACAAAAATAGAGATGTTTGTTGACATTGTGCAGTGAGACAACTAATATTGTAGCACATGATGATTCTTGGATCATTGACAGTGAGACTTCTAGGCATATGACCAGTCAAGGATTGGTATACCTCCCTAAAGCCTATGAGAGATGACATCATGGTTGCAGTGGCAATGATGCAAAGTTCCCAATAAAAGGTTCAAGTACTAATTCACTTATGTCTAAAGAAGGTTGTACAAAAACTATTTCAAATGTTATTTGGGTTTCAGATATGAAAAGAAACCTCCTTTTTATCTCACAGACTGTGACTTGCGGGTTCACTTCGACAAGAATGGTACAATGAGTCTTGATGGAGATGATAAGGTCATTATACAAAGGGTATTAGGAGGAACAATTTTGTATGAGCTTTTGGCATCCATAGTCCAGATCAACTTGAGTAGTAGCAAACTTTAGCATGAGAGACATGGGCATCTCAGTACGCAGACTTTTTCAAAGATGCAAAAAGGTAAGCTAGTTGAGCATTTGCCCCGCCAGTTTTTGACAGTCTAGATGTATGTGAAGCCTGTAGCACTAGAAAGCCTTTCCACAAGAGGGCGATTTTAGGTCTAAGGCTTTTCTTCAACTCATACACACTGATCTTTGTGGAAAGATGAGTACAATTGTACTTGGAGGTTGATTACATTAGGAAGGTTTGGGTGTATTTTCTTAAGGAAAATTCTCATGCTTTTGGAAAGTTTAAGGAATGGCTTGCATTGGTTAAAACTGAGACAAGAATAAAATTGAAATAGTTTAGAATAGATAAAGGAGTAGAATTTATGTCTAATGAATTCTTGGGTTTCTATACAAATAAAGAGGCATAAAGCGAGATAGCTCACTATACTGCTCACACTTCGTGAGACAAAATGGTGTTTTTTTTATAGAGTATAAAAATTATGCTATTGTTGAGATGGCAAGGAGTATGCTTAATGACAGGAATGTACCTAAATACTTTTGGGTTGAGATAGTTTATAACATGAGTGCAATAAAGTCCGTCAAAGAGATGCCTCCATTACAGGTCTACTTGAGTAAGAAACCTTCAGCTACACACACTTGAAAGTTGTCTTTGGGTGTGAATGTTATGTACATGTTCCAGATGCTCAGAGAACCAAATTAGATGCAAAAATCCAAAAATGTATCTTCTTGGGTTAAAGCATGGAGTTGAAGGGATATCCGCCATATGACCCTTAGGCCAAGAAGATCATAGTGAGTCGTGATGTGGTATTCCAGGAAAAACCACATCGGATAGAGGAGGAGCTTCCCTCTTCTTCATCATGCAACAAGGAAATCACCAAAGCAACATAACCTCCACATACAGCACGGGCTTCCTCTCATTCTAATGGAGGGAAGCTTGCCCCATTTCCTATGGACATGGATTTTAAAGATGAAGAACGAGAACATGATGTGCCATAAAAAGTTAAGCCATTCCCTAAGTGGTACATGTAACTCTTTGATGGAGCAAAACCTCTGGTCATCAAGGATGTGCCTCAAGATGTTCGTAGAACCAAAAGATTAGAGGAGCAAAATAAGGCTTGGGAGAATCTTGTGAATTTTTCACTTATGGCACTCAAGATTCAAGAGACACCTTTGTTGAAGCACAAGGGGATCCAAAGTAGATGGCATCCATGCAAGCATAATATGACTCCATCCTCCTAAAAACCACACTTGGGAACTTGTAGATCATTCTCTAAGGTGTAAGGTAATCAGCACTAAGTGGGTTTTTTTTACAAAGCAAAATACATATATGATGATGGTACTTTGGAAAAGTACAAGGCACAAGTGATCGCCAAAGGTTGAAGGTTTTGACTTTCAAGAAAATTTTACCTCTACAACCACATATGGGAATCTCAAGGAGGAGGTATATGTGGAATAGCCACCTAGGTTCATGGTTTTCAATTCAAAAAGCAAAGTTTGAAGGTTACAAAAGGCACTCTATAGGCTAAAACAGGCCCCACGAGCATGGTACCAGAGGATTGATGCTTTCTTGGTGAGTATTAGTCTCTTATGAAACCATTCAAATGCAAATTTGTATCTTTTCTGAGCAGTGGATGTAGATAACCTTATCTTGATAGGGGATCACTAGAAAAAGATCACAAACACAACAGACAGATACTTAGTGCAGAGTTTGAGATAATAGATCTTGGGCTCGTGCATTATTGTTTGGCAGAAACCAGATAACATTTTCATCTCTAAGCTAAAATATGTGGGTGAGATACCCAAAGTGATTGGTACCCCAATAGAGGTTGATCTAAAGCTATTCGTAGACACCTCTGACCTTGATGAGACCTTATATAGGAAACTGATTGTTTTGGTAGTCTTATCTTCTTATGTAATACGAGACCAGACATCAGTTTTACTTGGTGTTTTAAGTAGGTTTTCCAACAAGCCTTGGGAGAATCATTGGAAAGCAGGTATACAGGTGTTGCAATACGTCTAAGGTAATCAGGAGTACAAGATCACCTATGCTACGTCAGTAAGACTCTCGATGCCTATTGTGACTCAAATTGGGCACCTGATTTGGACACCAGGCACTCAGAAGTAACTGGGTATTAACTTTATCTTAGTTTGAGATTCATTTCTTGGATCAATAAGAAGCAGCCCACTAGTACACTCTCGTCAAAACAAAGGTTGAGTACAAAATCTCATGTGAGGCATTGTGGCTAAGGAGGATTCTACAAGGGATATGGGAGTGGTGCAGAAGCAGCCTACAATACCACCAGAGAGTTGCATGGCCATTGCTCAGAATCCTACGTTTCATGCTTTCATGAAACACATTGAGATTCATTATCACTTTGTGTGCGAGCTCATCCTGTTCAGGGAGGTTGAGATGGTTTGTTGTCCGATGTGACAGAGAATTGTGCAGACATATTCACAAAGGCTCTTAGCAATGGTCAAATGATGGAGCAACATCCTCATTGATCTTCATTGACTTAGCATCAGACCACAGAGATAGTTCTCATTTAGGTGGACATTGAGGGGGAGTGTTGGATATCAATGCTCCACCCTCATATTGTATTGTCTAGGCACCAGCTAGCTCATGTTTTTATGGCCCCCATTATGGGGAGTAGCCATGGTTAAGTAGCGCAAGCACCTTACATCCTTGTATTTATACAGGAAGGTGGCCTAAGAGACTAGATGGCTTAGAGACAGCTTGGATTAGATTTGCCACACTCCCAAATAGGCTACATGCTATACTGGAATGCTATCTCATAACGGTTAACACAGGGAGTTGGTAGAATTTACTCTATTGTGACATTGTGGGGTCCAAAATGTGCCTAGATAGCTATGGGAGTCTACACCACGAATGGTGGCATCGACTATGACCTCAGACCTATGCGGTCATGTCATGGCTGCCCCGCACATATATAGGGTCTATAAAGATCAATGGTCAATCCCTTCTCCACACAATTCATCACCGGTGAGTTTACTCCCTAGCTTTTATTAGAATACAACCTCCATCTTAGTAGCTCTAGATCAGTGCCATCAAAGCTCCCTTCATAGGAGCACATGGGTATGGGGCTTTTCCATCTTTAGTAAGACATTATTCTTCTCTATGTGTGTTATTGTAAAATTTAAGTTTTAAAGTTTTGTTTTATGAAAGATCCTACTTCTTGTGAGTATTCTCTTACATACACCACACATTGTATTCTCTTACAGATAGTTCACAGAAAGAAATGTGGAAATTCCAAGAATGCATGGGATCTTACACTCAATGGTTTTAAATACTAACTAAAGCCAAGAAGCTCCAATTGAAGAAATAACATAGCAATGTGGAGAAGAAGAACATGAGTGTAAGTTATAACATTATAGAGATCAAAGGCTCGATTGATCAGCTCGATCCCATTGGGGTCAAGATTAAAGACGATGACCTCATTTTGGTTAATTGTAAATGGTACAGACAAGGCCTTTGAAACTTATATCTTTATAGAGAAGTTTCCCACCTCCCAAAATTTAGTTTCTCTTCTCACCAATGAAGAGATGAGGTTAGCAAGCCATGACACCTCATCCAACATGGCATCATCTAAGCATGTCTTTAAAGCAACCAAGGGAAGATAAAAATTGCAAAAGGACGCAAGAATGCAAGAGTTGGAGATGGTGGCAAATTTGGTCAACAAATCCAAACATCACATTAGGGTTGGCCAACAAGGTTAAACTAGTGGCCAATAAAGCAAAAGAGGTAGAGGATCTACCATGTTGAATGACATGGTGAGTGCGCTTCCATATTGCATGAGGCAAAAATGTCATCAGTGGTCCTCACAAAAGATGACACACATCAAGTTAACCATCGTCCACAAGACATGGTGAGTGGATTTTCATAATGCATGAAGGAAAAATGACACTTGTGGTCATAAAAGATGACACATATCAAGTTATCCACCATGGAAAGTACCCATCAAATTGCATGATAGGAAAGATGGGAAGGTGAACACATCTAGAGATGTATTGTGCCTTACCATTACCATGAACCTACTTTCACTATGATAAATGGTTGAGTAGGATTTACAAGATTACACAAGATATATTATGCCTTAGCATTACACATTTGGAGATGTATTATGCCGTTCACTATGATAAATGGTTGAGTAGGGTTTACAATATTACACATGATTACCATGAACCTACTTTCACTATGATAAATGGTTGAGTAGGGTTTACAAGATTACACAAGATTGATGTGAGGATGTTTTGCACATGGAAACAAGTCATTGTTAACATTTCAAGACTTGTCAAAATGTTCCAACTAGATGCTAATAGAGGTTAATGATGGATGTTTTGCACGTGGAAACAAGTCGTTAACATTTCAAGACTTGTTAAAATGTTCCAAACAACTCGATGCCAACAAAGGTCAATGAGGCCATATATGTCCAAGGAGAAGGGAAATTTTAGATTTGCAAAAACATGGCACAAAAGGCAAGGGCTAGCCATGCAAGTGTGAAGAGACTACTAGATATAAAATTACATATGCTTGCCCAAATTTAAGGTTATTGAAACATCGACACTTTGTCATGCATGCCAAGTAATCAAACAAGCCTAGACAAAGCCCTTTCAATTAATATGTCCAAATGTGGCAAACCTTGAGGCTACACATATTGATATCAATATGGGGTGCAACCATAGAGATTACATTGTTGAGTGGTACCACTTGTATGCATCATTCATGTTAGATATTTATGGTAGTACTACAGTGAGGCCATGTACTTATGCCATGGGTACTTTTGTCTCATTGGGTTTTTTTTCATGTCCATCCAAGTGTGAATGGACACCTTAGGGTTAGCTAGTATATATATAAGCAACCTCAACCATTGTTTAGGGTTGCTACTCATTTGTGCTTTCTCCTTTGTACTTGCAGAGAGCTTCATCTCTCTCCCTTTTGAGCTAGCCATTCTATCTCACACTCTACACCCTTGTGTTCTTCTTATTGAGCATTGTGTGTGTGTGAGAGAGTTTGTGAGCTAACAGTGGTATCATAGCTATCATCAAAGCTTTGGATTTTTTGCAAGCTTCCATCGAAGCTTTATTGCAATCTTGGAGCTCTCAACTCTTGTTTCTCGTTTTGCTTCCAACATTAAAGAAAAAAAAAGTGGCTTCTTTAATTTCTTCAATGACCTTCAAGCTCCAGTTGACCATAAGCTGCCATCCATCTCCAATAGTCATCTCCTACAGAACTGTAGTTGTCTCTTCTGCAGTTGACTTGTGACGACTCATCTTCAGTAGTCAGCTTCTCACATCCTACAGCAGTCGGCAATGTCTCGGCTTGCCTGCAATGTCACATGTGTCCGTCAAGGCACCGCGCTTCCCCTCCCCACATGGAGGATAACCTACTGATATGTGGCAGATAACGTTAATAATCTTCGACCACAATTCAATTCAATCGCATGATCTAACCTTTGGAATCATGGTCCAACTTTGCGATTCAGCACAATTCAAGTGTGTGATTCAGGACCAGTTAAATCGGTAATCCACATAGTTTATATCATGAACAAGACCTCCACCACTACTCTTGGGATGGATCTCTGAGTAGGCATTTGATGGAAACATGCTTGACATCTCACACGTGATTTTTTATTTTATTTCATTTTATTTTTTTATTTTTTTGCATATGTACACATCCTAGATAAGCCTAACACAATGTTGATTGGACAACTGGCTCACAAAAATCCCTTGGAAATCATGTTTTCAATCTTGGCCAAGATATCAAAAGTATGACTATGGTTGGATGGAAGATGTACTAGATGGATGTGAAGTGTGCATGGAAATGAAAATGTGCAAGAAGAAGTGTACATGGAGTAACCCGAGGGCTATGTATATCTTGATTATCAAGAAAGATGTGGGTTGAAGAAAGCTCTATATGGTCTGAAGCAAACTCCAAGAGCCTAGAATGCAAAGGTAAATGCATTCTTTGAAGAGATTGTCTTCAAACAGTGTGATGTATTAGATAGGTGGATGGACATGTGCCATCATTCTGTTGTATATGGATGACCTCATCTGCACGAGCTTTAGTTTTCCTTAGAATTGAATTTGTCAAAGGATCAAATGGTACATAGATGACTTGGAAGCCCTATGCTTAAAAGTGTGAAAAGATACTTAAAAGTAGATTTTAAATGAAAGATTTGGGTGAGCTTTAGTTTTTCTTGGAATTGAATTAGTCAAAGGATCAAATGATGTATAGATGACTTAAAAGCAACATGCTTTAAACATGATAGGTTTGGTGCAGATTATGCCAAACACCCTTAGAGACGAACATCAATTGAGGCTAATGTGGGAGATCCAAGCATGCATAGGAAGATGGCAACCTTGAAATTTGAGAAACTCACACATGGCAAAGTCTACACTATTGCCAATGCCATTATGATGCGTGCACACACACATGTATGTATGTAAGAGTGCCTTGTAAAGTTTAATTAAGACATCTTTTTCCATGAAGGTATTTTCAAAAAGTTATCTTAGCAATGAGGTTGAGGAGCTTCCTTTATCCATGAAGGTCCAATGACTCCTATCATGCCACCCAAGTTTTTTTTGCCTCTCAAACAAGGATAAAAAGGTGCTTTAATCCCCGTCTCGACCCACTTTGGCGCTAAAAAGAGGATTTGCGACATATACAAATTTCGGAGGATTTCGATCAATTACAGTGAAACCCTAGCGTAGCGATCTTTGTTGCATCTTTCAGCATATGACGGCACAGTTTACACCCTTATGATTGGGTGGAGATGGGAATTGTTCCTGACAAGCAGTCGAAGCATATGCCGAGCTCAACCGTGATTTAGGGCCTTGGAACTTGGAAGAAGAGTAACCGAGCCCATCATGCAAGCTGGAGCCCCCTCTGATGTCACGATGGGATTATCGGGTGCGATTGTCCCGTTCGAACCTGTTCCTGAAGCCCCTCCTCTGTTGCCTGCTGGTCCCCAAAGGTTGGCCCTTGGCCAACTCGGTGCAGAAAGATTTCTTGTGCAACAGCCTTCCGACACATCGTGGTGGCCATGGTTCCCTTCCTTTGACCCTGATAAGATTCTCATTCATCAACGCCTGGTGTGGGTCTACTTTCCGGAATCCAGACCTACCATACTTCCTGTGGACAGAAATCAAATTCATTGCAGGTGCTCTACGTTCCAGGAATTGAGATGTCAGTGGCCATCAAATTTGGCCCCTTTCCAGACTCATGTTACAAATGTAGGAAGGCAGGGCATTTTGCGAAGGGGTCTCCTCACATATTCAACGTGGTTTCCCCCAATAACTTCTAAAGCAAACCCCTCACAAGCTCCGGGGGATCTTAAAGTACTCGCCCCGCAAGGAAGACTCGAAGGAAAGGGAAGGGTTGGGACCTACGCAGGTGCCAACTCCTGGTCAACCAGCTAATACATCCCGGAAGAGGGACAGATGAGGACAGGAGAGTCAGGACAGATCCCCTATCTGTGAAGACAGGCGAGTCAACCACTCCGAAGGGAAGGCACCTCACTCTCACCCTTCTGTACAATCCAAGGATGTCATCCCAGACAGTGGACCTAACCCTATTCGGGGATCTCTCAGAAAGAAGCCCCAGAAAAGGGGTTGGAGCGTTTGAATAAATTTTATGTCCCGCAGGACAGCGCTGCAGGAGATTCTGTATGACAGTGGGGGCACTATGCATCACGCTGTGCAACCTACTCTCATGGAACGTGAGAGGCTTTTGCTCCCCCAGTGAACAGAGACAATGCAGTAAGTTATGGAACTCTTATAAGTTAGATTTCTTATGTGTTCAGGAGATAAAAACTGGGATTGATGCCCCCCAAATCATAGGCAAGGGGGACAATGTTGGCTTTGTTAATGAGCCCCTTCCCGATGGGCGGAGGTACAGCTGTATATATTAGAGACACATGGCAAGTGATGCAGGTCTACCAAGATGAATCTGGATGCTTTGTGGCACTTGAGATCAGGAAGGAAGACTTTGCCGTGGGTGTAAGTGGTGTTTATGCACCCAATACCTCTGATGCTGGAGCTAAAGTATGGACTGAAATTACATCAGTGATATGCAGTAAAGATGCCCTTGTTGGTGGTGACTTTAACATGGTGGAGATGGATGCTGATAGATCCCATCCGAGAAGTGACATGTGCAGTGAAGAAGTAGATGCATGGAATATGCTGAAATTGGAATGCGGGCTGGTTGATGCCAATGATGTATGTGCTAGTCAGGATCTTGCCTTGTCTACTTGGACTAACAGACAGCAAGACAAAGCTTGGAGAGGTGCCAGTCTGGATAGATGCTATCTATCCAACCACGGTCGGTGGATGGCTCCACCTTTGGAAGCCAAATGTTCTCATCTCAGATCATGTGCCACTTTTCTTTAGAGTTGGATGGGAAGGAGTACTCGAAGCGCTAGGGCCCCACTGCTGTTCAAACTGAATATGAGTATGCTTGGAAGACAAGCTTTCCATCGAGGGATTGTGCAGACCTGGCACTCTGCTAAAAAAAAAGGGTGGCGATGCCTTAGAAGTTTGGGATAGAAGAATACTCTAGGTTGTGAATTTCAGCAGAAAATATGGGAGGCAGAAAATGCATGAAGAGCTTTGATCTCAGCTGCTACTGACAGCTGACGATCAGTACCTGAAGATCTTGCTTCTTCATACTGAGGACTACCTAGTATGGGACGAGAGATGCAAAGTTGAAGTGGCCAAGGTGCAAATCAAACGTAGATGGTTGCACGAGGGAGACTGCCCTTCTAAGGTGTTCTTCCGTGGGGTTAAAAGCTAAGGAATGTATCTCCAAAGTCAAAGACAACAATGGCAATGTGACTGAGGACAAAGCAAAAATTCAGGAATGCCTTACAAGACAATTGGCATCTATTAGTGGGTCAGCTTCCTAAACTGTGAACGGGTATCAGACCCGTCTGATTACATTCTTGAGTAAGTAGAACCCTGGAAGCTTTGTGTCTGCAGCGCAAGGGTTTCTCAGAGGAGGAACTGAAATTTGCTGCAAGCAAGATGAGAAAGGAGAAGTCTCCTGGCCCAGACGGACTGCCCATTGAGTTTTACTAGCATTTTTGGGCACTTATCAAATCAGACCTTTGCAAAATGCTGAATGAGGCTTGTAAGAAGGAAGGCCTTTCTAAGGAGGTCAACCGCGGCTGATTAAGCTGACTAAGAGATCAAACAGGTTACTCGTGGGTGATTGGAGACCGTTGACGATGCTAAACACCTCTTATAAAATCTTGGCCAAGACTATTGCTATGAGAATCAAAAACTTGATGCCCAGAGTTGTCAGCCCAAATCAAATTGGTTTCCTGCATGGCAGAAACATTCTCGAGGCTATTCTAGACGTGATCTGTGGAATAGACTATGCCTTAGCTCAGAACAGGTAGTACATGCTTTTGAACTTGGATTTAGACAAAGCTTATGACAGACTTTGATGGGACTTCATGTTTGCTTTGCTTGATGGACTCGGGTTTGGGCCAAGGCTATGCAAATTAGTTCAGACGTTAATGGTTAATGCTCACTATTGTCGGTAAATGGGAATGTTGTGGCCAGATTTAAGCTGGGAAGATCTGCTCGGCAAGGCTGCCCTCCTGCTCCTTTGCTACTCGCCATTGTCAGTGAGCCCCTCAGCAAATGTCAAATATTTCTAGGAGAGAAAGCCGTTTAGAGGACAGCCTCCCAGGTGGTCAAGAGCAAATGGCAATAGCAACATCTTGGAATACTCGGAATCAAATGTGGATCAGTAAATAGCATGCACAAAGTGGAAGCTATGGTGCTCTTCAGGGAGGAGCTAGAGGCTTGGAGAGTGCAAAGTACAACTTCAAATGGATCCCTTCTGGGACCATTCTAAAAAGGACTGGTATGAGTTCGAGCAGCTTGCAGAAAAGCATAGCATCACTAGGGAGGAATTTGACTTTGTAAGGGAAACAACCAACCCTCTGACAGATGGCTGGCCAACCTCGCCCTCTTCTTCCCTTAGTAAATGGATGCACAATTGGGCTAACAGGAAAACCTCTTGTGAAGCTGAAGTCAAAAGACTGGGTGGAGGGTTATGAAACTAGACAAGGAGAATGGTTGAAGCTTGCAGCCCAAAAGTGGTGCACGAGAGAGATCCCTTGATGGTGATTAGTTAATGTGGAAGGCGATCGACATAGCTCGGTTGAACTTGACTCTGTGGAGAGTGCTTCATCAGAAGCTCCCGAAGAGGGACAATTTTAGCAAATGGGCCAGCATCTTGCCTATGTGCCTTATGTGCAAGACAGAAAAAGAGAGTATGCTGCATCTATTCTCTGGAGCTGCAAGTGACTAAGGTGGTTTGGAAAAACATCTCCAAGTGGTTACTAGCCGTTGGTAGACAAGAGGGCTTTAGCTTGAAGCATGCCCTTCTAGGGGATGTCAAAAAGCTAAACCTGGCAATAGCAGGTGTATGGCAATGGATCTAAGCTTGTGTAATTGTGATTATACGGGAAGTTTCCAACGTGTTATTCGGGAAGCTTACATGTATCCAAGCTGAGAATGCTATGGCCCTTGGGACCATTCAAAGCAAGTTTGCAATGTGTTCTTCGGGAAGTTTACATGTATCCAAGCTGAGAATGCTATGTCCCTTGGGACCATTCAAAGCAAGTTCCGAGACCTCACAATTAGTGTGTTTCAAAAAGACCCAATGAACAATATGTCAATTCTGAATGTTCACATATACATGTTTTTGTTCAGCTACACGTGATATAAATATGAAGTTACTCGCAAAAAAAAAGGGTCTTGTAAGCAGAAAATTTCGAAAACCTTACCGTACGTATTTGCTCTTTGCTGTGTTATTGGCGATGAGCATTAAAAAAACTAATCTTCAAAGGTTTTGAGTTCCTGCTTTCTTAGAAGAAAATCAATGCAAATCTAGCACTTTGGGGGAAAAACAGTTGTCATGGAAAAAGAAAGAGGAGACCTGACTCAAGACTCCTCAAGGCTTTAACATACAAATTGACAGAAGATTAAAAGAGGAGGGCTGAGACTTTCAGTTCACAAGTTGTGAACGTTTTTACAATTCAGTATACACGTTGGCCTTTGACTGATGAGATGTAAAAAATCAGTTACAAAGTAGAAGAAGTGTTATCAGCAAATTCCTTGCAAATTCCTTGATATACAACGAATCACTCGGGCCATTAAGGCTTTAACATACATATTGACAAAAGACTTAAAAAGGAGAGCCATTTCAAGAGCCCTTTAAGGCTTTCACATACAGATTGGTAAAAGACTGAAAAGAGGGTGGCTTTCAAATCTGAGACTTCAGTTCACAAGTTGTGAATGTTTTTACAAATCAGTATACACTTTGGCCTTGACTGATGAGATATGAAAAGCAGTTACAAAGTAGAAGAATTGTCATCAGTAAAGTCTTTATATACAACCAATCACTTGTTACCAAGGATGGTAATGTGGGATAATGGCCATATTAGTGCATGCACTTGAGGAGTTCGAGAAGCATCCAATCACCTTTATTCATGTTCATCTAAACTCTTGGACTTCGTCATTCAGCTGCCTTTTGCAGCACATAGTTACCTCAAAACAGTGTTGTTGAAATTGCTGCAGTCAAATTTTTCCTGAAACGCCGTGAGTGTAAGGGATACATAGCCACATGCTTCAATACAGTTGACATGGGAGGATGAATAAGTTTACGAATCCACATCCATCTTGCCTCTATGGGTGCATGCAAGAGCATAGAATACCATAGCCATCTTGCTTCTATGCAGTTAACATGGAAGGACCAGTCGCATCACTGATGGCTTGGAAGAAAAAGATTCAGAAAGCCCTTTGAATTATCGTTATGTCACACTTCATCCTGCATTATCTCATCATGGTACATGCCAATGAGTTTTCTCGCATCATCACATCATGGTCTGATGCATCCTGGATCATTACATATGGTGAAACCAATTAGTTTCCTTACATTACCACATTACGGTGTAAATCAACCTGGATCATCACATATGGTGAAACCAATCAGTTTCCTTGCATCACCACATTATGGTGTGAATAGTCCTGCATCATCACATCATGGTGAAATCCAATGAGTTTCCTTGCATCATCACATCATGACATGATGCATCTCTGGCTAGCCCAGTGGACAAATGTCGGGCCAAAGGGGCATGTTCACTGATACTACCCTGAACACCTGTTTGTTTGTATGCTGCTAGCTTGCTTCGGCTGGATCTTAAAGGACCAGACAAGCTATGCCTCCTGAGAGAGCTGGCATGATATTGTATGAACCTTGCAGAGTCATGTAGCAATGCCGATGAAGAAAAAGTTCTCCCCTCCCCTTCTTGGCTGGGGCCAGAGTCATAGTCCATGGAGATGAATGATGTGTCATCTGGTGCATACTGAGCCTTCTGACTAAGCCAATGCTGCCCACTTCTCACATCATTATCAGGCAAAGAATCACCTCCTTGACTACAATTGCTAGAGCCAGTCCCGTTGTTCACATCAGTGTCATTATAAACAAGCTTCAACGCCTGCACCACCTCACCCATGAAAGGGCGGTGTGAGACTTCCGGTTGGACACACATGGAAGCAATGGCTGCCACTCTAGCCAGATTGTCAAAGGAGAAGTTATCCTTTAGAGCAGGATCAACAAGCACTTTCAACCCTTCCTTGCTAGTAAGGAGAGGCCGGGCCCAAGTCACAAGGTTCTCCTGGCCAGGGGGCTGTGACATGTCCACTGGTTTCCGCCCAGATAAAAGCTCTAGCAACACGACCCCATAACTATAAACATCACTCTTCACCAGTAGATGTCCTGTCATTGCATACTCAGGGGCGACATACCTAAATCATGACGAAAACACATTTAGCTTTATCGAACCACCATCATTATAACTAAAGTTTAAAACTAAGTGAACCTCAATGCACAAATCCAAGATTGAGCCTTTACCCAAAAGTCCCCATCACTCTTGTAGAAAGGTGTCCACTTCCTTCATCTGGAGCAACTTTTGCCAACCCAAAGTCTGAGACTTTTGGGTTGTAGTCATTCTCCAGAAGAATGTTGCCCGCCTTGAAATCACGATGGATTACACGAGGGCTCGAATCCTCGTGAAGATAAGCCAATCCTCGGGCAGAGCCTAAAGCTATCTTCATGCGTGTCTCCCAATCCATTGCAGAGGTCTCTTTATCCACTCCTGAAAGATTATACAAGCTGTAAAACGCTGTGGAAGTACAAGACTAGTTTGATGCAATTTTCCAACAATACAAGTGAACATACCATGAAGGTGAGACTCCACGCTGCCATTGGCAATAAGCTCGTACACCAAGCAACGGCTGTGCTCGGCTGTACAAATACCAATCAGCTTCACCAAGTTGCGATGATGAAGACGGCTCAGCATCTCAACTTCCGCAATAAATTCTTTGCCTCCTTGTTGATCATCTCTAGTAAGCACTTTTACAGCCACCTTGGTTCCATCATCCAGAACTCCAGAAAACACTCTTCCAAAGCCACCCTCTCCAATTATGTTTTCTGGCCTGAACCGATCAGTAGCCCTGTCCAACTCCACAAAGGTGAATGTCCTTGCAGTGCTTGCATACATTGCTATACTTGAGCTGAATGACAGAGACATTGAGCTACCAAGATCACTGGATAAGAAAGAGCAGCCACCTGACCATCAATGATCAGATGCTTACGTTAGAGACTCTCTCTCTCTCTCTCTCTCTCACACCTCAGCTCACAACAATCATCCACACATCCGCCATCGACGTTTTCCCCACACCCGCCGTTCCACTGCCAAACCCCGCACACATACCATGCCTCAGAATTGTTGGTATGATGACGAAGTTTTGTTATTTTTCTTCGGAAATCTGTGCGGAAGTACTCTTAGCTCACACTACCGATGATCGACTTATTGAAAGGTCATGGATGTGAGTCAAATCAGCCTATCACTTGGAATAACGATTTGGATATGGCCTTCAGACTTTTGAAAGATAAAGTCAAGGAAGCACCTATCTTAGCATTACCCGTAGTCAGCCTTATGTTCTTGAAACTGATGCCAGTGACTATGCCATCGGGGCTGCTCTATTTCAAGATGGTAGACCTGTTACTTTTGAAAGTAAAAAGCTAGACAACACTCAATCTTGTTGGCCAACCCTTGAGAAGGAGCTTTATGCTGTGATTCATGCTCTCAAGGTTTGGAAACATTATTTTTATGGCTCCAAGTTTGTGGTATTGACTAATCATCAGTCAATCAAGTATGTGTGATGCGGATGATTTGAGAGGAAGGAAAGCTCGTTGGGCTGAGTTAATGCAAGACTTTGATTTTGAGATTCGTTATCGGAAAGGGTCCATAGTGTTGCAGATGCGCTTAGTCGAATTAGAGAGGTGAATACTTTGTCGTTCATCGAGATTTCTACTGACTTATTTCAGTCATTGAGAGGGCTTTGCAGGACTGATGATTATTTCGGTCCATTTTGGCAGAAGATCCAGGACGGGAGCTCATTGATTGACCAAGACTCAATGACTGAGCAGTCTACCATTCAGGCTACAGGAGGTCAGTGGATGATTCAGAATGGTTTACTATTCCGTAATGACAAAATTTGTGTACCACAGATCCTGGATATTAGGTCCAAGATTCTTAAGGAGTGTCACGACGCCCCTTCTGCTGGACACCTTGGGGTACACAAGACGCTATCATTAGTGAAACACACTTTTTATTGGCCAAAGATGAAAGGGTATGTAGAAGATTATGTTCTCAAGAGTCAAATTTGTCAAGCAAATAAAGCTGAACGCTTTAGACAGGCTGGGTTGTTGTTGCATCCTTTAAATGGGAAAGTACTTGGGACACAAGATCACTAGAGATGGATTGAGCCTTGATTATGACCAAGTTCAAAAGGTTCTGGACTGGCCTATACCAAGAACAGTGAAACAACTTCATTCTTTTCTCGGTTTTGTTGTTTTTCTTCAGAAATCTGTGCGGGAGTACTCTCAGCTCACACTACCGATGACCGACTTATTGAAAGGTCATGGACGTAAGTCAAATCAGCCTATCACTTGGAATAACGATTTGGATATGGCCTTCAGACTTTTGAAAGATAAAGTCAAGGAAGCACCTATCTTAGCATTACCCGATCCTAGTCGGCCTTATGTTCTTGAAACTGATGCCAGTGACTATGCCATCAGGACTGCTCTATTTCAAGATGGTAGACCTGTTGCTTTTGAAAGTAAAAAGCTAGACGACACTCAATCTCGTTGGCCAACCCTTGAGAAGGAGCTTTATGCTGTGATTCATGCTCTCAAGGTTTGGAAACATTATTTATATGGCTCCAAGTTTGTGGTATTGACTGATCATCAGTCAATCAAAGTATGTGTGTGATGCGGATGATTTGAGAGGAAGGAAAGCTCGTTGGGCTGAGTTAATGCAAGACTTTGATTTTGAGATTCGTTATCGGAAAGGGTCCATGAATAGTGTTGCAGATGCGCTTAGTCGAATTAGAGAGATGAATACTTTGTCGTTCACCGAGATTTCTACTGACTTATTTCAATCATTGAGAGGGCTTTGCAGGGCTGATAGTTATTTTAGTCCATTTTGGCAGAAGATCCAGGACGGGAGCTCATTGATTGACCAGGACTCAATGACTGAGCAGTCTACCATTCAGGCTGCAGGAGGTCAGTGGATGATTCAGAATGGTTTACTATTCCGTAATGACAAAATTTGTGTACCACAGATCCCGGATATTAGGTCCAAGATTCTTAAGGAGTGTCACGACGCCCCTTCTGCTGGACACCCTTGGGTACACAAGACGCTATCATTAGTGAAACACACTTTTTATTGGCCAAAGATGAAAGGGTATGTAGAAGATTATGTTCTCAAGAGTCAAATTTGTCAAGCAAATAAAGCTGAACGCTTTAGACAGGCTGGGTTGTTGTTGCATCCTTTAAATGGGAAAGTACTTGGGACACAAGATCACTAGAGATGGATTGAGCCTTGATTATGACCAAGTTCAGAAGGTTCTGGACTGGCGTATACCAAGAACAGTGAAACAACTTCATTCTTTTCTCGGTTTTATTGTTTTTCTTCAGAAATCTGTGCGGGAGTACTCTCAGCTCACACTACCGATGACCGACTTATTGAAAGGTCATGGACGTAAGTCAAATCAGCCTATCACTTGGAATAACGATTTGGATATGGCCTTCAGACCTTTGAAAGATAAAGTCAAGGAAGCACCTATCTTAGCATTACCCGATCCTAGTCGGCCTTATGTTCTTGAAACTGATGCCAGTGACTATGCCATCAGGACTGCTCTATTTCAAGATGGTAGACCTGTTGCTTTTGAAAGTAAAAAGCTAGACGACACTCAATCTCGTTGGCCAACCCTTGAGAAGGAGCTTTATGCTGTGATTCATGCTCTCAAGGTTTGGAAACATTATTTATATGGCTCCAAGTTTGTGGTATTGACTGATCATCAGTCAATCAAGTATGTGTGTGATGCGGATGATTTGAGAGGAAGGAAAGCTCGTTGGGCTGAGTTAATGCAAGACTTTGATTTTGAGATTCGTTATCGGAAAGGGTCCATGAATAGTGTTGCAGATGCGCTTAGTCGAATTAGAGAGATGAATACTTTGTCGTTCACCGAGATTTCTACTGACTTATTTCAATCATTGAGAGGGCTTTGCAGGGCTGATAGTTATTTTGGTCCATTTTGGCAGAAGATCCAAGACAGGAGCTCATTGATTGACCAAGACTCAATGACTGAGCAGTCTACCATTCAGGCTGCAGGAGGTCAGTGGATGATTCAGAATGGTTTACTATTCCGTAATGACAAAATTTGTGTACCACAGATCCCGGATATTAGGTCCAAGATTCTTAAGGAGTGTCACGACGCCCCTTCTGCTGGACACCGTGGGGTACACAGGACGCTATCATTAGTGAAACACACTTTTTATTGGCCAAAGATGAAAGGGTATGTAGAAGATTATGTTCTCAAGAGTCAAATTTGTCAAGCAAATAAAGCTGAACGCTTTAGACAGGCTGGGTTGTTGTTGCATCCTTTAAATGGGAAAGTTGGAGACAAGATCACTAGAGATGGATTTAGCCTTGATTATGACCAAGTTCAGAAGGTTCTGGACTAGCCTATACCAAGAACAGTGAAACAACTTCATTCTTTTCTCGGTTTTGTTGTTTTTCTTCAGAAATCTGTGCGGGAGTACTCTCAGCTCACACTACCGATGACCGACTTATTGAAAGGTCATGGACGTAAGTCAAATCAGCCTATCACTTGGAATAACGATTTGGATATGGCCTTCAGACTTTTGAAAGATAAAGTCAAGGAAGCACCTATCTTAGCATTACCCGATCCTAGTCGGCCTTATGTTCTTGAAACTGATGCCAGTGACTATGCCATCAGGACTGCTCTATTTCAAGATGGTAGACCTGTTGCTTTTGAAAGTAAAAAGCTAGACGACACTCAATCTCGTTGGCCAACCCTTGAGAAGGAGCTTTATGCTGTGATTCATGCTCTCAAGGTTTGGAAACATTATTTATATGGCTCCAAGTTTGTGGTATTGACTGATCATCAGTCAATCAAGTATGTGTGTGATGCGGATGATTTGAGAGGAAGGAAAGCTCGTTGGGCTGAGTTAATGCAAGACTTTGATTTTGAGATTCGTTATCGGAAAGGGTCCATGAATAGTGTTGCAGATGCGCTTAGTCGAATTAGAGAGATGAATACTTTGTCGTTCACCGAGATTTCTACTGACTTATTTCAATCATTGAGAGGGCTTTGCAGGGCTGATAGTTATTTTAGTCCATTTTGGCAGAAGATCCAGGACGGGAGCTCATTGATTGACCAGGACTCAATGACTGAGCAGTCTACCATTCAGGCTGCAGGAGGTCAGTGGATGATTCAGAATGGTTTACTATTCCGTAATGACAAAATTTGTGTACCACAGATCCCGGATATTAGGTCCAAGATTCTTAAGGAGTGTCACGACGCCCCTTCTGCTGGACACCCTTGGGTACACAAGACGCTATCATTAGTGAAACACACTTTTTATTGGCCAAAGATGAAAGGGTATGTAGAAGATTATGTTCTCAAGAGTCAAATTTGTCAAGCAAATAAAGCTGAACGCTTTAGACAGGCTGGGTTGTTGTTGCATCCTTTAAATGGGAAAGTACTTGGGACACAAGATCACTAGAGATGGATTTAGCCTTGATTATGACCAAGTTCAAAAGGTTCTGGACTGGCCTATACCAAGAACAGTGAAACAACTTCATTCTTTTCTCGGTTTTGTTGTTTTTCTTCAGAAATCTGTGCGGGAGTACTCTCAGCTCACACTACCGATGACCGACTTATTGAAAGGTCATGGACGTAAGTCAAATCAGCCTATCACTTGGAATAACGATTTGGATATGGCCTTCAGACTTTTGAAAGATAAAGTCAAGGAAGCACCTATCTTAGCATTACCCGATCCTAGTCGGCCTTATGTTCTTGAAACTGATGCCAGTGACTATGCCATCAGGACTGCTCTATTTCAAGATGGTAGACCTGTTGCTTTTGAAAGTAAAAAGCTAGACGACACTCAATCTCGTTGGCCAACCCTTGAGAAGGAGCTTTATGCTGTGATTCATGCTCTCAAGGTTTGGAAACATTATTTATATGGCTCCAAGTTTGTGGTATTGACTGATCATCAGTCAATCAAAGTATGTGTGTGATGCGGATGATTTGAGAGGAAGGAAAGCTCGTTGGGCTGAGTTAATGCAAGACTTTGATTTTGAGATTCGTTATCGGAAAGGGTCCATGAATAGTGTTGCAGATGCGCTTAGTTATTAGAGAGATGAATACTTTGTCGTTCACCGAGATTTCTACTGACTTATTTCAATCATTGAGAGGGCTTTGCAGGGCTGATAGTTATTTTGGTCCATTTTGGCAGAAGATCCAGGACGGGAGCTCATTGATTGACCAGGACTCAATGACTGAGCAGTCTACCATTCAGGCTGCAGGAGGTCAGTGGATGATTCAGAATGGTTTACTATTCCGTAATGACAAAATTTGTGTACCACAGATCCCGGATATTAGGTCCAAGATTCTTAAGGAGTGTCACGACGCCCCTTCTGCTGGACACCCTGGGGTACACAGGACACTATCATTAGTGAAACACACTTTTTATTGGCCAAAGATGAAAGGGTATGTAGAAGATTATGTTCTCAAGAGTCAAATTTGTCAAGCAAATAAAGCTGAACGCTTTAGACAGGCTGGGTTGTTGCATCCTTTGCAAATCCCAGGTAATAAATGGGAAAGTATTTCCATGGATTTTATTACAGGATTGCCAAGAACGCATCAAGGCCACGATTCTATTTGGGTTGTGGTAGATCGCTTGACAAAAATGGCTAGATTTTTACCGACCGAAAGACTATTACAGCTACATAATTAGCACGGCAGTTTATCGAGCAATTGTTTAGACTGTACGGCTTACCGCCGCAGGACATAGTCAGTGATAGGGACTTTACGAGTGATTTTTGGAAACTTGTTTTTGAAAAGTTGGAAACAACTTTGAATTTGAGTTCCTCAGATCATCCCCAATCTGATGGCCAGACTGAAAGAGTGCATCAAATTTTGGAGGATATGCTTCGAGCATATGTATCCAAAAGACAGAGTTCATGGGAGGATTATCTTCCTATGTTAGAATTTGCATATAACAGTACTAAGCATACGAGTACAGGTTTTAGTCCTTTCATGCTTATGTATGGTTTTCAACCTAGATCACCTGTTACAGTGGGATTCTCAGGACTTCAGCATGATGCAGCACGTAATTTTTTGCAAGATATGCAAGAAATGTTACAAGTTGCGAAGGAATCTATTAGAAGTGCTCAAGACCGAGACAGATTTTATTCTAATAGACATCGTTCACCCAGAGAGTTCTCTGAAGGAACGATGGTGTATTTGCGAGTTCCGAAAGATTCCGAGACTTTACGGACAGGTCGATCTCCGAAATTATCCCCTAGATAATGTGGACCATTTCGTATTACACGACGGATTGGTTCAATTGCATATGAATTGGATTTGCCTTCTCATATGAAAGTTCATCCTGTATTTCATGTCAGTAGACTTAAGGAAGTACTCGGTGGAACAGACCAGTTAGTTACTCCTCAAGAAATCATAGATGTCGAGGACATGACATTTGTTCCACTCGAACCTGAAAGGATTCTTGGATTTCGTGAAAGAAGATTGCGTAATGCGCATATCACGGAATACAAGATCAAGTGGAAGGATCGTGTTGAGGAGGACGCTACATGGGAGACATGGACTACTCTTCAGAGAGATTACCCTGGCTTCTTAGTGAGCTTAGGAGTGAGCTCTTAGAGGAAGGGGAGTATGTCATGTGCACAGTATCTACCGAATGCTACACGCACGCAAGACTAGCTTCGAGGTTTGGGGAAGCTTGGAGCTAGGCAGACTGATTGGCGAGCTAAGTTAGGGATAGACTAACGGGCGGGCACCCAAGTATGGACGGGCGGGCGTCCAAGTGTGGACGCCCGATGACCGGCCAAGATCCTATAAAAGGGTGGCCACGGTTAGTCATTTGTCATATAGAGTCTCGCGTGATCTGTGAGAGCTCTATGGTCTAGAGCCTCGATCTAGTGCAGACGTGTACCTGCTTTACGCAACCGAGGCTGGCAGCAATCTCGAGGCCCACGAGGGTAGCTTCGTGGCGGTATGGGACGTCGCGAGGTAGAGATTGGTCGGTACATCCATCTAGTTAGCTCAGCTCGTGGCTCGGTGGGGACAGCCAAGATTGTGGGCTTACCCACGGCTGTCATGGTTGGGTGGTGAGTCAAGCCTGCACCCCTTTCTTGTTTATTTGTTTGTTTGCAGGTTTCGAGTCTCGAACCGGGAGCGTTCTACGAGGAGATCTTTTGGGGATTTGACAACGGCCGGAGTTGGAGGACAAGGAGTTGTTACCCTCTACTAGGAAAGAATGGGAGGCTCAAGCACAGTTGTGGGATCATGTCAATGCTCGTATGTGTTCTTTCATCTTCCTTAATTGCACACTACAGGTGATTAATCATATAAAGCATATGACGCTGGCCAGAGGGATTTGGCAGCATTTGGCTTCTTTGTATAAAAGGGTATCACCCATGAAGCGGATCTCTTTGGAAGTGCTGGTGCGGGTGATGAATCCTGCAAAGTCTTCGACGATGTGGGAGCACATCAACAAGTTGCAAGCTCTTCAGCAGGAGGTTCTTCAGGCTAGGAGGGAGATATCTTGAAAGGACATGTGTTGTCTCATTTGCCCTCTCAGTACTTAGCATTTTACTCCTCTTTGATCACCAGTGGGCAGGCTTAGTACCATCACATGGGAGGAGCTTGTGCCTATGGTCTTGGACCAAGAAGAGCATTTTACGAACCCTCCACAGGGCGGAGGTTCTGAGGCCTTTGATAGAATGCATAGTGGAAGAAAGGAAAGTGGAAACACGAGAGAGAGAGAGAGAGAGAGAGAGGAAACACATGTATAGACCTGCTCTCAATATCATCAACCAAGAATACATGTCCCGAGCAAGAGAGGAGAAGGCCTCGTATGTGAGGGACTGCAACAAACAATGCTAAGCAATGAAAAAGAGTGAGGGTATGCCCGGCTCTATATATGCCCAGATGTAGGCAGCCGATGAAACCGGCCTCTGATAGAAAACCAGAGTGCGGTAGAAGCAATCACCCGTCCACTTGTAGTCTAGATGATAAAACAAAACACAGATTGGAGCTAGAGTGCCCAAATCTGAAAACACAGCGACACCTGTTGGCCCCAAAGCTTGGCGCCCCTTGCGGTATTTCTTTATTCAATTAAAATAATATGAATGGCTGAGTACAACACAAAGACCAGCCAAGAGTTCACACCTGTAAGTCCAATCTGACGGCCCACAAATCCTTCTCAGCACAGAGGATCTATGCACACAGATCTGTGTCTTCAAACAACACACTGTGCCTCCCTCTGATCAGCCAAGATCACTAAGCAAGCCAGCCATGGGCATACATCTGGCATAACTCAAGTGCCTGATACATCTTCTCAGCTCAAACATACATGTGCTGTCCAATCTCTGTCTTAATCCCTTGTCAATCTGCCATACCCCTCCTCTCACAAGGGGCCAGATAACACATCTGCAACAGACATCAAGCAGTAGAAAGAGAGATAGATGAACAGAAACAGAGCTTACCAAGTTCAGCTCGTGAAACAACACTGGAGGAAGCAACAGCACCAATCTGTGCTTGCAGGCACTTGTATCCACAATCCTGCTTCACACGTGTGCTTGTACTTGCCTGTATCCTCCTCCTGATGTCCACTCTTATGCTGTCCTTGAAAAATACAGATCTGAAAATCAGCACAGTACCCGTCTGTACCGCCTCGGGATACGTGCCAAGAGTTGTACTTGCATAAACAGCCTGCTGTCCACTCCTGTACCAACCTGAACCTGTGTATTCAGGTCTGTCCAGCCACCTGACAAGCACCGCCTGCAGCTACAGAGCTCAGAAAAGCGTGCGTCAGCCCTGTCCGTACACTGTACGGCTGTCGTACAGGGCTGTACGGGCTGTGTACTTGCTGGTACAGCCTGTACTGGCCTGTGCGCAGAGAATTCCAGCAGAGAAGAACAACACTTGCAGCAGATTTCAGCAGCAGCCTGTACTTGCAGTCGTACAGTGCTGTACGGACTGCACACGTGGGAAGTACAGCTGGTTATACAGAAGAAATCAGCAGCAAACACTCAGAAAACAGCAGCCGCCTTGCTTCTCTTGTGCTTTTCCACGCTAGAGAACATGCGCATGAAGGCTTCTCCACTTTTGCTACACGACTCCCCAAAAAGGGAAGAGAGAGAGAGAGGAGAGAGAAACACTCCTCCCCCAAATTAATCCCTAGGGCCCCAAACTTTAATAAGTTCCTAGGGCCACTAAGGCCTAGGGGCAAACTTCAATAAACATTAAAACTTAATGTTTCTAGTTCCCCCCCCTTCACACCTAGGGATGTCCACACATCTTAAAACTCTGTCCGGGCACCCCCCATGTGAATCATAAAATATTCTGACTCTGCAACCACCATGCCCACACTTGTCCTGCTCCATTTTCACAGGGCCATGACATACCCCCCTCTTGAAAAATGGCAAGCGTCCTCGATTGCATTCTGGTGATGCATCAAAATATCCAAAGTGAAATATACAATATGGCAAGATCAGCGTCCCAATCTCTCTAAGCCATACACATGTATCAACATTCACTGCAAACCAATGGCATAGTAATAGTCCAAGTTGTATACCACTGTGAACCATACATATCCACAAAAATACCATGTGACTAGTACACATATATCATAGAAGTCCCATAAACAGATGTACTGTCAGCCTCAGTACCTTCGGGTGAGAGAAAATCTGCACCAAGCGACCTCTAGATGTCATCTGAGCCTGTCTGTATCAAGGGAGTGGAGGTGCTACCCCCCTCTTGAGCATCAGGTAATGCTCCAGACCCATGCTCTGCTGAACCTGAATGAGCCACAATAATAGTCGGCTCTAACTCAAAGGCATCGAGATAAAGCTGCAAAACCTAAGGTGAATCTGTTAAGTCACCTTCCTCCATCCACTTCGCATCCATCGGTGAATAGTTCTTGAACTTCACAAGATAGCGACGGGAAACTTTACCTCGTACCTTCCTTTCCTTATGTGCCAGTATCTGCTCTGGAATCAGAACCTCATCAAGTTCTTCAACTTCCGGCTGAGCCTCATCTGATACATCCTCAGGCACATCCCCACGGAAAGGTCTAAGAAGACTCACGTGAAAAGCATTGTGAATCCTCCAGTGATCTGGTAACTTCAATCGATAGGTTACCTCACCAATCTTTTCCAAAACCTGAAAAGGCCCATAATAACGCATGCTCAACTTAGGGAATAAGCGCTCTTTACCCTTCATCTTCTTGAGCCTAGCCTTTTCAAAGCGCAAAAGAACCCAATCACCCAATGCAAACTGTAAATCACGTCTGTGATGGTCTGCGGCTTTCTTTTGCTTCTGCTGAGTTTTCTGGAGGGCCAACTTAACTCTCCGATAAGCTTCATCCAAGCTCTCCACATACTGATCAGCCTCAAAGATCTTATCCTTTGTATGCAAAATGGGCGGTACCTTCTTCCCTCCTTCTACAATCTCAAAAGGCGCCTTGCCTGTCGAGCTATGTACAGTGTTGTTATATGCAAACTCCACTAGAGGAAGATACTTTTCCCATTGTTGCTTGTGCTCTGACACATAACACTTGAGAAGATCCAACACTGTAGAGTTAGCCTCTTCTGACTGACCATCTGTCTGTGGATGAAATGACGATGAAAACTTGAGAGTTGTACCCATGTTGTCAAACAACCCTCTTCAAAACAAACTCGTCATCCGTGGATCACGGTCACTAATGATAGACATAGGCAAGCCATGATACTTGAAGATGTTCGCCATGAACAACTTCACCATATGATCCACTTTAATCGTCTTCCTCACGGGAATGAAATGAGCCTGCTTACTGAACCTACATATGATAGTCCAGATCCCATCATTTCCCGTTTGTGTCCGTGGAAGATCAAATACAAAATCCATGGCAATGCTCTCCCAAGGTCTATCTGGAATAGGTAAAGGCTGTAATAACCCTGGTGTCTTCAGATGGTCAAACTTTACCTTCTGACATACGATGCATTGCCTCACAAAGGCATCAACATCTCTTCTCAAGGTTGGCCAATAAAAGAAAGTCTCCACTGCTTTGACCGTGGCGTCAATACCTCTATGACCTGCATACGGTGGAGCATGACTTTCAATCATAACCTTGAGTCGCAATGGCCTGGTAACACACAGTCTGCCATGCATCAATAAAAACCCATCTCTGAGAGTGTAATGCTCATGCCGCTGACCCTCAGACATCTGATCATACAACCTTTCAAAATCCTCATCATGGGCATACTGCTCTTTCATTTCATCAAGCTCATGATGATAAGCAAGTGAAACTGCAGAGACCTGTGGCTTGCGTGACAAAGCATCTGCCACTACATTCTTTTTGCCTTCCACATGCACAATCTGGAAGTGAAACATTGACAAAAAGTTTTCCCAACACATATGCTTCTCTGAAAGCTTAGTCTGCGTGAGGAAATATCGCAAGGTCTGATGGTCTGTCTGTACAGTAATATCAGCCCCAAGCAAGTAGTGTTTCCATGTAGAAAGAGCGTGAATTACAGCCAACATCTCTTTCTCATACACCTGTAAATGCTTCTCAGCATCTTGCAAAACTCTACTCTCATAGGCTATCACATGTCCCTCTTGCATGAGAACTGCACCAATGCTACTTCCACATGCATCACACTGGACAACAAAAGCCTTTCGGAGGTCCGGTAACACCAATACTGGGTCCGAAGTAAGCTTTTCTTTGAGCTTTTTGAATGCTGTAATTTCCCGATCAGCCCATCTAAACGGAGTTGCTTTCTTCGTCAAAGCATGAAGAGGTGAAGCAATTTCAGCAAAGTGCCGTATGTAACGCCTGTAATAGGAACACAATCCTAAAAAGCTGCGTACATCATGCACGGTCCTCAAAGCTGGCCAATGAAGTATTGCTTCCATCTTGGCTGGATCCATACGGACTCCATGACCAGACACAATATGCCCCAAGAAATGTATCTCCTGCAAGAAAAACTCACTCTTCTTGCCATTAACCACCAATCTATGGTTTCTGAGTTCTGCAAACACGATGGCCAAATGCCTTCTATGCTCTTCCTCAGTTTGTGAATGCACAATCATATCATCAAAGAATGTGCCCACAAACTCTCTATGAGGCCTAAAAATCCTGTCCATCATTCTGTTAAATGTGGCAGGCGCATTTGTCAAACCAAAGGGCATAACCAAGAACTCATACAACCCAAATGTGGTTCGGAATGCTGTCTTATGCACATCCTCGGGTCTAATGCGTATCTGATGATACCCGCTTTTCAAGTCAATACGACTAAAAACTGTGGAGCCCTGTAAGCGGTCCAAGATGTCATCGATCCTCGGTATGGGGAATCGATTCTTGATGGTATTCTTATTCAGCGCCCTGTAATCAATACACATGCGCCAAGAACCATCCTTCTTCTGCACTAAGAGCACAGGTGAGCAAAAGGGTGATGAGCTAGGCTGAATCAACCCCTTTTTCAATAGCTCCTGCACCTGACTCATAATCTCTTCCTGTTGGGCTGCACTAACACGGTACGGCGGTCTATTCGGTGGAGTACTACCAGGAATCAGATCTATGGCATGATCTTCTGGCCTCTCAGGAGGTAATTCTCCTGGCAATGACTCGGAAAAACAATCTTGAAACCCACTTAAGAAATCAGCCCTGTCCTTATCTAACATTGACAAATTGAACTTAGACTCATCATCCTGTGCATCCTTTACATAAATCAAATACGCGGAAAGATGCTTTTTCATTACTGATGAAATCGCCGAAGCGGATACAATAGGAACAGATTCCCCTTTGAGTTTTACATCCAATACATGCTCTTTCCCTCTATGAGTCAGAGTAATTTTCCTATTGTAAGTATCCACCACCGCATGTACCCTGTGGCACCATGGCATCCCCAACAAAACATCGCAGCCATCCAAAGGCATGTTGAAGAACTCCTCACTGTCCACATAACCCTGCAAATGAAGCCGAAGCTTCCCAATGATAGGAGTGACGGGTTCTGCATACCCTGGACAAGCCATAATTGCCTCATGTAACGGCCCCATCTCCTCTGCGCGAATCCCCAATCGGCCAGCCAAATCTGGTGAAATGAAGTTGGCTCTAGCACCTGTGTCAAAGAAGATCAAAGCATTCTGATCTCTCACTTTGCCCCATGCCCTGCACAACTCTGTAGCTTCACCACCTAGCTGCTCTCCCACAAGATCAGGAACTAAGCCTGCAGAAGGCTTTGGTTTCTTTGGCTTGGGCTCTCCTTTATTGTCAGGGTCCTTTTTGGACGTTCTTTTGGGACAATTGAATGACATATGCCCCTCTTCAGTACAGTAAAAACACTTTTGAGCATCTCTCAAAGCCTGTCTTTCCTTAGAAGTCCTTTTGGGCATTGGCAACTTCTTATACTTTGTCTCTGTAGACTCTTTAGCATCACGAGAAGCATGCCCAAATTTTCCAGCTTTCTTGCTCAATTTCTTACTGCCTTTAAATCCAGATGAACCACCTGTGAGTAACGCATTAGTTGTCATAGCATTTTCAATCATCTGTGACATGTTCGTTACTCGTCTTTATACAATAATCTCGTACCTCCTTGGGCAGCCCACAACAATACTTCTCTACCTGCTCAGACAATGGCACGGCACGATAAGAAGTCACTGGGAGTAGAGCTTCCCAAAACTTCTTGTTATAATCCTCCAAACTATCACACTTTGAAGCATCCAGCTTGTGCCATGCGGTCATAACATCCACCTCAAATGTAGATGTGAGCCATACGGAAGAGAAAACCTGTTTGAATTGGACCCATGTGGTGGGTGCTATGCCCTGCAAAAGAAGAGTAGACCACCACTGCAAAGCATTGCCCTTGAGAAAAGTGGCAGCTTTCCTCACCTTAGAGGACTCTGTGTAATTCCCACCAGAAAAAGCAGCATCAAACTGCTGTAAAAAGGTAAGTGCCTTCAATTTATCCTTGGCCCCACTGAAAGTGTCAAACTTCACTGCAGCTCCCCCTTCCTTGTAATCCTTCGCCTTTCCCATAGGCGTTAGATTATCATATGGAAGTGGTTTCGTGAGATTGCTGCCCCCAACATTCATACCCATCATTGGGTCAACATTTCCCATTCCCATGCCAGGCATACCATACATTCCAGCCATGTTTCCATACATTCCATTATGCATACCGGGCTGCATGCCACCAAACATATTGCCTTGCATCCCAGGTTGCATGCCTGCAAACATATTTCCAGCCATACCGGACTGCATACCACCATACATATTCCCTTGCATGCCAGGCTGAAAATTGGCTCCAAAAGGCCCATACATACCCATGCCTCCCTGAGGATAACCCCCAGTCATGGATTGGAACACCGAGCCACCACCAAAATAACCTGGATGCATATTCTGCTGAGGAATAGGTGGCTGTCCATAGAAGGAACTCTGAGAGTTTGCACCATAAGCATGCTGCATATTTGGAAACTGGCCAAAAGATGGTTCCTGTGGAATGGCACCACTATGACCCTGAGGAAGATTCTTCGAACGAACCTTCTTCTTCTTTTTCTGGGGCTCTGAGCGGGGCTCTGTGCAAGATCTCAAAAATTCAGCAAATCTCTCACTCTGTGTGAGCTGCATAAAAGTATCCATAACACTAGCCAAGCGGTCTTTGAACCGAGCATCATCATCCTCTTTACCATGCACATCTTCTGGCTGTGTTACATCCTCATAAGGCTCAACATCTGCAGCCTGTTCTCCTGCAAAGATATCCTCAGATACATCTCTCTCAGGAGAAGTCTCTTGCTCTTCTTCTTCATGATAGAAGTACTCTTCCTCTGTATCAGACATGATTGCTGAATTTTCAGCGATGGCTTTCTTCAAAGCAACCACGAGCTCAACCCCTTCAAAAAGTTGATGATTGGTCCCGGGGACGGAACCTTGAAACCGGCCTCTGATAGAAAACCAGAGTGCGGTAGAAGCAATCACCCGTCCACTTGTAGTCTAGATGATAAAACAAAACACAGATTGGAGCTAGAGTGCCCAAATCTGAAAACACAACGACACCTGTTGGCCCCAAAGCTTGGCGCCCCTTGCGGTATTTCTTTATTCAATTAAAATAATATGAATGGCTGAGTACAACACAAAGACCAGCCAAGAGTTCACACCTGTAAGTCCAATCTGACGGCCCACAAATCCTTCTCAGCACAGAGGATCTATGCACACAGATCTGTGTCTTCAAACAACACACTGTGCCTCCCTCTGATCAGCCAAGATCACTAAGCAAGCCAGCCATGGGCATACATCTGGCATAACTCAAGTGCCTGATACATCTTCTCAGCTCAAACATGCATGTGCTGTCCAATCTCTGTCTTAATCCCTTGTCAATCTGCCATACCCCTCCTCTCACAAGGGGCCAGATAACACATCTGCAACAGACATCAAGCAGTAGAAAGAGAGATAGATGAACAGAAACAGAGCTTACCAAGTTCAGCTCGTGAAACAACACTGGAGGAAGCAACAGCACCAATCTGTGCTTGCAGGCACTTGTATCCACAATCCTGCTTCACACGTGTGCTTGTACTTGCCTGTATCCTCCTCCTGATGTCCACTCTTATGCTGTCCTTGAAAAATACAGATCTGAAAATCAGCACAGTACCCGTCTGTACCGCCTCGGGATACGTGCCAAGAGTTGTACTTGCATAAACAGCCTGCTGTCCACTCCTGTACCAACCTGAACCTGTGTATTCAGGTCTGTCCAGCCACCTGACAAGCACCGCCTGCAGCTACAGAGCTCAAAAAAGCGTGCGTCAGCCCTGTCCGTACACTGTACGGCTGTCGTACAGGGCTGTACGGGCTGTGTACTTGCTGGTACAGCCTGTACTGGCCTGTGCGCAGAGAATTCCAGCAGAGAAGAACAACACTTGCAGCAGATTTCAGCAACAGCCTGTACTTGCAGTCGTACAGTGCTGTACGGACTGCACACGTGGGAAGTACAGCTGGTTATACAGAAGAAATCAGCAGCAAACACTCAGAAAACAGCAGCCGCCTTGCTTCTCTTGTGCTTTTCCACGCTAGAGAACATGCGCATGAAGGCTTCTCCACTTTTGCTACACGACTCCCCAAAAAGGGAAGAGAGAGAGAGAGGAGAGAGAAACACTCCTCCCCCAAATTAATCCCTAGGGCCCCAAACGTTAATAAGTTCCTAGGGCCACTAAGGCCTAGGGGCAAACTTCAATAAACATTAAAACTTAATGTTTCTAGTTCCCCCCCCTTCACACCTAGGGATGTCCACACATCTTAAACTCTGTCCGGGCACCCCCCATGTGAATCATAAAATATTCTGACTCTGCAACCACCATGCCCACACTTGTCCTGCTCCATTTTCACAGGGCCATGACAGCCGACCAGCTCACGCTAGGGAAAAAGTGCCCAAGACTCCATAAAGTGGGGATAAAATATGGGAAAAATATGTGAGGGGTGACCAGCCCCTCTAGCTAACATGGTCATCCATGAAGGCTAAAAAAAAGGACACCACACAGGAAGCTAGCAACAAGGAGATGATGTCTAAAAACCCCCTCTCAACACCGGATGTTCAGTGAACTCCAAGAAGCCAGAGACGCCTTCCTTGATCAAAGATGAAAGACTGCAAAAACACGTACCAGGAAAGCTCCACAAGCAATCTCCTCAGCGACTCAGTTACAAAAGCAACAGAACAAGCTGCCAGGTACACAGCTCCTCTGGAAGAAAACAACCATGTAGGCTACGACGTGCTGCTCCAAAAAATCCCAAGTGTAAGAACACTCCCCGAAGTCGAATGTCGTGTATCCAACCTGGAGAAGGTATGAAAAACCTCAAAACCAACCAAGATTAGATCCTAAAGATAATCAATCCTGGGAGAAGTAAAATGCTCCTCATTGGAACCCTCAAAAGAAAGAGTCAATCTGCTCCAACTCTGTACCAAGAGTAGCCAAACCCTGTACAAAAGCATCCTCTGAAAAGGTAAGCATCGCAAGATGTAAAGACTCTGTAGAAAAGATGGAGTCCATATGCTCAAACTCCGTACCATGAATTACCCAATGTTGTACATAAGCACACTCCACTAAGGTGGGCATCGCCAGATGAAAGGACTCCACATCCCCCTCAGAAAAAAAATGTCGTCAAATTGGTACAAGCCCAACCTGATTCTGATCCAAATTCAAAGAACTCTCGAAGTTACCACTATGCCCTAGGCACGGTTAGCAACCATAGATCCAAAGCATCCTACTGGGTCCAAAGTCCATCCTCCAAAACAATAAAACCTGCACACCGCATCAAACTCGCAGGGGCAGGGGCATCCTCAGAAGCATCACAAAGAGAGGAGAAGGTAGACTCCTCACAATGAGGAAGGAAAGCAGGAATATAAACTGCAATGGTAACAAGGTCCTCAAAAGCATCACTGACAGCAGAAGACTGTTCCATAAGTAGAATCAGATCCCAAGAATCAGCAACAAACAAGTGATCCATATGAAAGGATCACACCTCCCAGGCAAAACATCCTCCTTTCTCTACAAACACTGCAAAGAACATAGGCTTGGACAAAATAAACTCTGCTCAGGATCTCTGAAAAGATCACTACTCTCCTCCAAAATCTGTAAACTCCTACAGAAGAAAGTCTCCACAGATACAAAACTGATCCTCAAGCAAAGAAGCTGGAGATGGGCCCCCACTGAGTGTAGAAAACTCCTTTGGGAAGCAAAACGCAGCCAAAACACTGCTGTCTAGCAAAAAACAGCACTCCACCGCCAACAGAAGGCAAGGAACATGAAGAAACCGGGTAACTGTGTAGTCCAAGAACAAAACACAAGTATGGATGCTCCAAAAGTAGCAAAACATTGACTGAAATAAGAAATTCAGTATCCTCCTCAAGTACCAAACTGCTTCCAAAGCCACAATCCAAACAAAAGACCCCCTCTGCAAGTGATCTATGTCCACTGGAGAAGAGAACGCAGCACCAACAGAGGGCTGCAAACCTGAAAATTCAGGCCAGCCAGTGTCCACAGCTCATATGAGGAAAAACGCTGAAGAGAATGTACCTTCGGGTCCAACGGGAGGAGCCCAGGTGAAGGTAGAGCTACCAGCAGAAACAACTCAGAAAAACGCAGCAACTATGGCTGCAAATCTGAAAACGCAGAAGTATTTGGGGCAGGAGATAGGGCTGAATCTGGAAAAGCAGAAGATATATGGTACCATCAAGTCCCAGAGCAGCAAACGACATCAAAAAAACCCTCTATAGGAAAAAGAATGCACAGCGGAAGAAGGGAAAGTGGAAACACGAGAGAGAGAGAGAAAGGAAACACAGGTATAGACCTGCTCTCAATATCATCAACCAAGAATACATGCCTTGAGCAAGAGGGGAGAAGGCCTCGTATGTGAGGGACTGCAACAAACAATGCTAAGCAATGAAAAAGAGTGAGGGTATGCCCGGCTCTATATATGCCCAGACATAAGCAGCCGACCAGCTCACGACTAGGGAAAAAGTGCCCAAGACTCCATAAAGTGGGGATAAAATATGGGAAAAATATGTGAGGGGTGACCAGCCCCTCTAGCTAACATGGTCAAACCTGAAGGCTAAAAAAGAGGACACCACACAGGAAGCCAGCAACAAGGAGATGATGTTGACTCGCCCGCGGTCGAAAGGCCGTAACAACAACAGTAAGGGCAAAGGGAAGTCTTCATTGGAGAAGTCTTATGAGAAGAAGCCCGATTTGGACCATGAGAAACTGAAGGCCGAGCGGACCTATAACGATTGTGGCGAGAAAGGCCACTATTGGAGAAAGTGTCCTAAGCAGAATACGGGGAAGAGTGTTGATTCTTCAGCTTCAACTGCAAAGACTCCCGCCTTTGTGCACTTGGAGATTTTGGACACAAATGCTTCATCTTCTTCGAGCGAGGAGGCAGTTGGCTTCACCGCCAGGGATACTCGGGAGTGGATTCTTGATAGTGGTGCTTCCAGGCAAATGACTCCTTCCCGTGAGTTCTTACAGGATCTTAAATGACAGTCAGGTCGCATTTTCATTGGCGACAATTCCACTATACCGATTCATAGTGAGGGCAGGATGGAGATTATTCCCGATGGCAAAGCGGGGAAGCATTTCTTTCGTGTTCTTTACGTCCCAGCACTTGGTTTTCATCTATTGTCAGTGCATGAGGTTTGCAAGACTGGCTTTCAGGTGGAGTTTGAGAAGCATTTTGTTGCTCTACTACGGGACAGAGAAACAGGCCAGGTTGTATGGGAAGGCAGAGTGGAGAACGGTATCTACAAACTCTCAGCACTCTTTCTCTGACAGGCACTCAAATCGGTGACTTGTGGCACTTCCGTTTTGGCCACTTGAATGTGGATGCGCTACGGCAAGCTTTCTGGGACCAGATGGTGGATGGCTTGCTGTTGGCAGTAGGCAAGGACGCTGTAGTTCTTGCATCCATGGTAAGCAGCACACGGAATCTTTTCCGAAGTAGACTTCTAGGCGGGCTTCGAAACCTTTGGAGTTGGTACACACTGACTTGTGTGGTCCTATGCAGACCCCATCCTTGGGAGTTTCTTCGTATTTTATGCTGTTGCTTGATGATTGTAGCAAATTCACATGGGTTTATTTCCTTTCCCAGAAGGACCAAGCTTTTGCTCGGTTCAAGGAGTGGCATGTGATGGTAGAGAAAGAGTTTGGATTGCAGATAAAGACTCTTCGGGCTGACAAAGGAGAGTTTTCTTCCAATGCGTTTGTGCAGTTTTGTGCGGAACATGGCATCAAGCGGGAGCTGGCCAATACAAGTTCGCCTTCAGAGAATGGAGTGGTTGAGTGAAAGAACTGGACTGTGCTGGAGATGGCGAGGACGATGTTGGAGCATCGTGATCTTCCTCGTCCACTTTGGGGAGAGGTTGTGGCCACGGCTGTCCATATCCTCAACCGATCTTCGACGACTTCTATGCCAAAGATGACTCCATTTGAGGCTTATTTTGGCAAGAAACCAGATGTCTCCCATTTCCGTGTTTGGGAGTGATGCTTATGTTCACATTCCAAAGAAGCAAAGGGGGAAGCTTGACTCGAAGTCCAGAAGCTTGTATTTGTGGGATCTAACTCTATTTTCAAAGGATACAGGTTGTATGACCCGGAGCAGAACGAGGTTGTTGTCAACAGAGATGTTGTTTTTGATGAGCATGTTACAGCTTCCAGTGTTGATGAGCCGCCACTTCTTGGAGACCAAGATGAGTCTAGTGATGATTCCCAGTCTATTGTTCTAGCTGGACAGCCTCGCTCAGTTGTGGAGGTTGAGCCCACGGCTGGAGATGAGCCCCAGCAACAACAAGAGGCTCCACATTCTGTTAGAGTACCCAGGTGGTTCAAGGTTGTTAGACACCCTTCGGGAGTCAGGTGTTACAAAGCTTCCCTTCGAGTGGACCACAGAGGACGGACCTCGAAGATTGCACAGAGTTCATGACAAAAGCCATTCAGCGGAGCTCTTCCAGGTAAACTATGCTTTGATGTCTCGTATCATGTGAGACAAAGAGCCCACTTTCCTAAAGGAAGCTCTTTCTCAGGATACTTGGAGGAAAGCCATGCAAGTGGAATTGGATGCCATTGAGAAGAATAAAACTTGGGAGTTGGTTCCGAGGCCGTCAAAACGGTCGGTCATTGGTGTCAAGTGGGTCTTTAAGATCAAGTATACGTCAGATGGGTCGGTGGACAAACACAAAGCCAGACTTGTGGCTAAGGGTTATGCTCAGCGGCCTGGCATCGACTATGAGGATACCTTTGCACCAATAGCGAGGATGACCAAGATTCGGACTGTTCTTGCTCTTGCCTCTTCTCAGTGGTGGCCCGTATATTAGATGGATGTTAAATCCGCGTTCCTTAATGGTGACTTGCAGGAGGAGGTGTATGTTGAGCAGCCTCCATGCTTTGAGGTTCCAGGATCAAAGGGAATGGTTTACAGGTTACAGAAGGCTTTGTATGGTCTTAAGCAGGTTCCCAGGGCTTGGAATCAGAAGATTGATTCCTTCTTTCTACGGACTAGATTTCAAAGATCAGTTGCAGATCCTAACTTGTATCTCTTTCGAGAATGCGGTTTGGTCACGTTGATCATCCTTTATGTGGATGACCTCATTCTCACTGGCGGTCATGTGGAGCACATAGCAATGACGACGGCTGCCTTGTCAAAGGAGTTTGAGATGACCGACTTAGTCTTACTCAACTTCTTGGGATTGGAGATTTGGCAGACCCAGAGGGGGTTCTTTGTCTCTCAACAGCGGTATGTTCATGAGTTGCTTGAGGGCTTTGGGATGGAGAACTGCTTATAGTGAATGATCCTTGTGAGCTGGTTGATGCCTCTCTGTATCAGAAGCTTGTTGGTTTAAAAATCTAGTTGCTAAACACCAGATTGGACTTGAGCTTTCTTGTGGGGCTGTTGAGCTCGTTCATGCAGACGCCTTTGAAGTCTCATTGGATGCAGGATTGCGGATCTTGTGGTATACGAAGGATCTTGGACTCTTCTATGACACTGGAGGGGAAACGAAGGACCAAGTCCGACTCCAAGGTTGGGGTGACTCAGATTGGGGAGGAGATCCAAACACGAGGAGATCTACAAGAAGCTATGGATTTACCTTTGGCTCAGGAGCTATTTCATGGAGCAGCAAGAGGCAGCCAACTATTGCCTTGTCATCTACAGAGGCAGAGTACCGGGTTGCTTGTGGTGCTGCTTGCGAGGTTGTGTGGTTGCGGAGGTTGCTTGGCAAGATTGGGTTCCCGGTCTTCCATGCCCGCACCAAGCACATAGAGATACAATATCACTTTGTTCGTGAGAAGATTTTGGCTGGTGACATCTTGCTGTCATCTTCTGCTGGCCATTTTCCTGGGTATGGGAGGGCTATCGGCTGTCATCTTCTACTGGCCGGCTGGAGGAGTTGCTACCCAACCTAGTTCAGTTCTGGCCGACTGCATTTTTTCCTAGCCGATTGTTGTGGTTGCTGGTCGTGAGCATCTCTGGCTGCTGTCGGCCTGTTTTGGGCTGGCCGAACAGCAGCCTGGGGCCATATATATGTGGCCCTTGCCCCCACACTTGCTATGTACCATTACCGGGATTTTCTAGTGTATTTACAAAGTTTATACAGCTTCTCTCTCCCTCTCTCATCTGCGTTTTTCTCTCTACAGCAGTTGTCTTCATTTCCGCTGTGCATTCTGACAGGAGCACTATGTTTGCTAGTGTCCAATCTACTATGAGATCAGAGGGAGATTTCAATATCTATTCAGAAAGGGCTTTGGACCCTTATCCTAGATCATGGAGTACCCAGATCAGAGGTGCCTGGGACTCTTCTTACTCGAGCTCAGCCGAAACAAAGAGTCACTACTTAGAGATCCTCGCCTCCAACACTCCTCTCAGCTTACCATCACCAGTTTTTTCCAGCCTAGAGGGGTGGATAGGGAGGCACCAAAGCCCACCACAATGGATACACGTCGCACGAGCCTATACCACAGTGGCCCCCCCTCGCGCAGCAGGCCCATGGGAGTCACATTAGATCAGGCATGCACACTCCAGAGAGCTAGACACTCTCCGTCAGACCCCAGCCACACTTCCCAGACTACAGATTTAAATTCAGGACCTACATGGTCTTTATGCTTTGTATTTGGTCTCATAGGTCATTTTGGCCTTTTGCAGACGTTAATAAAGTTGTGTGTGTGTGTGTGTGTCACCCCCACCCCCCCAAAGACACATGGAAATTGATAAATACCTGATCTTTTAGTTCTAGCAGGAAGTAACCCAGGCTCAGAAGCAGGAGGGGGCGCACCATGATGGGTGCATTTCAGGAACACAAGCCAAACAGCTCCAAGACATATCACCAGTGCGATGACAGAGGATAATGCTATAGCTGCAATAGTGCCAATCCCAAGTTTTTTGTGACTAGGCTTACTCACATCAACTCCAAAAGGCTGCTGGATTCCAGCCATTCCGGTCAGCTGTCCACCGTCCGGCTCACTTGGGGGTGAAGGTGGAAGACCTGACATCAAGTTCATAAATTAGACTCCAAGAGCTTTCAAAAGAAAATTTAACACAATTTACATGAATGTGACCAATGTCGTACTTGGATAATGCACATAGACCACACTGTAGTTGCCAAAAAGGGTTGCATTCAAAACCACTTCATGGTTCCAGAGTTTTTGGAAAATGATAAGTGCAGTTAGGTTGTCAAAATCTTGATTCAAAGGCACCAGATTTATATCTACAATAGAGAATTCTTGGTTTTGACCGGCAGCATTGGCTCCTATGATTTCAACCTGGCTTGGTGAGAGCACAGTACACACTGCAAGCTCCACTGCAAGAACAGATATTAAAGGGAAAAGAGCATAGAGTGGCATATTGAGCTTAATCTCGACTAGAATTGGCTGTACACAACCACATGGTGACAGGAAAGGAGCCTTGGTAAGCGGAGGCAAACAGACAACAGCGCTGCAGTCTGCATGGCATGGTAACAAGATACACATTAGGGGGGCTGTTAATATCATATAGAATTTTTAACAAGCAAAAGCAGAACTGGTAAAAGGCAGTGGCCATATCAAGAGCGAGAGGAGATTTTACCAAACTCACCAGGGGGTGGACTGACTGAAGTGCTGGGATGCCCACGTGCAGGGAAACTAGCTGCTTTTGGTCCTGATGCAGGAGGTGGAGAACCCTTTGGCAGAGTATCATGATGTCTGTTATGGTGCCTTCTCTGTGATGCATGGGGGAAAGGTCCTGGAGATGGGGATGGCGTAGCCGTGGTGGGCACAACGTGAGGTGCACCAGCTGAAGGAGAAGGTGCCTTGTCATAACCTCGAGCAGTCGGTGGAGACACATGTGGTGATGATGTGGGAGAATGAGTAAAGCTATGGTGAGACCTCATATTGTTATAAGGGCTTGGAGATTTTACAAAAGAATGATGACTGGTAGATTCTCGTGGTGAATCCGATGCTTTCATGGCAGATAAGGCAGTGAGTGACCTGCGTATAGGATATGAGAGAGGTGGTGGAATGTAAGCACGTGACCCTCTGAGTAAAGGTGGAAAGCTTGGAAAAGTTAAAGGAGACTTGTGTGGAAGAAGCAAGGGCATGAACGATGAAAGACATTGTTTCTGTAGCGTGGTTTCATGATCACAAGAGCAAACACTGCTTTTCAAGGAACTAAGTAGCATGTGCCTTTCATGAATCTGGGAAGTTCTGGTTCCCTTCAAAACAATTGTTGCATCATTACATACTTTGACGTTTCCAATTTTTGAGCATTGACATCCACGAGTTATTGGTTCGCCTTCCTTGGACATTTCTTGCCCTCCATCTGCACGTGACAATCAGCTAACTTCAGAACCCTGCTCTAATCACAGAGAAAATGCCATATGAAGCAAAATGGAAGCTCCTTGGTTTTGAAATATGGTAGAATTCATCTGTGTGCTACAAAGCCCACCAAATTTGCTTTCTCATTTTACTAGATTTTGCAAAGAAAACCAAAAAAAAACACACACAATCAAATTCACATACTGCAATGTGGCGAACGCAATGAGAGCCAACCCTTATTTGCATCGAGGAGCCATTGCTAACCCCATTGAAGCTTCTGCATCCCAACTTGCCAGCCAACTCTTTCTAACACTTGCAAATTGTTGGTTGGCAAGTTAGGAAAGGCTACACTGGTTAGAGTGGCACATCACATTAAGCTTGACCTGAGGCAATGGCTTTGTGATGTGGCACAATAACATTTTCATGATTTTTTGGTGGTTGACATTTTCATTCCATCAGGACATTTTCACAACTATGGGAATGTATCATTGCAATCTAGTGGATGTGTCTTTTGTACTCTCTGTTAGCCCTTCTCTCTCATGCATGATCTGAATATATATATATATATATATATATATATATATATATATATATACCTAGATGAATCCAGGAACATGCCCAAATTCACCTTATAAGAATGTGCAATTTATAACCTCATGGTAGTCATCCACAAGACAAAAAACCATCAACTCCATCATGCATAGTATGGACTGGATACTACGACATCCCCACTAACGTCATCAGTGCCCAATAGTGGGTGTAGAACTTGGTATCAATATATGCTCCCACACACACACCTCCCATACATGCACACACACACACATAAGAGCATACATTCATACAAAGATCTGAATACTACTCTCTACAGTTGCTGATGTCCAACTTTGCGTGATTGAAAATCATTGTCTTTTTCTTTCCTCATGCAATGTACCTGAACATGATGCAGTGGAGAAAAGATGGCCCTTGACAACCAGAATTAGGACAAGCTTCTGCAGGCAGCCAGGGACACTTAGCTACTGGCCCAAGAAGCACAAGCAGAAGATACATGACGGACCTCTCCAGCACAAGACCTACTGACATGAGTGAGGAGTCAAAATCTTCTGTGTTCACAGCTATGGTGGACAAAGTCACACAAGCCCCCAAGCTCTGTTTTCTTATCAAGAGACAGGCAGGAGATAGAGTTCACATTCATCACTGCTCTCTCCAGCTGTGTGTGGGAGAAGGACGTGAGGAAAGTTTGACTCTGAAATTCTTGTCTCTCAGCATGTGTCAGTAGTCTTTCTGCCTCTGTAATCTTCAACTCAATGACCTGTTGAAAAGGACCAACTCTCTCCACGAGCATTCCAATTCCTCTACATATCCATAGGACGCACCACACAGACAACAAACCTGACAATTGCTCAAGAAGCCTCCATCTGACATCACAACCCTGATGTCACTGTTGCATTTTACATATATCAAGTCTCCCATCTGTAAACCCCCTGCCAAAAGTCTCCACACCACCCCACCCCACATCCCCCCGTAAAAGTCTATCAAGATGCCTAGGCAACTTGCCCATGTTACCAGCCAAAAGGTTAGCACTCTAGTCAAGAAGATCACACTCTACTGGACATCAGCCCTGCAGCCAACCAGGGTACACATAATCACAGATATGACACTCTTTTGGGTTTCAAGTTTCTCAGGAGATGAACATACTCTGCTAGAGATCAGCCCTGCAGCCAACACAGGATCACAGATATGATGGTCTTTTGGGTTTCAAGTTTCTCAGGTAACATATCTCATAGCATGCCATGTCACAGTTGCATTTTACATATAACAAATCTCCAGCCCTCCCATCTGTAAACCCACAGCCAAAAGTCTCCAGGACCGCACCCACTCCCCTTTCAGCCCCTTCAAAGATGACATTTCTGTTACTTTCACATAGTTATGGTGTATTTTTTGACCACCTTGACATACACAGTCAAGTCCAGAACATATGGAAACAAAATCAACAAAACTTGGAGTGAACTTTCTTAGGATGAGTTCTATCCCGAACGATAGAATGAGCCAGAAAGTTAAGAATTTAATCCATCTGTGCGAATCATGACCTTTTTGCTTTACCCTATCCCTATTCGTTGTCCAAGAGAATCAGGCTTTACATGTGTGGTTGTTATATGCAAGAAAAAGCAAGCAGAAGGGTTTGGAAAAGCAATGAAGATGTGAAGAAATAGCATATAGTTGAAAACAAGGTAGAGCTTTCTATCGCTTCGTTAAAGCAAGATAAGCTTTGTCATTTGCTGATTAAACAAGATTAGCTTTATGGCATTATTTAGGGTTTAGAGTAGAGGAGTGTACCGTGGCCATACACGTGCGAGCTCATCACCAGCACGTGTGAGCTCGCCACAAGCAGTAGTACTACATGGAGCAAGCGAACCATCCTTGGGAATTTGGCATCTGTTGACATGGCAGGCTAAAAGAACCCCATCATTTGCTTCTGCAAAATCATTATTGTATCTCTGTGAAGGTCCCTGTTTCTGCGCTTTGATAGTGGCCATTCATGCAGACAGAGTAATGGCAGAGCATGAAAGCCATTTTGTGCCCATTTCCTAATTCTGCATTGGGTTCCTGGTGCTCAGGTGTTCTGGGTAAAGTGGGGGACTGCTCTTCTAGGCGAGAAGGAGAGCTTTTCTGCGCAAAAAATCTGCTTCCCGAGTACAAACGCTGCTCTTCCGAGCCAAAATTCAGTATTCCTGACCAAAAAAGCTGCAATATAACCTTTGCTTTTCTTAGCAGAACCTCAGCTTGCGGTCTCTTTCGGCTCAGTAAGGGCTGAAAGAAGGATAAAGTGTACAAACTTGACTAGTGCCAGAGCTCACGCTGGAATAGGCAAGGTCAGGAGAGATGGAAAAACTGCCAGAAAATGCAGAGAATTTAAGGGGATGGGGTGGGTAAGGCGGGAGAGATTACACAGAGACCACGAGGCCAGGCTGAGGCGTTTGTTTAGATGTTGTTGGGCTGCGAGATTTCGGCTTACACCGTTTATTGGGCGATGGCAAAGGTAACCAGTGACCACACACAACATTGCCACAGCTTCTTAACAGTCTAGAATGATATGAAGGCTGCCCACCTCCCAGTTCTTCCTTTACAGAGCTACGTTGGCCTATACTCCAAAAGAAAAAGAAAAAAAAGTGTTGGTTTTTTTTTTTGCTTTTTAAAAGCAAGCTTTGACAGAACACTGAACTGTGAGTGATCAAAAGCAAGAGTGTCCACTATGCCTACACAAGTGAGAAAAGGTGCTCCCCACTAGACATAGTGGTGGTGGTGGTGGTACACTTTAGGATCAAGAGTTAGGCGCTATGGAGGAGCCTTGGTAAAAGTACATGTGCGTGCGCACGTGTGTGAGAGATGGTGAGATTTATCCATATAATGGAGCGAGAGAGAATGAGTTAGTGAGTGTGTGTGAGCTCGAAGGCAAGGTTTGCAAGGCAGGCTTTCCACTATCATTCGACCTTTTGCTACCATGGATAGGTTACCGACTCCTCTTTAATCAAACATTTTATTAAACATCACTCATAATATAGGAAAGGGAAGCCAAGGCATGGAACAAGGAAGGAAGGGGGGGGGAGGGGGGGGGGGGAAGGGAAGCCAAGGCAAGGAACAAGGAAGGAAGGGGGGGAGGGGCGGGGGGAAAGGGAAGCCAAGGCAAGGATAAAGGAAGGAAGGGGGGAGGGGGGGAGGGGGAGGCATGAACTTAATCTGTACATTAATAGATGCCATTGTACTCGGTTTAAAATGGGAACACCGTTGTAAGATTGTAATGTGGCCATGCTTCACAGAGAAGGTAAGCGGCCTAAAGGTTATGTGTCCTTGCCCCAAAATGGCACCCAACAATTAACAATAATGCAAGAATGCTATAAGGAGAATAAGATGAGAAGAAAATGATGGTGCCTCTTCCAAGGAAATCCAAACTTGTAGACTCCATGGAGTATAAAGATGATAAGAAACATGGTGCTCTTCTTCCAAGGCAATTTAAACTTGCAAACTCCATGGTTCTTTTTTGTTTGGAGATTTTGGCTTTAAACATGTTCACATTTGTTGTCAAGCTTTAAGTTGATGTTGCCTCACGCAATCGATGGGTGGTGTTGTTGCTCCACTGAATAGGCTTGCATAGATGTATAAAGACCCTCTACCTAGCAGTAGTAGCCAAGGAAACTCATTAAGAGTCATGCATCAAATGAGGTATGGGAGACCACTCATAGCTTACATAAGGCCTTACTTGTTGATGTTTTGTGAGAGTGGCTGAAAGATGGGCACTCCGATGTAAACATTCCACTCATAGCTTACACAAGGCCTTAGTTGTTGATGTGAGAGTGGCTTGAAGATGGGCACTCCAATGTAAATTGGCCCTTCAATAACTATCATGGGTTTTTAACATGATTTGAAGGGCACTCCAATGTAAATTGGAGGGCTATCATGAGAACAATGGGCACTCCAATGTAAATTGGCCCTTCGATAGCTATCATAAGTTTTTAACATGATTTGAAGGGCCTTCACTCAAGAGAAAGAAACAAATGGAAGTAGATGGTCTTTCTATTCCCCCTCAATAATTAGTAAAATGCTTCATCTACTATTAGGCTTTTCACCCACTTCTAGTTTTTACAACCGCTCTCCATGCTTTTTTCCCTACAGCCTTCCTTGCATGTCATTTTTATTGGTTGGAACATCTTTTCAAGTTAAAAAAATTATGCACTTCTTTGCACATCACCTTCTTAAAACCACATAAGAGCCTCAACATCCCAAAATTCTCTAATTAGGTGAGTAGATTCAATCAATGTTACTATACATACTTTGTCGTGCCATGTTGACAAAAGTACATGCTAGATGATAGCTATAAATTATATCATATCACATTATTAAAGTCATGGCATTTTGTTACCACACAACCTATTCAAGAGAATTAGCAAATGAAAAACTACCTATTTAAGAGAATTAGCAAATGAAAATTAACATTGAAAAAATGTTAGTGAATTTATTTTCTAATACATGTGAGCTTCTTCGATCCCTTTAATATCAAGCCCACAATCTAAACAATGAGGTAGGTATACTTTGACAACCCACTATTAATTTGTTTAGCAAGGCTATCGGTGTGAGCACTTCATTATTTGTTTAGCAAGGCTATCGATGTTATTTGTTTAACAAGGTTATAAGTGTGAGCACTTCATTATTTGTTTAACAAGGCTATTAGTGTGAGCACTTCATTACTCATCAAAGTGCTCTATCTTCATGGTCTCACCTTAGCAATTTATATCAGAGTTATGGAGAGTTGGAGCTAAGAAATTATATAACCCTTAGTAAAGCTCTAGCATAAATTGAAGAGCTCCCAATTTGTAGTCTCATCAAAATATGTGAGCCTTAGTAAGTAGTTCTCTTTAGCAACAAGTAGTACCAAAATGCTCAAGACTAACATTTTGGTACCATAGTTCATTTGAAGCATACACTTGAACAACTTTCACAACCTTTCTAGCATATTGCTAACTGCACATCTTTCTAGCATATTGCTAACTGCACATCTTTTTGTACTAGAATCCTATCCTAGCACATAGTGGGGCCCTTCCAAATGCCCTAGAACCTTTTTCCTCTTCCAAGCAATGTCGAGTAAAGCATAGTTTTGTATTATGCAATTCACATCTTCAAAAATGGGTACTTGAGTCTTACTTGTTACTCTTTCTTGATCCACGTCTCAAATGGACATGTTTGTTTTGACAAAAAGTAGCTTTTCCCTCATAATATAGAGTGAAACTTGATAACTTTCTTCCAAAAAACTTCACTATTAAATCATGTACACGTTTTTAGCACAACTAAAGGCTATATCCCTTTTTGCACATCTTGCCCCACTTTTATTGAATTGTGTGACCATTCATTATTTTGTTTGACAAACAAATTCTTTATTGACATATGTCTTTATGCTATCTTTATTGTGATATGTATAGTTATTTTTTATTTTGTTTATCTTATAAGATACTCTTCTATGAATCCTATAATGATTTAGAAAGTTGTACAAAGCTAGAAATTTACTTTTCTCATTTGACAATCATTCAAACCCCCCACCTATTTTTATCTACCTATAGTCACAATATGTGGTCCCTCACAAGCACAAGGTTTTTATTGATAAATTACTTGGGTTTTGCATACTTGTACACTATAATTTATAACCTTATAGCATTAAAATTATCAAGGTTTTTAGATTGGTACATGTCCTTTTAGATTACATGTCTTTTAAATTCTTTAGGCTGACATATGTCCTCACGTAAGCTTTACCTTCCTCATCAAAAACTATTGTGTCTTAGGGTTGCCTTATACTTGATTTTGAGAGAAAATGGAAGACAAGGATGAGAAGATATAGTGGCAAATAAAATAAAAGAGGGACATGATAGAGGAGAGATGGCTCCATAGTAAATTCACCTAGAAAGAGAGGGTTGCGAGAGAAGGAGGAGAGGTATTACTCCCCACTCCAACCCATGCTACAATGAGTACATAAGTGGCGTTGTTGGGAACTTACTTGCTACCTGTGCAAACCAAGATTCAAAGCACCACTTTTTTTTTTGTTTCTTCTCTCTCTATATTCACTCCAGTTGGCTTATCACTCATTGCAATTACACTCAATGGGTGAGCCTTAACTTGTTAAGTGTATAAGGAGGACTTATTCACACGGTCCCCCTTGATGCCATCACAAGGCTCCAAGCCAAGACGTGGGTGGAGCCAAAGGAACATCCAAGGCTACCAAAGCTTTGAGTTCACACAGAGGTTATCCATGAAGACCTCTAAAAATTTATGTAGGAAATCCTTATATGTGATGGTGGAAGTCCTCGCTCGTTGAAATGTAGCTGGCACGTTTGCAAGTATAAACGCCATTACTCTATATGAAAAAGTCTCATTCCTGTAGGAGGTCTTATATTGGTTTTTGTGATCTATGGACACTTGGTTGTATCCAGAAAATCCATCTAAGAAGTTTTATACTTCTTTTTTTGTTACCCTTTTAAATGTTTATATAAGGTAATGTTTAGTGATCTCTCACCGTGGTTGCATTTAGTTTTTTTAAGTTCATGTACACATAGATCTTGCTGTTCTTTTTTGGTAATATAACCACTGGTGAAACCCAATTTGTGTGTTGAATCGCATATATGAAGCCTACTAAAATAAGCATATCTTGATGGTCTTGGAATAGGTCTCATTGTATGTGTAAGGCTTTTGTTTAACTGGTCCTCGCACAACTGTCTAGCACTAGTGGAATCGTATATTGGTAGACTTCTCAAGGGACTCCCTTGAGATCTGAGTAAATCCAAACAAACACATCTTTGTAATCTTTGAGTAACTTGTTAATTTAAGCAAAAAAATCTCTGTACTCTTTGAGTATATTAATTTAGTCTCTCCCTAGGGGTTAAGTTAGTAGAGATCTAGACCTTTTTGGCCTCTTTATGTTATACTAAAAATAAAACTTCATGCAATCACAAGGGTAAATGTACCAAGGTGAAAAGCGATAAACTAGATACGGCAAGTTAGCAAATGTTGCATTTGACGCAACCAAGCATGACTGAACGGTCTAGCACACGAGGTCAAAAGCAAAAGGAGGATGCGGGGTTACAAGAAGTCGCTAGAAAGCCGCGTTCATGCTCAGGGGACTCCATGGAGAGCGAGTCTGAGGGGTTTGACGCATGTGCAAGGGCTAGATCACTTATTCCAATTAGTTGGGGAGCCACACGTGTGAAAAGAGGCTAAAGCCCAGTCCCTTATTAGATGCTCTCAAGGGAATAGAGGAGGGGAGGAACAAAGTAAACTTGCCAAGGATTTTTATCTTTTTTGGTCCTCATCTCACTAGAGTAAACTTGCCAAAGATTTTTATATTTTTTAGTCCTTGTCTCACTAGATTCGTGAAGTCTCATCATCTTCCAAAAAGGGGTGTTACATTTGGTATATCCAAGCCAAACCATACGACCACCGCCTAGGACACACAATAGGCTGTCAACGTCCAATAGTGCACAGCATACATACATATAGCAGACTCGGTGCAACGACACACACAAGCTGTCGACATCCAATAGTGCAAGGCCTACACATAGCAGATCACGCACGCTCACCCCCCCACAAGCACACAATGGGAGAGCACCATGCGCCACTCGTGCTATGAGAAGACAGTGGTCATGATGTTGCCTTTATACCCTAAGACACGGCCTCGCGTGCGTCTATGTGGGATAATTGCCAGTGAGACTTGGCTCCTCCACAGTCCCTCCTTCGGTGCTAATTTACTGCCCAGATGGTGGTAAATCCATTAGATGCAGGCGATGAGGATGATGAATCTGAGGATTTACTTACTGATATATGGAGTCTTTAAATGCATCTCCAAATGCACCTACTCGGATTCTTGCTACGTCAATAAGCACAAAGGTCCCTAGTGTGCCCAATGCAATAAACTTGCCAAGGATTTTTATCTTTTTTGGTCCTTATCTCACTAGATTCGTGAAGTCTCACCACCTTCCAAAAAGGGGTGTTACATTTGGTATATCCAAGCCAAACCATACGACCACCGCCCAAGACACACAATAGGATGTCAACGTCTAATAGTGCACGGCATACATACATAGCAGATAGGTTCAACGACACAAACAAGCTGCCAACATCCAATAGCGCAAGGCCTACACGTAGCAAGTGACGCATGCTTATCCCCCCCACAAGCATCACAATTGGAGAGCACCATGTGCCACTCGTGCTATGAGAAGACAGTGTGGCCATGATGTTGCCTTTATACCCTAAGCCATCAAGTGCGTCTCTAAGTGCGTCTCTGTGGGATAATTGCCAGTGAGACTTGGATCCTCCATAGCCCCTCCTCTGGTGCTAAGTTATTGCACAGATGGTGGTAAATCCATTATATGCTGCAGGGGATGAGGGTGATAAATCCGAGGATTTACTTTACTGATATACAGAGTCTTTAAATGCATCTCCAAGTGCACCTACTTGGATTCTTGCTATGTCAATAAGCAAGAAGGTCCCTAGTGTACCCAATGCAGTTAAATCTCATGAGGCTCAAAGAGGGTACCAATTTACCGACACAAATTGAAGGGCATGGTGGAAGGAAAACAAGTAAGGGTCCTGTTTGACATTGGCTCTACTCATAATGTTATAAATTATCAACTTGTCAAGAAGCTTAAGCTCCCCCCACGAGCTCATCAGATTATCAACATATAGTGGCCAATGGCAAGGGAGTGTTTGGTCTCAACCTATAGAGGTATGGGATAGGCAAGTGGTCAGTCTTAACCTACAGATCCAAGGCTATGTTGACAAGCTAGATTTTGAAATTACTCAACTAGCACACTTTGATATCTTGCCAGATAAATAATGGCATGCAAGGAAGAAGCCAATAATCGACTCCAATACGTATGTCTATCAGTTTGAGCATGAGGGGAAGCGTTTCATCAGGGGTGAACCAAATCTTCGTGATCGATCATTGGTCAATGTGACAAAGTTGCTCAAACGAGAATGTAAGTTCAATTTTGTTGCTTACAATTTAGTTGAATGAGTTCATTCAATTTTGTTGCTTACAATTTAGTTGAATGAGTTCATTCAAAATTTCTTGATGTTTTTAAATATGAACTTCCTCCTGGTTTGCCTCCACATAGGAATGTGGAGCATAGAATCGAGCTCATTCCGGGAGCAAACTCTATGAATAGACCTCCCTATTACACAAGTTTGAAGGAAGAGAACGAGGTAATGAAGGTGATAGATGAATATCTTTAGAAGGGCTTGATACGCCCTAGCTTCTCACCATTCTCCTCCCTACGTTCACTTGTTAAGAAAAAGGATGGTACTTTTTGTATGTGTGTTGATTACAGGGCATTGAACAAGCTTACAATTAAGCATAGGTACCCAATGCCAAGAACGACAATCTCTTAGATGCCTTGCATAGTGCTATAATATTTAGCAAGATAGATTTAAAAAGTGGTTACCATCAAATAAGGGTAAGAGATGATGATGTATATAAGATAGCTTTTAGGACCAGGTTTAGTCATTATGAGTATTTGGTGATGCCATTTGGGCTAACCAATGCTCTTGCTGGCCATTTCTATTGGGCTAGGGAGTGTTTCTTACACTCAAAAGCTATAAGTCTACCTTCTTGGTTAAGCACAACCCTATCGCAATGCTACTAGCATTGGTGTCTAAGTCAAAAGGTTTCTCAAGATTAACTATCTTGAGAACTAGAGCCGTTTCTTGCTTCAACTCTTCAAAGCTATTTTGTTGTAGCAATCCTCTTATAAGGGGTTTTCTCTTGCAACAAATCGGTCATAGGTGCAACAAAAGTAAGGAGTAGGCCTCTATAAAAACTAGAAAGTCCTAGAAAAGATTGTAAAGCAGTGACATTCTCTGGCACTGGCCATGCTATAGGTCTTACGCTCAAAAGCTATAGGTCTACCTTCTTGGTTAAGCACAGCCCCTATCACGATGCTACTAGAATTGATCTCTAAGTCAAAACGTTTCTCAGGATCACTATCTTGAGAACTAGAGCCGTTTCTTGCTTCAACTCTTCAAAGCTATTTCGTTGTAGCGATCCTCTCATAAGGAGTTTGCTCTTACAACAAATCGGTCATAGGTGCAGCAAAAGTAAGGAGTAGGCCTCTATGAATTACCTATAAAAACTAGAAATTCCTAGAAAAGATCATAAAGCAATGACATTCTCTGGCACTAGCCATGCTAAAATCACCGCGACTTTCTTTGGATCCATAGTCACTCCATCAGGCGAAAAAATATGACCCAAATATTCTATTTGAACTAAATATAACATTGTTTTATCCAGATTAGCATACAAATATTTTTCCCTTACAGCTTGAAAAATTGTATAAAGATGATATTCATGTTCTAAAATAGACTTATTGCACACTAGAATATCATCTATAAAATCTACTTCAAACTGACCCATGAATGGCCTAAGAATGTCATTCATGAGCATCACGATGGCTATTGTGTGTCCACCCAGTTTTTCATGTTAGCAAGCTAAAACAATATTTACATGACACCAATAATTTAATTGATGGTATTGTTTTTTTGTAGGAGTAGGAGACTACAGACCATGGCCCAGATTGTATACTGGATCATAGGGAAAAAAGGCTTAGAAATCGCATCCTCTAAGAGTATCTAGTTGCATGGAAGGGCCTGCCACCATTGACATACACTACATGGGAGCTAGCTATGTCCTTAACATTAGCACTTTCCAACCTATATCATCGAGGATGATGATTTCTAGAAAGGGGGAGAGAATGTGATACTCATAGTAAAACTTCATGCAATCATAAGGGTAATTGTACCAAGGTGAAAGGTGATAAACTAGATACATCAAGTTAGCGAATGTTGCATCCCTGAGGTGACTGGCCCCAGCACACGAAGTCAAAAGCCAAAGGAGGATGTGGGGTTATGACAAGTTTCTAGGAACCCACATTCATGATCGGGAGATTCTATGGAGAAAGAAAGTCTAAGGGGTCTAATGCATGCTCAAGGGCTAGATCGATTATCCCAATTCGTAGGGGAGCCACGTATGTGAAAAGGGGCTAAAGCCCAGTCTCTAATTAGAAGCGCTCAAGGGAATAAAGGAGGGGAGGAACATAGTAAACTTGCTAAGGAATTTTATCTTTTTTAGTCCTCATCTTGCTAGACTTGTGGAGTCTCACCACCTTCCAAAAAGGGGTGTTACATTTTCCCTACTAGTGCTAGGTTAATTTGTTTTACATCTTTTCATCCATCATCATAAGATAACCAAGCGAATACATCTCTATATTGTTTGAGTAACTCCGTTAATTTAGTCTCTTCCTCAAGGGTTACGTGACTAAATTAACTCCGTTAATTTAGTATCTTCCTCAAGGGTAACTCCGCTAATTTAGTCTCTTCCTCAAGGGTTACGTGAGTAGAGATCCAAACCCTTTTGAGCTCTTCCCTTGTTGGTAGTGCTAGGTTAATTTGTTGGGGATCTTTAGGTCCATCATAAGATACCCCTGTTTCTTTTAGTTTCTCTCTTTTTGGTGTTGGTGTGCATATCTTTATGTTCTCCATCTTGTAGTTCCTATAACGTGAGGGGACTTGTCTCCAAGGTCACTTTCATTAGAACTCACTTTTTGAGATTCTTCCTTGATTCTAGTTTTGTTTGTCTTCCCTGTGTTGAGACTTGGAAGTCTTTTTGGAGTCGACTGAGGCTAAATTAGTGAAATTTTATTTTGCTAAAGTTATAGCAATCTTAGGATCTATTTTTAAAATATTATGACTTAGTTTCTTCTCATATCCTTCTAGTTGGAACAAAATTTCTTAATAGCTCTCAAGGCTTTGACATAATACAAATAATGCTCTTCCTCCTTGAGGGTAGGCGGGTCTCTCATTCTGACATGTGTTGGTTTTTTTAGATTTCTCAAAGAAGCTTGTCTACTTTCAAGGAATTCTTTGAGGAGTTCTTGGTGTTCTTCTGACACCTCATCCTCATCATCATCTTCTACCAACCTTGAGGCACAGTTTGGCTCAAATCTTGCACTAAAGACTTTGAGTGGTACATCATTGCATTTCTAGAAGTCGTTTCTTCATAGTTTTCAATTGGTTCAACTTCTTTTGGTTTTGCTAGTACAGTGGATATGGTTATGATAGAAACAATTTCATTACCATCTTTGTCATAGATGTGAGTTCCCATGGTTCTAGGACATCCATGTTTTCACCTATCATGGATTCTCCAAGTACAAGCTCCCTCTCGTGAATCTCTCGTTCACTTAGGACATGGTCATGTAGCACTCTCAAGTTTCTTGCATCTTTTGGCCCTGTGCCTTCTTCTGGCTCTAAACGCTCATTATAGGTCTCACCTCTCATCTTTGGTTCTAGGCTCTCTTAGTGTCTCCTTATTTTCCCATTGTTATCTTGAGTGTTCCTTTGATAATTGATATTTTTTGTGATTCTCGGCTTGAGACACTACCCTCATGAAATGCTTCTAGGATGGGCTCTAGAGGTCTTGGTGTAGGAATATTTTGTGAAAACATCATGATAGATCGGGTTGGTCCCTCTATTTGTAGTTGGGCACGTAGTACCAAGTCTTGCGCTTCACTTAACCTTGATATCTCCCCTCTCAGGTTAAGGTATTCTTCTAGCTTTTTTGGGGAAGGGGTTTCTCATGTTTTAGTCTCAGTTTATCTCATCCTTCCATAGCTTTCTTGACCATTTCTAGGAGCTCATGCATTTTATCCATATCAAGATTGATTCATCATTGCTTTTCATCCCTTGTTCCTCATATAAAGTGATTTGAATAGGAGGTTATGGAACATCTTCAATCTTAATATATCCTCGATCATTCGTCAGATTTCTGGTTTGTTGGCGCTTCTCATTCCTATGGGTTTGCAACACTCTCTAGGCTTTCTCCCTTTGTTCTTCTATTCCATCCATGAGAATTAGTTTGTCAGTGTTTCCCGCTCCCCGCTCTTTGTTTAAGGTAATTTGAGTGGAGAAATTTGGAACATCCTCAATCTCAAAATAACGTGGTAGATCCTAGGGTCTTTCTCTTTGGTTTCTTTAACCACCTTAGAACTTTGGGAAGTTCTTGCAATCCCTACCCTTTCTTTTCCCCTTTTTTGCTTTTAGGGGTTTTTGATGCGGAAGAAGTTGTGGGTAGGGCCACCTAATCTTGTAATTTCTTGGCTTGGGCCCTTGTCACAATCTTCTAATGGTACTTCTTTTTTGTCATCCAAAGATGAAATTGGACATGATACACTACCTATCCCTAACCCTGTGGTAGGAGATGATGTACTCATTAAGGGATTTAAATTTGTTGGATTAAGAGGGTAGACTCATTGATCAAATGTTCAATGCCACACTTTGTACACCATCTATCCAATGGTGGTGGGCTAGCAGTTGCTACTTTTGGGTTAACTCTCATTGGGCAATCGGCCACTCTGTGAGGGTCTCAACATCTAAAGTAGGCTAAGGAAACCTATCTTAGTGCATCGATATCTCTCAGTCTATAAGCTCTTAATGTTATTAGCATTAAGGTGGTGAACTGGTGTGTGTCGCATCAAATATCCAGGTTGGGCCACGTGGTGTTCACCCCTTGTGGTGGGCTTCCAACTACTAAGTCTGGGTCACCAATAACTAGCCTTGTAGGAGTGGTTCCTGGCGGGGTGGTTGAGGAGGTAACACTGGAGGTGGAATCTTCATATCCCTATAGGGAAAAACAATCAAGTTCCTACTTGTTGGGTAAGCTGCATCTTCATAGATGATCAGAAACATTAACATTGAGAAAATTCTTCTATCACTTCATAGATGATCAGAAACATCATCATTGATTGTATGGCCATTTCACACTCGCTAATAATATTCCCATGCCCAAATCTATGCCTAAGGGACCCACGTCCATATATTTAGGCCCAAACCCATACATGTGCATGTGCATATAAAATTGCTTCATTACAAACCATCCCCTCCTACAATGATTTTGTCCTTGAAATTGAAGGGTGGCCATGCACAACAAGAGACACATAATACAAAGGCTATATATAAAAGCCAAAAATCACATCCATGACTAAGTGTCAATGTCGTTGTGCCAAGGTGTACGATCCCTCCCAAATCAAATGGAATCAAATGTAGAGCACACTAATAACAAGGCTAAAACTTCATCCTCCTAGATCGAATATGAAACCGAGGAGTTGATAGATCATAACCATAGATCTCATGCCACACTTGGATCACAAAGGTAAGTTATATCAACGCAAGAGCATGCGGCCACTTGGATCAAATGTAAAATAATGCTGCCCCACCATCGAAAGGTGGCCATAAAGGATGCCCATGTCAAATGGAAATCTACAAGATATGCTACCAAGATCATGGCCATAAAGGATGCCCATGTCAAATGGAAATCTACAAGATATGCTACCAAGATCATGGCCTAAATATCCACCAAGGTTGAAGATGAATATGTCATGATGATGGTGTGTCATGCCAATAAGCACAAGGCTCTCAAGATGATCTCTGGTAAGATCAAAATTGAATGCCCAATAAATTGTATCCATATCAATGAATTGAAGATCAAAAGTGAATACCCAATAAATTGTATCCATATCAATGCATAGGCATGCACGAACATCCCAAAAGAATGCCTCATAATCCAAGTCAAGGCCTAAACCAAAAATTGATGTATCATCACAAGGGGGGGGGATTTGTTTTGGTGAGAATTTTCTAGCGAGCGCTTTTTGAAATCGGGCAAGCAGATTCCAAAAAGATTCCCTTCTCCCTCCATCAAGAGACAGAGGGGCAAAGAGAGTTGGAGAGAGATTCATGACATAATTATTTGAGAGGAAGAGGGTGAGAGCTAGAGGGAGTGAAAGAGAAAAAAACATGACAACATTACATCCTCTACATCAAGGTTATTACTTCAAAGTGAAAATAAAAGCAAGTTCATTCACATACAACTTCCAAATACAAAATTGTTGTACACCATCATCTTTACTTGTATGGGCATAGCTTGTCCTCTCGGGTGAAGGTACAAAGTAAGCGAACGGCGTTTGTACCCTTTCGCACTTCCTCAAGGTTCACCACTGCTATCACAACTCTCACTGTTGCCATCTTGGCAACTGGGTTGAAAGTTTCCTCATAATCAATGCCATATGTCTGCGCATATCCTTTGGCTAACCAATCTAGCCTTGTACCTGCTTATGCTTCCATCACTGTTATGTTTTACTTTGTACACCCACTTGCATCCAATGGCTTTCTTGCCTTCAGGCAATTGCACTAAATCCCAAGCTCATTTCCATATAGTACATCCATCTCCTCATTCATAGCTTTCTCCCAACACACATTTCCAATAGCCTCATCAATGCAGGTGGACTCTACAACCTGCACAACTTTTGCCATGTATGCATAGTGATATGCCACATAACCATCATAGGTAAACCTCTGCACACGATTCTTCACTCTCCTAGATCTTCGCAGCTTTGCATTCATGTCTTCCATAGCCTTCTTTACACCAGGTGTTCTCATAGCTGGTATCCCAAGATCCTCATCAAGGTTCATCTTTGAGCCACTAGACTCTCCATCAACATGAGAATGCCCTGCAGAAATGTCAGGCATACTAAGGGGCCCAACCACTTTCTCTTTGCCTTTATGTGATGTACTAATCACATTTGTAGGACTGGTATTATGATGCAGCCTGCCACTCCATGGTCTATCAACTGAACCACTAGATGAGGACTCTCCTGGTCCACTCAAAGACTGTGATTGCTGACTTGTATTCTGTGCAACCACATTTCCACTCACATCAGCCCCAACAGCTTCTTTTTTAGCAGCATACCAGCTGCTCATCTCATCATATAAACAACATCCCTGCTTACCCTCAACTCACGTGTAGCATGGTTATAACACTTGTATCCTTTTTACTCAAGGGAATACCCAATAAACATACATTCTTGAGCTTTTGGATCTAGCTTAGTTCTCAGCTCATTTGGTACATGCACATATGCAATGTATCCAAAGACTTTCAAATGAGACAAATCAGGTTTTTTGCCAGTAAACCTCTCCTCTGGAGTTACATCATGTATGGCTGCAGTTGGAGTCGTGTTCATGATATAAACTGCTGTAGAAACAGCCTCAGTCCAATAGCTATACGGCATATTCTTCTCTCCCATCAATGCTCGTGCAATCTCAGCAATGTGCCTGTTTTTTCGCTCAGCAACTCCATTTTGTTGCGGAGTGTATCTGCATGTAAACTGTCTCCGAATACCATTCTTCTTCAAAAATTCAGAGAACTCATTGGAGAAGTACTCTCCCCCTCCATTTGACCTTAGGCACTTTACATATTTCCCTGTTTGCTTTTCAACCATAACTCTGAAATTCTGAAAATGAGTGAACACCTCACCCTTCTCCTTCATGAAGTATACCCACACTTTCCTTGTGTGGTCATCAATAAATGTCATATAATATCTGCAGCCTCCAGTAGACATGGTCTTCGTAGGACCCCATACATCTGAATGCACAACATCTAGTGCATTTTTGCTCACATTTTTGTCACGTGGAAATACATGCTTTGTTTGCTTTCCAAATTAGCATGCTTCACATATTTTCTGCATACCTTCAACTTTAAACTTTGGCAGCCCTATCACAATTCCTTTAGTCTGCATAGACTTCATTCTCTGCATATTCACATATCCAATTCTTTTATGCCAAATGTCTGTGTCTGCAACAACTCCTGAACCATTTGCAAACATCGCAGCACTCACTTCAGGCATGTTTACATTCAATGTAAACATTCTGCCCACTCTGTTGCCTTTTGCAACCAACCTGCACTTGTCTTTAAAGTCTTCAACATAACAACCATTAGGATTAAACCGAACTTGCAAACCCTGCTCAATCATCTAGCCAGCTGAAGCCAGATTCTTTGTTATGTTCGGAATATGAAGTACATCTACAAGGTACTTCACTTTGCCATCCTGCATAGACAATGGAACATCTCCAACATGGGCAATTGGATGAGCAGTGTCATCCCCTGTTTCCACAAAACCTAGTCTTTCAAGGTTTTTCATCTCCTTGAACCACTCCCCATGACTTGTGGTTCGAAGCACGTGAATCAACGTACATCATCTTTATGTGGTTCAAGGTTTTTCATCTCCTTGAACCACTCCCCATGTGGTTCGAAGCACGTGAATCAACGTACATCATCTTTATGTGCTGCTTCAACATTTTCAGACATGGCATTAACAACATGCTGCATAACAAGCAACCTTTCATTATCCTCATTGTTTTTGCTCGAGGATGCATAGTTGGTTTGCTGCAATTTTCCATTTTGCATGTCAGCCTGCTTCTTATAACAATCTACCTGCACATGTCCAAGCGTACCACCACAATAAAAGCATCCACGTGTACCATTATACTACCTTGGCTAATTTCCACGACCTCTTTGACTCCCCCTGCCTCTGAATTGGCCTCTTCCACCTGCGTGTTGTTGTTGTTGTGAATTCTGGGTTTGTTGTTGTTGTTGCTGCTCTGCTGGCCATAATTCTGATTACCTGTTTGGCCACCTCCTTGGCTGCGTCCACTGAATAGATGTCTTGAATGCCTTGTATTGTGGCCTGAGACCACGTGGACAGACTTCCACCTTATCATCATCATCTACTGAAACACCAATAGATGCAAGGGATTCCACAATACCCTTGATCTTCAATGCATAGTCATTCACAGACATACTCTTTTTCTCCATAGTATGAAGTTCATTCTTCAACTGTATCTTTCGTGCCTTGGTATTTGTTTCATAGAGTTTTACCAAGGTGTCCCACGCCTCCTTGGGGGACTTGGTATCCTGTATATGCCTAATCATGGTGTCCTGTATATTGATAGAGAGCCAATACATAACTTTTCTGGCCCCTTGGTTCCAATCCTTGAACTCTTTTATATCTACAGCAGTCGGATTGATCTCCAGTATCTCTGGTGCCTCTTCATGCTCACCTTCTATGTAGTCCCAGTAACCCTTTCCCATCAGGAAATTTGTCAACCTGAACCTCTAAGAATGGAAGTTGTTCTTGTCAAGCTTCTCAGCAACAATCTGGTTTATGCCATCATTTGACATTTTGCCAAATACACAAATTTACCAGAAACAGCACTCTGGTTTGTCCTGCACAAACTGCTGTATTTTCTGCACAGCGGTACTATACTACACTCAAATGTCATAGCCACCAGTGACCTCTACACCCAATGGCAACTATTGACCTCATTGTAGCACACACAATGTCTGCACAACAACCAATCTGTCTTCCTGCAGTTCTTAAAATAGAGTTCTGCAAAGAATCGATGACTTACCTGCAGTGCTCGAAATCTCCTGCTTTCCAAAAAACGAGGTCCTAACGCGCCCAAAACGCGTTTTTGGTTTGAAAAACATAGTCCAACAAGACAATAAAGTTTCCCTATAGCTTTACTTCTGCGAAGAAAGCTCCTCAATCAGAGATCGTTTACCGGCGCCTCCCGTAGAGCTCCCGATAAGGGTGTAGTTGCCAACATAAATAGGGAAGAGTAGATGAAGCTCTTACCCTTGTACCGCTTCCTATGCTTCTCTTGCTTGCAGCTCAGCCCTTAGCATGAACTAGGCTCTGATACCATGAAAAGATGCAGGGGAGAAGAGAGCTTGAGCTCTTGCAACAAGCACACACACACTCACAAAACCCTAAAAGAGAACACACAAGGTGAGAGGCTGAAAATCTTCTTCTTCTTCACACAATACTCAACACACCATATACAAAGATAAGAGTACACACAATATGAAAAAGTACTCAACCAAATACATACCAGGGTTCTCTATAGTGTGAACCCAACTAAATAAGCTGGCGCTATAACTATGCCAGCAGTCTCTAGAATGGCTGTCACACAGGGGTACTAGACCTGAAATGAATTCTATGTTTGTAGCTTGTGATCGTAATATGCATCAAACTATTACAATAATCATGCACTTCTTCCCACCAAGATTCAGTAATCTTGCTTTCTTGCATCAAACTAAGCAACAATACAACTATTGTGATTATCTTGCATCATCAAATTTTACAATCTTTCATGCTTTTCTTGAAGGTTTTATAATTTCTCTTAAAGAAATTCAATTCTTGCAAATTATGATCAAGATATGAAAGATTTGACCAAGAACCACTTACAGTTTAGCACCAGGATTTGATTTTTACACTCTTGTCTTTGCAAACTTTATAATTATACACCAAGATTCTTGTAAACTTTACTTTGCATAGTAAACTTTGTCAAAATGTGTAACAGAAATATAAACAACACATAAGTTTGCATAAAATCTGCAATAGAATTGTAATCTCTCTATAATCTTCATGTAGATCTACTTAAAATGTGCTATAAAACTATAATCTTCACATAAATATGCTCAAATCTGCACAATAGAACTGTAATCTTCACACTTTCTTGATAAAATCTACACCAAGATTTGCATATAGCAACTAATAGTTCTCTCCTCCAAAGTATCAAGACTCCTCCAAAGTATCGACTCCCTGGAAACGAGATAAATGATGAAGAAAATTAGAGTTTATGGAAAGATTTAATCATAGAACTCACTAATCAAGAAATTGTGCACTAAACTCAGAGAATAGGATTTTGGTGATTAGTATATATTTAAAAATAATTAACACTAATCTCAATACTAATTCACACAAATCAATATAACAATAATCCTAAAAAATTATGAAACTTAATCCAAAAATGATTAATTTTCATAATCACTACTAAAATCAAAACTAAAATCAAAGCAATGCAAAAACTAATAACAATAATCTTGAAAAATTATGAAACTTAATCCAAAAATGATTAAATCTTAATCACCACCAAAATCAAAACCAAAAAACTAAAATCAAAGCAAAGCTCTAATACCAATGAAAGGAAGAAGGCTGCTCAAGCATGGAGTAGGCTAATGAAAGGAATTGAGGGAGAGGAAACTCATTTACATGGAATCTAAGACATGGGAGAAGGTCTTCGTGAAAGATTGAAAGCTCCAAGATAGATGTCTAATATGGTTAAATGATCAAAAGGTATTAAAAGGTACAATAGCCTAGACCAAGGTCATTTATATAGTGCCTAGCCATTTCACACTAATATTTCCATTCCCAAATCTTTGCCCAAGGGACCCAAGGTCCATGTGTCTAGACCCAAACCCATACATGTGCATGTGCATATAAAATTGCTTCATTAGAAAACACCCTTCATCACCTAGCTTCTAATAATCCCCCTCAATCCCCTCAATGTGATGATGAGGGTCTATCAGCTTACATGTATACATTAGACCTAAACTCCTACTTATATGCTGGAGTGGTCTAGTTGCCCACCATGTATACATATTGAATCTACACTTTGATGGGTTGCAAAAGTAGGATTTGTGGGAGGATAGGGTTATAAGAGAGGGTTGTTCTGAGTTGTTTCCAAGCCTTGTTATCAGCTCCTTATTTGGTCATCATGTTGGCCTTCTTGTGCAACAATCTCTAGCCATGTGTCTTACTTTTCCACAGTAGTGACATGTGGCCTTGCTCCTTCTCCTTCTCTAGTACTTGGTCCTTTTGAGAAGAAATCTTTCTCCTCACTCACTGTAGCCTTAGTCCTCCCTCAGATCCTCTTGTATACTTCCACTAATGTGGTTTCTACACGTTTAAGCATTTTTTTTGGAAGATTTTCAAGTGTAGCCACCAATGGACTAAACCCTTGTATGGTCATACTTTTCAACAATATGGCTATGACATCTTTGGGTGCCCTAATGCTAGCAAATTATTGTATTACGCTTTTCATTTTATTAATGTGTGCTACAAAGAAATCACTATCTTTCATGTCCAAGCCAAAAAATTTAAAATTTTAAACTTATCTTAGAGTTCTTTTACTTAGCCCAAACAATTTATCAAGTTCATCCCAAGCACCCTTAGAACTATTTTTTGATGCAATATGGTGTGGATAAAACTGTCTCCTAATCATAATGCAATTATGGCTAATGCTTTTCCAACCCTACTCAACCAAAAGTTTCTCTCATTCCTAGTAGCTTGTGAGCACTTCTCCTCCCACTAACAATGCCCTAAAGTGCTTTCCTCATCATGACATATAACTGACTTTAACTTGCCTAGTATGAAACACCTCTCTATGACAAGTGAGGTGGTCATGATTACAATGAAATGGTAAGGCATTAGAAAAGGAAGAATTCCAATGTAAGTGTCTAGTCCCTTATAATAGAGATTAATGCAAAGATAAGTGCAATGAAACTTGATTAATCCTCACCCAAAACATAAATGACCTCAAAATTTTAAAGTGTTGAAAATACCATGATTTTGAGAGGGTGGATTGGGGTATCAAACTAGGGGATGATTTGAAAAAATTAAATGCAACTCCCCAATGATTGATTTAAATCACCAATGATCTAAAAATCCAAAAGTGATTGTCATTACTCATTCTTTAAATAGAGAGTTTTAATGGAACAATGAGAAATTTGATGATTATAGCTCAAATGACTTTAAAATTGATAATCATATTACTTATAACCTTGGCTAAAAGAGAAAGTCTTCAATTATAGTAAAAACTTTGATTTGAATAGAATTTAGACTTTTTTGGATTTTCACCACCACCAAATGAAGAGTTTGCAATTGATTTTGTGCATGATGAAGTCCTTTGTTGATCTAGCTAGCTTGTAGTGTGTATCAAGGTTCCCCATGTGATCTAGCAGAATAACCCAAAGGACTTCAATTAAGGGGAAAAATTAGAGATCAAGGACGATGCACTTCAATCCATTTGTAGTAGAATAACCCAAAGGACTTCAATTCATGGGAAAAAATCACAGATCAAGGCTAATGGTTTTTCTTAACTTTTCATTAATTGTAAGGCTTATAATGTTAAGGAGGTTGGTTTTGCTATGATATACCAACTTAAGTTTCAAGTTGACAACTCGTCATGGATTTTAAAAAAACTAAGAATATGATTTAAGCATAATCTAGATGCTTATTATGAAGATGAATGAAATTATTAGTAAAATGACTCAATGTGAATATAGCTAAAAAAGCACACAATTTCCATTAGCTTGTGCCTCTTTAAATAGGCATAGAGTATACATGATTAGATCAAATGGCTTATTGCTTAACTAGCTCCCTTGAATCTAGCACTACCTCCATGATTATAGCCCTCATAAATGCTATCTGAGGGCTTTCTAGCACCTACCATCCACTCTCCATGATTATAGCCCTCATAAATGTTGAATGAGGGCTTTCTATCACCTACCATATCCAGTCATACTTTCTAGCTCCCTTGAATCTAGTCACTACCTCCATGATTGTAGCCATCATAAATGCTCATTGAAGACTTTCTAGCACCTACCATGCACTTGCACTCCATGAGTGACTCCAAGCAGATCTTTGGCTAGGTAAATGCTCCACTTTTGCATGCTACTTTGATCTTTAGACCGTTCATTATCATTTACCTAATACTTCTGTCTATCTAGTAATGCTACTTGCCCCCCCTTAATGCATAAATGGTTGCACCCTTCATCACTTAGCTTCTATCAATTCCATCACTACCAAATAAAACTTGAATAAACAAGCATTTGGAATGTCATCATCAACTCCAATGGTTGAATCGCCAAATGGTTAGCTAAAATATGTGTTGAGATCCTTTTCTTACTATGACTGTAAAGTCTAATTCCAAGAGTAAATGCAACATTGCATGATGTGTCCTAATGTGCAAGGTTTATTTATACTATAAAGTCAAATTCCAAGAGTAAAAGTAACAGCGCATGATGTGTCCTACTGTGCAAGGATTATTTACAAGATACAATAAAGCCTAATGATCCACAAAGAAAATAAGCTTTTCTTACCATGATCGTAAAGTCAAATTCCAAGAGTAAAAGCAACATTGCATGATGTGTCCTGTTGTGCAAGGCTTTTTTACGATATACAATAAATCTTGATAAAGAAAATAAACTTATTGACCAAAAGAGGATTACAATATTTATTCACAACATATACCATAATCATTCTCTTTCTATGGTGGTATAGTTCATTTCAACATCATTAAGTTTCTTGCTCATGGAAAAACAAATAGGGTAGTCCAATTTGTAGTTATGCCAACGTGCATTAAATTGGAAAATTGGAAGAATCAATGTGTACATGAAAGATGAAGTCCCAGTTGAGTGGTCTCAGGTGAGCAGGCATTCTTCCACTTGTTGGTGAGGCCCTTATTGGAAAAATGGAAGCATTACATTGGGGCCCTCCTCACAATTAAGTTAATATGTTGTCCTTTCATTAAAAAGCAATTTGTTGAAAAACTAGTACTAGCATGGCTCATTAAATAATGTAGAAGTCAAGCACAATATCCTATGACACCTTATAGGCATTATTAACTCCAAATCATGGGGATATTCATTTTCTTCTAATGGTTCTCAATCAAAATTGTCGGTGTTAGTTTAGGTGGAGGTGGTTATGGTGGTGTAGATATGTTGGTTACTCTATACATACACCTTGGATAGTTTTGCACATTTTGTTGTATTGTACCAATAGCCACATTAACATAAACAAGTGGTGTTGGTAAAGCTAAATGTTTTCCTTAGTGCAATCAACTAAGGCATTGTTGGTGTTGGTAAAGGTAAATGTTTCCTTGGGTGGTTAAGCTATTGGTGGATGTGGTCAAGGGAACCTACACATGGTGGTATCATGATTCCCTAAATGCATATAATGAGCACAATAAGCATTTGTCTAGGTCACAGATGCGAGCACTAAGTGCTTGTGTCATTATACCTACATATCGAGAACATCATATTAGCTCTTTTTGTGGGTAGATATGTGTGTTACTTGGTGGATCTCTTACCTCTCTTAGCTTTATATTTTCTAGTATAGCCATGCTTAGTTCATTTTGATGGTCATGTTGTTTACTTATTTTCTCGTATTCCAGTGTCATGAGATGAATTAAGATCTAAGAAGGTATAGCCATTGATGACTTTGTAGCATTTGGCTTGGGTATTCTAGTGTCATGACAACTTAAGATCTAAGAAGGTATAGCCATTGATGACTTTGTAGCATTTGGCTTAGGTATTCTAGTGTTATGGTGATAACTTAAGATCCAAGAAGGTACAACCATTGATGGCTTTATATCATTTGGCTTATGTAACTCCAACATGTTATATTCAAATTGCAAGATATATCCAGAGAGAAGTTGCTCTAGATAGGAGCAAATAACCATACATCTTTGGGTTTCATTGATCAATCTTTCCCAAACTTTAAACCGAGAGTTAAAATGTTTTTAAGAGAAATAATCCCTCATCAGCTCATGATGTTGTTGCTTAATAATATGGAAATGTGTCAATGTACTCCATTTATCACCACTTCGTTTAATACTTGGCGCATGAACAAGTTTTTAAGCCTATTGAAATTAACTTTATCCTCAACTTCAAGGTTCTATACCACTAGGGAGCCTTTCCATCTAATATCAAGGAAAAGGAATGAATATTTGTTAGACCATCTATTAGTCCACATATTTTATTGGTTGCCTTAAATATTTTACTGGTTGCCTTAAATATTTATAAATGTTGAATTGGCTCTCCATCACCCATAAATATTTGTATCAACTTTGCAATATAATGTGGCATCATTTGGTGTTGGCCTTGGTGCATGAGATATTCCCAATTCCCTAGCCCACTCCCTTCCTATTTCAAGAGCTATTCTCAATAGATTAGCTTGGATAGTGGATGACCAGTTGTGTTGGATCTTTGACCAAGTATTATTACTAGATTAAACACTCCCCCTTTCTTATCCTCTGCCCTTTCCTAGGTCAAGCATATATGGAGGTGTAGACCCCTAATTGGGCATAAAAGGATTGTCTTCGATTGGTTCATAGACTTCCTTGATCGAGTTCTTACATGATTTTATGACAACACTATCTACATGTGTGCGAGGAACTCTAGGTTAGACAATATGTTAGTAATATCTTCCTTTGTGTTGGTCAGTCCTTTCATCATGTCAAGATTAGCCTTTATACCATCATGTTATGCAGTTTTCTCCTAACCCTCCTTTGTGTATAGTTGGTCGGTCACTCGTTTCATCATATCAAAATTAGGCTATACAACATTAGGTTGCATCATCATATAGCTATGTCTCCCAACCCTCCTTCGATGAGCCTTCCAAAATTGGCTCTAAAGGTAACATACCCTCCTCTAAGTCTTGGTAAGATCATGGGATTATTTAGCTATATCTTCTCAAAGCTTAAGTTGAAACTCAATTGATTCTAGAGTTTTTACTCTCATTGTTTCTCCACTCATCATTAGCTCTTTGCACATCCAAGCTGCTTTTTGTAAGTAAGCATTTGTGCTTCTTTGATTTCTTCTTCTACTTCCATTTCCGCCATCATAGGAAAGAATGCTTCTCCAATCCTAAGAGCATTGGAAACCTCTCCTAATGCGCGGAGTGAAATATTATGGTTGTTCAAAGTGGAGAGGTACTATTTGAGTAATTGTTTTACCCTCAGCTTTCTTTGAACTCCTACTCATTACTTGACCATAGTCAAATGATGGGGCTTCTTATTTAGTTATAACCCAAATAGTCATTTGGCATGGTCCAAAATTCTATTAGATTTTATGGGAAAAATACAATCCTCTTATCAAAAGTACATAGTTTTTCACGTCATTAAAATTCTTTTCGTGCTCATGAAAAACTCAAGACCAGATTCATATTTAGATTATTGGAGTATGTGCATACTTCCTACATTAAAACACAAGCTGCAAGGTAGAGTCATCATCGCCATGCAAAGCTCTGGATTTTCATGCCCCTAAAAAACTCATTTCTTTGGAAACCATAAAGTTGATAAACATTGAACAAGTATGGTGAGTGGAATTTGGTTTGTGTAGACCAAATTCTCATACACTTAAAGTTAGGGATGTGACAATCTCACTCCAGAAGATAGTGTCCCTTCGGTAATTTGGCTCGATTCTGCGAGGCTACTTGTGGGAGTGGCATTGTGGCACAATCATCATTACTCCTAGAGGAGGAGGATGTGGCCTTTGTTGAGCCACTTCTAATGGTAATCTGATCTTCACCTTTGCCAATGTGCTTAGAGCATTGTTTCTTTTTAGATGTGGCACCTTTGGTAGCTAAGGTGTTGGAGTGCTTTGTTTCCATGGCATTCTTGACTTTGGCTTGCATCTATGTGACTACATTCAATGGGATAGTGGATATCTTTCTATGTTGAATGCTTAACACGTTGAGGGATTGCATGCTTTCTATCATGGAGTGAGAAATGGATTGCAAAGGGAAATCCTTGAAGTAATGGTCGATTCCATAGCTCTGACATTGTGGTGTCAATGGGAAGGTTTTTTTTCTAAGCGAATTCAACCACTCTATGGGGTCCATGGTAGAACATTGAAGAGGTGGTTTCCCTATGCGGGTGCACCTATGGTGTGCACATTCCGGTTTAGGGTCCATGTGAGGCACATGCAAAGGAAGAGGAAGGGTGATAGGTGCCTCAGGTGTATTGGAGTGCATGGGCTCCATGGGCTGAGCAATCAAGCATTTTTTGATCTTTCCATGATCAATGAGGTTTGCCTTGAGAGGCAATGGTTGGAATGGAAAGATGGGTGCTGTAGAAGGTTGTGGTGGTGCTATATGTGAGTGATGCTATATGTGAGTGGTTGGTTGGGGGCGGTGCTACCATTAATGCATGGTGCTTGGGAGGAGATGACCCGAAAATGTTACAAATGAGCTATGGGTTGTCATTGGCTCGATGGCCAATTGCGTGGAATGGCTTTCTTGCATATTGTGATCGAGAAAGATCGCCCATTTACAGGCTTGATCAAAGGTTGAGGGGTCTTTCACTAACATATGGTCGTGAAGCTTTGGATTGTGCAAACCCAAGAGGAAATGGTGCATTAATTGCTTATCACTCAATTTTTCCATGTTTTTGCAATGCGAATTGAGGTACTTAATGTGTGCTGTGTAGTCATCGCATAAGGTTTCCTTTGGTTTTTGTTCAAGTTGGAACAATTAGATAACGAGGCTACATTTGGGCTCGTATGGTGCAAATTCAAGAGTGAAGGCCCCTCTCACTGCTTTGAAAGTGCCTTTGTGCCAAGGGTCCAAGGATTGGAACCCTTGCACCGCCTTGCCTTCAAGGCCGAGTCCAAAGAGATGCCATATCTTTGTTGTTGCATCATCGACAATTTCAAATGCCTAATAGATTTGGTTAAAGACCTCTAGGTGGGATACGGGGTCTTCAAGCTCCGTGGAATTTTGGCATAAGTTTGAAGATTTTTACCTACATTGGTTGTGTATGTGATGTCTGTGGGTGCAATTGTTGAGCCACTCCCCTTCCTATAGCTTGTACAAATCTCACAAGGCCAATTTGGGGATCAAGGGGAGGTGGTACATGGGTGGGGGGTGGGAATAGGCCCGTGGTTATAGAAGGAGGCACGTGTATGTGTTCGGGGTGTCTATTCACATCGCGGTGTATGTACGAAAGTGCACCACTAGATGAGAGCTCTTCATAAATCATTTGGCCCTCACGGCGGCCGAACGTGTTTGTTGGCATGGTGGCCACATGTGAATGTACAATGGCCACGGTGCCACCTAATGAAATGCTTGGGGCATGCAACCATGATCGAAAGGTGTCTATGGTGTGCGTTGAGGCGCTTAGAAAAGCTTCAACAGTGCATGCATGGATCTAAAATAGAAGTTTTGGCTCTCTTTTTCCTTGTGCCGTGAATGCACCCTTAAGGTGAAATAAGATCTTTTCAGGTATTTCATTAGTGTAAAAACCACCCTAGTAAGTCGAAAAGGTAGACCTTAAGCACCTCTAAAGATTTGGAAAATTAAAAAATTTTGAGATTTTTTTTAACAAGCATACGTCCATATGATTAGGAGTGAACGTCCGTGGGCCTAGGAGGAGTGAACGGCCATGGCTAAGGGATGAATGGCCATGGCTTAAGTTTTTTTTTCTTTTGACAAGTGTATGCATGCTTAGGAGTGAATTGTCGTGGCCTTAGCAGCAGTGAACGGCCATGGCTTAGGTATGTATGCTTAGGAGTGAATTGTCGTGGCCTTAGCAACAGTGAACGGCCATGGCTTAGGTGTGCGAACAGCCATGGCTTAAGTTTTGTTTTAGATTTTTCACAAGTGTCTGTTCGTACACTTAAGAGTGAACGGCCGTGGGCTTAGGAGTGAATGGCCATGGCTTAGGTGTGAACGGTCGTGGCTTAAGGTTTTTTTTTTTAGATTTTTTTTTTCATAAGCGTACATCCGTATGCTTAGGAGTGAATGACCATGGGATTTGGAGTGAACGGCCTTAGCTTAGGTGTGAATGGCCATGGACTCTAGGCTAGTTTACACACACACACACACAAGCATATGTCCGTACACTTAGGAGTGGACAGCCATGGCTTAGGTGTGAAATGGTTGTGGCTTTAGTTTTTTTTAAAGATTTTTTTAAAATTTTTAAAATTTTTCCCCATAAGCATACCTCTGTACGCTTAGGAGTGAACGGCCTCGTGGGCTTAAGAGTGAACGACCGTGGCTTAACTATGAACAACCATCGCTTAGGAGTGAATGGCCACTGTGGCTTAGCTGTCCATACACCGTACGATTTTGAATTTGGGTTGGGTGGAGATTTGAATCGTTGAGTGAGGGACAACTAAGATTCCCTCTTAATGACAAGTAGCTGGGAAGAGGCTAAAGCTAGAGGTTAACTCTAGATTAATGGGTTTCAACTAATCTCTAGAGACCCTCTAACTTAACTAAAAATTAATCTTTCCTAATCTCACTATTAATCACTCTTTAACCCTCTTCTTTGCTCTCTAATTACTCCCTAATGGTGAGGAGTTTTCAGATGGGGATTTGATAGGTAGATTAGTAATGTTAAGGCTAATCTAATTATGTGACCATCCCCAATTAATATTTCTAATTAAGTCTCTAATTAACCCACTCAAAAGAGAGAAAATTAGGCAAATGAGACTTAATTAGTGCTAATTCTCACTAATTGTAACCTTATGGGAGTGGTCTAAGCATGGATTTAGGTCAAGGCAAGTGTTTAGAACACTAGTGCCACTCCAATTAGTCCAATTGCAAGCTATTAGGCTCAATTTTTGTGAGTTTTCTCTCTTTAAGCTCATTAATCACACTAATCAATAGATTAATGAGTTTTCTCTCTTTAAGTTCATTAATCACACTAATCAATAGATTAATGATAATTGGTAAAAATTAAGAGTTTTTTTTGCGTTTTTTATGATTTTTAGTTGATTAGGGTTCTATCTTACATTCCTAAGCTACGTATGTACACAAATCTAACAAAAAACAAGATTGAAAGCTAGAAATTAGCAAAAAACGCTCTAGGTTTAAGCAAAACCTTGTCTTTTGAGCTCTCTAATCACTCAAATCTCTAGTTTTTTTTGCTTAAAATCTTGCTAATCCTACTCCCAACCATAAGCTATGCACAAAAAAAAATAAAAAAAATCAACAAAATAAATCAAATAAACCAAAACCGAATGCCCTAGTTATTTACTTTGGACCAGGCAATGGAGACTCTGTTGGATTCGAACAAGGAGGCTTCAACAAGAAGAGGATTGGCACTCCCTGCTGGACAGTGGCGCTAAAGATGTTAAGCTCGCCCTAACATGTCATGGGAAGTTGCCGATCCACTGGGCTCGAGCTATACTTAAGAGCTCCAACGTAGGGCCGCTCGTCGTCGCCCCGCAATTCTTCCGCACTCGTCACACTAAGGCGGGCTAATACTACAGGTGGTGCAACCTCTCTCGTGAAGATCATGTGGGATCATGGCAGATGATCGTGGTGATAGCCTAATCACTCAAGCATGAGGGAGAGAAGAAACAAGAGGGAAGCAAGAGGAAACGAGCAATTAGTACCCAAATCCTAACCTTAAGCACTTCACACATGCTAGATTAGAGTTGGAAGAGAGAGAGAGAACACTCCACTTCTATTTACATAAATGGGAGAATGAGTTACAAACATGAGAAAAGGGCTTTTATAGTTCTAAGTCTTTTCCCACTAGGCCGCCTGAGAGTAAGTGACCCAAGGCACCCAAAACATAGTTACAAGGGTTTTCTTTATGGTTTGGCCAACTAACCGAGATCCTCTTGTCTATCCTCTGAAGCTCGAGACTTGGGAGTGTATTTAGGGCATTTCTCTTATCAAACGATGGGATTTACAATATAGTGCGAGCACCCATTACGTAAGTGTGCGGACAAGTTGTCATAGGAATAACCACGTGTCATAGGAATGTGCTAACCACATGTGGTTAACATACTCCCCTTACTAAACTCGATCCCATGTGGTTACTCCCCTTACTAAACTCGATCCCATCCTCATGATCAGTAAGAAGTTGTCAAGGCATGGTACGAATTGTCACACTTGGTTGGTTCTCTTGTCTCTCCGAAAATGAGAGGGGGTGGGGGGTTAGTAAGATGGAGAGAAGTTAGGGGAAGTATTGGCGATTAAGTATCCATCTAGACTCACAGGGGCTCTTATAAATTTGCTTTCTTGTTTGGGCCTAGTAGTACTCTTTATTTTGTTATTGGTGTTTTTCTGTTTTGTTGCCTTTGAGGATTTAACATTCTCATGAGAGGAGTCAGAGTACTTGAATTTCTAGGGTTTGTGTGAGTGTGTGTGTGCTTGCAAGAGCTCAAGCTCTCTTCTTCCTTGCATCTTTTCAAGGATCCATAGGGGTAGCAGCTTTTGAGTATTGAAATAGAAGCTACTTTGGATTATTTCGCATCCAAAGCTAGGGTAGCATAAGAAGAAGTTATGGGTAGGATTGATAAGGCATGAAGCATCGTTATTTGGGCAAAGCAGGGGTGATTAGAAGATCTAGGTGATGGGTTGTACCATTGACCAGGCCTGGCCCTCCATGGTCCCCCCATCTAGAGATGTACTTGGATCACTGTCGATGATGAAGCTTTGTGCGGTGTGTGCGTAAATGATAGATCCTAGAGAATTACAAGTGTTGTGCATGGGCAAGGGAGAAAGGTATGCCCATGGTCCTAATCACCTAGACATGCCTAATCACCAGAGACTCTTCTTCTTCTTCTTCTTCTTCTTCTTCTTCTTTTTGGTCCTCCTCGTGGGTGAGGATTTACGTGTGGTTATTGGTTAGCACCCCAAAGAGGGTTTTGTAATGATTAGCCCATTTGGCTAGATTTGTGAGCTTACCCTTGAGGTTGTCTTTGAGTGGTTGTATAATCTTTGACATTTGTGGTACTACACCTTGGTTTGGTGAGTGATGAGGTTGAGAGGCGGCTTGGAGCTTTATGGATAAGGCTCTTGTCATTGAAAGGACTGGACAAATTGAGATTTTGAGTGCCCATGGTTTGTGTGTGGGCAAGTCCAGAGGATTTAGTTGATGAAGAGGGGACTTGCTTCCTCGTTAGCCATCTACGTTGATTGGACAAGTACTAGCTTGGTTTGGGTGGTTTGGGCCAGCTTTTGAGGGTTATTCAATGGGACCCAAATGATGGAGTTTCCTCGTTGATGGTCGCTAAGCCATTTGCATTGATTGGACAAGTACTAGCTTGGTTTGGGTGGTTTGGGCCAACTTTTGAGGGTTATTCAGTGGGACCCAAATGATAGAGTTTCCTCGTTGATGGTTGCTAAGCCATCTACGTTGATTGGACAAGTACTAGCTTGGTTTGGGTGGTTTGGGCCAACTTTTGAGGGTTATTCAGTGGGACCCAAATGATTCAGTGGGACCCAAGTGATGGAGTTTCCTCGTTGATGGTCGCTAAGCCATTTGCGTTGATTGGACAAGTACTAGCTTGGTTTGGGTGGTTTGGGCCAACTTTTGAGGGTTATTCAGTGGGACCCAAATGATGGAGTTTCCTCGTTGATGGTCGCTAAGCCATCTATGTTGATTGGACAAGTACTAGCTTGGTTTGGGTGGTTTGGGCCAACTTTTGAGGGTTATTCAGTGGGACCCAAATGATGGAGTTTCCATCATTGAAGCTTAAGGCTTCTAAGAGATGTTTGGGCACCCATTGTTACCGAGATGAGTGATGAGGGCCCATGGTTGATGAGGCTTCTTGGTTGTTCGTCGACGACGGAGCTTTGAGCTACAAGTAGGCCGTCTAGGTTGAGTACAACCTTTTGATTGTGAAATGGATCTAGAGTAAAGTATTGAATCAAACACATCAAAGCAAGAATCTAGCATCCATTAATCATGAGATTAGTGATCCAATGGCTCATCACATGAATATACAAAAGAGAGAGAATCTATAAGTGCATGTAGCAAGAGAAGATGCACAAATAGCCTAAGTGTGTTTAACCTCTCACCAAGAGGATGGCTTTCAAGTTACCCATGAACTTGACCATGGAAGGCCAAATCTCTATAGATGGAGTCCAAAGGTACAAGATGACCAAAATTAGTAAAAGTGTCAAAACATCCTACCAATGTACCCCAAGCCCTATTTATAGTCACTTTCTCCTTTTTCCCATGGGCCCCTATGTACATGTGGAAATCAAGCTCTATGGTTCATGACAAACCATCCCTTCTTCCTCCCAAAGATTTTGTCCTCAAAATCATACAAGATATTTACAATTGAATCGCAATCTCAATGTAAACCCATGGGAAGTAGAGAGGTCTTCAAAAATGCACCTCGAATACATTTGGAATAGGAAAACCAAATGTAGTGAAGCCGGCAAACTCCTTCTCCAAAAATAGCATGTAGGACTGTTATGGCAGCCATGTTGTCTCGATGAAGCTTCCCTTGAAATTCTTCATGAAACCTCCATAAAATGAGCTGCAAATGATGCGTAGCCGCACCCAAAAGGGTCCCACATATTTGTCATCGAATCAAATGATCTTCCAAGTGTGTTGGAGTAGATTGGTAACCCCAACAATAGATCCAACCAAAGCTGTCCAGAAATTACAGCATATATAAAACCTCACGATATGCCCATTCTTCACATAATAATCATACCACTTGATCAAGGAATACTTCCACCAAGTATACCATGTTGTTGAACATACTCCATTGATTGCCAAGTAGCCTCATCTATGGGCAAGCGATTCCATTTCACAAGGAATTCATCAGTGTTCTGGTTCCTCAAAACCCTTGTTCTCTTGTCCACAATCCTCTCCGGCTCATAGATAATCTCTCCTTTTTCATCCATCAGTGGTAACTCTTCAATCTCTTGAGGAAGAGAGCCCACAAACCTTTTAAGGTTGGATACATGAAACACATTATGAATCCTTGTAGAAGGAGGTAGGTCAAGCTTATAAGCCAAATCACCCACTTTCTTGACTACCAAATATGGTCCATAGTATCTATGTGCCAACTTGGAATTGGAAGACCCTTTGAGAATATTGTGACGGCTCTTAGGAAGCTTGAGCAACACATAATCACCTTCCTTGAACTCCATTTTGCGTCTATGCTCATCCGCATTTGCCTTCATGACTTCTTGTGCCTTCTTCATATTATCCTTGCATAATTGAAGAAGCTATCTCATCCTTTCCAACTCTTCCTTGGCTAAAGGATTAACCATTTTATCCTCATGGAAGGCAATAAATGGCACATGCACTTGATACCCATAAAGAGCCTCAAAAGGTGACATCCCAATACTCAAATGCTTGCTTGAATTATGACAAAATTCAGCAAGGTAAAGCCATTCATCCCATGATGCTTGCATGTCATGAACAATAGTGCCTCAAGTACACTTCGAGCCATTTGTTTGTGCACTCCGTTTGCCCATCCATTTGAGGGTGATAGGCTGTAGAAGGAGTGATTTGAGTCCCCAAGTTCTCATACAATGTCCTCCAAAAAGTGCCCATGAACTTGGTATCTCTATCACAAACTATGTTGAGTGGCAAACCATGTATCTTGAATACATGCTCCATAAATTGCTTGGCAATGTGAGAGGCCCCATAAGTAGTCTTGGAAGCAATAAAGCTAATTTGGTGAGTCTATCCACCACCACAAATACTTAATCCCATCCATGCTTCGTCTTTGGCAAGCCCGTGATGAAGTCCATGGAAATGTGAGTCCATTTTCCATCCAAAATAGGCAAAGGATGAAGTAAACCACTTGGCAATTGGTGACTATCCTTATTCCTTTGGCATGACACACATTCCAAAACAAACTTCTTAACATCCCTCCGCATGCCTTTCTAATAGAAGCTTTTGCTCACTTTGTCAAATGTCTTGAGAACACCAAGATGACCCGAAAGCGGTGAAGAATGCATCTCATGAAGCACCTTGGGAATGTAGGAAGAGGTTGGAACCAAATACACCTTATCCTTGTGCCATAGTAGACCATTCCGAAGCTTATAATGAGGAAATTCTTCACCATCTCCTTGCTGTAATTTTTTGTAAATATGGGCAGCACTCTCATTGACAAGATACTCCTCTTGTATCCCTTTTATCCATTCACTATACACTTCCATAATTGATGTCAAGGTGCAAGCCCACATTCTAGACAATGCGTCCGCTCTACTACATTGTCCTTTCCCGGAGTCATATCCTTGAAGCATAGCCAACCATCTCTTTTGCTTGGGAGAAAGATTGGATTGAGAGAGGAAAAATTTCAGCACCCTATGATCACTTCTCACCTTGAAATGAGTACCATAAAGATAGTGATGCCATTTCTTGATTGCATGAAGTATAGCCAACATCTCTTGTTCATACACATGCAATTCCATATCCTTCTCGGAAAGCTTCCTACTCTCAAATGCAATGACACCATGCTCTTGATACAAAACTACTCTAAGACCTCTTCCACTTGCATCTGCTCTCACATAGAATGTCTTTGAGAAATCTGGACAAACAAGAATAGGAGCTGATGTAAGTGAAGCCTTGAGGTCATTGAAACTCTTGTCGGTAATGGCATCCCAAAAGAAAGCTTCCCTCTTAAGTAGATCGATAAGAGGTGCTGCGATTGATGCATAGTGCTCCATAAATCTTCTATAGAAAGAAGATAAATCTTCTATAGAAAGAAGATAGACCCAAAAATCCTCTCAATTGGGTTGTATTAGTAGGGATTGGCCACTCTTTGACACATGCCACCTTCTTTGGATCAGCCCTAATGCCATTTTCTCCCTCTAAGTGTCCAAGGTATTCAACCTCATTCATCATGAAAGTGCACTTGGTCTCCTTTGCAAACAATCTATGCTCTCTCATGACCTCAAAAACTTGCTTCACATGTACCAAATGCTCTTCTTTGCTCTTGCTATAGACCAATATGTCATCAAAGAACATAAGTACAAATTTGAACAAGAAAGGAGCCAACACCCTATTCATGAGTGCTTGGAAGGTGGCCGACGCATTCGTGAGACCAAAAGGCATAACCATGAAATGAAACAATCCTCTTTCAGTCCTAAATGCCGTCTTCTCTTCATCACCCTCCTTCATCCTTATTTGATGGTATCCCGATCTTAAGTCAATCTTGGTGAAGAGCTTTGCCCCTTTTAGCTCATCAAGAAGATCATCGATGCGAGGTATGGGGTATCTATTCTTGATGGTTACCTTATTCAAATCACGGTAATCTATGCACATACGAAAGGAACCATCCTTCTTCTTCACCAATAGAACGGGAGATGCAAACGGAGATTGTGAGGGTTGAATGAGACCCATGGAAAGCAATTCTTGCACTTGCTTTGCCACTTCTTTCCTTTCCACCTTTGACAACCGGTAAGGAGGTTTGTTCACAACCTTTGCATTCGGCTCAAGTATAATGGCATGGTCGATTTCCCTCTTTGGTGGCAAACTCTTTGGCACTTGGAAAATGTCCTCATAATCCTTGAGAAGAGCTGCCATATCCTTGTCTATGTGCTATCCATTACTATCTGAGTGACATGCAACACATAGACTGTACCAAGAGTTTTGAGTTCCTTATTGAGTCTCTTTGGAGTGATCAAAGAAAGCTCTTTTGGTGTATTTCCAGCCAATACCACAAGCTGTCCATCATGTGAAAAGCTCATAACACCTTGTTGAAGGTTCATGTGAAAATCACCAAGAGAAGCCAACCAATCACATCCCATAATCACATCAATGGGCCCCATGTCCAATACTACCAAGTCACCTTCCCAAGCATATGAAGAGGATAAACTCACTCTTGTTGAAGGGCCAAACAATTTGGCTTTTTCATTCTCTCCATTTGCTACTTGTACTTGGAAGGTTATGGGTAGCTCCGTCGGAGATAGTTTGAGAGAGTTAAGGGATTTGGAGTTAACAAAACTATGAGTACTCCCTGAATCCACCAAGATGTGTGCAACTCTCCCATTAATGGTGCCCACCAACCTCAAGGTGTTCGGACTCTTGCAACCCGCCAAAAGCTCTTGTGAAATGGAACATACATGGGCTGCATTTTCTGCATTTCCTACATCTTTTAGCATTTTGTCCCTCAAAATGCATGCATGATCCCTTCCACCAGGGTCGAAAGGAAACTCATCCTCTTCTTTGACAAAAGAATAACCCTCCAAGTCTTCTTCATGTGTCTCCTCACTACAATCTTCAAACTCTTCCACATCATGAGATGACTTGGAATCGTCATCCTCATCCATAATGATCATAGTAGCCCACCACTTTCTTTGATTTGCAAATGTGCCCGGGTGACCACTTCTCTTTGCATTTAAAACATAGACCTTTGCTCCTCAATTCTTCAATCTTAAGATCATCCATCCGTTGAGTCTTCTTGAATGGTTGAGGAGGCTTCTTGACAAACCCATTGCTCTTCTTAGCATCATTATGAACTCCACTTGTGGACTATCCACTTCCAAAAGATATATGAAATTCGAAAGTGTAAATGGATGTAGAAGAAGGTAGACTTTTCCCCACATTTGAAGAAGTGTGAAATGGCTTCTAAAAAGGTACATTGGGCTGAACCCTCTTATACTTTGGCTCATATAACTCTGCCAACCTCATAGCCTCTTTGATAGTGCTTGGTCGTTGTGCCGAGACATCCGCTTTGATGTATGAATCTAGACCATGCACAAACTTCTTCAATCGCATGCCTTCATTGAGTCCATCCACAAACATAGAGAGCTTCATGAACCTCTTGATGTACTCCCTAACTGACATGCCCTTTTGTGTGAGTTCATACCATTCTTCATGGTATCGGTCAAGAACCAAAGGTGACACAAATGTCATATTCATTTCATGCTTGAGTTCTTCCCAAGTATGTGGCATAACTCCTTCCTTGAGCATATGTCTCCACCATTGATGTGCATAGTCTTCCAAATGCAAGGATGCAAAATGCACTTTGTCCCTTTCACTCTTCGGATAGAGCTGAAAGTATGTATCCAACTTATTCATCCATTCTTCCAACTCGTGGGGATGAACCATCACCCTTGAACTTAGAGAGTGAAATCTTGTTCTTTACATCCTTTGACACGGTTGACGATGCATTCTCATGATGGTGCGAGGGCTTGTGCTTTTGCATTTGCACAAAAGATCCAAGGAATTGTGCAAAATCCTTGTACTCCCTCTTGAGGAAATTTGGCATTTCCATCCACCTATCATGAGCTTCTCTTTGTCTCTCAATGAATGACATATGTTCCCAATCAAGCTCAACCACATCATCCATATCATACACCTTTTGGATTGTTGCTTGATAGAGCCTCCAATGGATCCAAATCTTGAAGTTTTTTGCAATTTCTGAGGGCTGCTCAAACCTCCTCTTCTCCCTCTCCAATAGCAATGAAGAACTCCCCAAAATCCACCAAAAAGATGCCAAACATAATGGCTAACAACCACATGGAAGAAATGCAATGAAATGGAGCTTACTCTTATGATTTTTGGGCCGTGAGGCTGCGTGGGAAAACGGCGCATCCACGCCTACCCTCATGGTCAAAAAGAGCAATAGCAACTCCAAGATTAGCCCTCAATAGCCATAGAATACACTTGCAGCCATTTAGAGTGAGTGGAGATGGACAATGGTGAGCTATGTGAGAGAGATTAGGGTTTGGAGCAAAGGGAAAGAAAAGGAAAGAAATTTTCAGAAATTTTCAGAGAAATGCATGTAAATTGGTACTCTATGTGTTCCTCTCCTCAAGATCAACAAAAGCCCTAGCAAATGGGAGCAAACGGGGGAAAGATGAGAAGTAATGGCTATGGAAAGCTTGGAAAAGAAGCACAAAAAGATAAACATGATTAACAAAGAGATTAACAGTGATTAATTCAAAATTTCTCTAATTTTTGTACCCCGCTCCAAATATTTAGTCCAGGGTATCCAAATTAGGTCCAATTGAGCTAAATCTCCATAAAATCACATGAAATCACATGAAATGATGCCTCCCCTCCACTAATCTCCAAAGGTTAAGTATAAATTAAGCAAGATTAAGCCAAAACTCTAAGAAATCAAGAGAAAATTCAAAAAATTATCAAGAAAATGACTAATCTCATGCCCAAAACCTTGATAATGGATCAAAATCAAGGCTCTGATACCAAATGAAATGGATCTAGAGTAAAGTATTGAATCAAACACATCAAAGCAAGAATCTAGCATCCATTAATTCATGAGATTAGTGATCCAATGGCTCATCACATGAATATACAAAAGAGAGAGAAAAGAGAGAGAATCTATAAGTGCATGTAGCAAAAGAAGATGCACAAATAGCCTAAGTGTGTTTAATCTCTCACCAAGAGGATGGCTTTCAAGTTAGCCATGAACTTGACCATGGAAGGCCAAATCTCCATAGATGGAGTCCAAAGGTACAAGATGACCAAAATTAGTAAAAGTGTCAAAAGATCCTACCAATGTACCCCAAGCCCTATTTATAGTCACTTTCTCCTTTTTCCCATGGGCCCCTATGTACATGTGGAAATCAAGTTCTATGGTTCATGAAAGATTGTGGCTTTGGGAGCCACAATCTGTGGAAATCAAGCTCTATGGTTCATGACAGATTGTGGCTTTGGGAGCCACATGTGTGTGTTTCCTTCATGGAAGCCTTGAGCTTTGAGCACGTGGGTAGTCACCCATCGTTGTTGGATTCACTGTGCTTGGGGTTACCTAACCTTCGATCGTTGGGCCTTTTGTAGCTCCTTGGGGATTTGTGGTGGTGGAGGAGCACAGGATGCATTCTTGGGCCACCAGAGGTGAGTGTTGCCTTCATAGTAGCCTTGTTCTCTTAGCAAGTGGTCGGGGACTAGCCAATGTTAAAGTGTTAGCTTAGGGTTGGTTTTTGTCAACTTAGTTTGCTTTTTTCTCTTGTGTTTCTGAGATGGCTGTTTTGGGATCTAGAGTTGTGTGTAGCCATCATAGAATCCTTGAGCTGAGAAGATTCTTGGGAACCAACCATTGATTGTTGATAGTGGTAAGAGATTGGGGTGCTTGCGGTGTGGATGGTTTGAGGATGTAGAGGTTTTGGTGATTGTTGATGAGGTGACGACGAGGTTTGATTGTTGGTGTTGGATGGTGTCGATAATGCCCTTTCAACTAGCTTTGGTGAGGCCGCACGAGGTGTGGGAAAACACATAGGGGAGACTATCGGTCATGAGGATGGGACTTGAATGTGGAGGAAAATTGAGGGTGAGGCACTGTGTATGATTTCCTCTTGTGGACACAAGAGGACTGTGGCTTTTTTGCCATTGACTTCCTCCATGGTGGCCGTTTCTTCTCGCCAATCGATTTGGCAGTGAAGTGGCATCAATCCACTCTTTTCCAATTATAATCTAGGATTGGAGTGCTCCTACATCTATGACATGAAATCTGAACTCCAATTGGTTATTTCCAATGGATATTTTAGGAATGAAATGCCCAACACTCATCAGACGCATTTCATGTGAAATTTGAATGTAAGTGTTTTAGGTGTAAGTGTGGGTTTTCCAAGAGTTTCCCATTCCTCCAAGAATATGAGATTGGTGTGGACCATAGGATATATGTGGTCTTGCCACCATTGTAGACCATTCTTAGTCAGTAATCCAATCCATATTCTTGGTGGGTTCAGTTCTTGTGTGGAGACTTACCAGTTTTTGTTGTGGTGGGTGATAGAGTACCCTTTGTGGAAGCAGTTGGTGCTGGCATAGTGTCCGATACGGTGGGATCCCGTTCCCAGAGGATCATCATTACCTTGCCTTTGGGAAGCTTGAGGGTATCTGTGTTGTCAGCTGAGTTGATTGTACATGTGGCGTTCTTCACCCAACTCTCTCCAAGGATGACTACTTCTTTGGTCTCACTTTTGTGGGAACCACATAAAACTTACAAGCTAATGGATTAGAGACAATATGTACTGTTTGTGTAAAAGACCCAAGGCTTTGTATTTGTTTGCCTAGGGATACCTATGTTTCCTATGGTAAAAGATTGTGGCTAGGTGTGGGAAACAGCAAAGCACAATTTCTTTGTATATTTTTGCTAAAGGGAAAATCTAACCATACCTGAAAGGTTGCCATTTTGTGTTGGGGAGTTGTGCTTACACTCAGGGTGTTAAGCAAGGCAAAAGCCTTGTAGTGTCCCATGAAGGTACTAGATGGTTGGGTGTGTTCCGAGTTTGCAATTTGGGAGTGTATCAAGTGTAGCTAGGATTTTCATCTAGCCACGGTCGGCGGCTTCGTCTTCTCATTGACAGAAGCAACTGTGGATGGCTCCCATGCATCATCAAGTATTTGATGACAAGCTTCACAAACAAGGAGATCGTTAGTCTTGGTGTGGTCACAAAATCTTTGGTGAGAAGGGACCTCTCATCATGGGTTGTGTCTTCCATGTACTTAAGTTTACTTTGAGTGTGCGATCCCCTTTATGGAGGTAGACATGATTTGTGTCCCAGTCATGGACTAGTCATGTCAGTCTGAAGGGTCTTGTCATAGCCGCGTGACGAAAGTCCATGACTACAAATGTGTGTTTAAAGGTCATGTCACTGAATTTAATCTTGAGGTCCTTCACCACACAAGGCCCTGTCCGCAAGTCTTATCATCAATTTGGTGGGGTCAAGGGGTGGTTGTACCCAACTTTCCTAGCACATCCTTCCTCACCCTAGCACTCCCATCCAGGATGGCTGTGCTTGCATGTCTGTCGTAGGAAAGGGGTAGGGTTGCATTTGTGTCATCCCTTTCAAAGTAGTGACCCAGCGCATTTACTCGAATTGTTGGTGCGCCTTTGGGTTGTGGGTTTTTCTCACAAAGTAATTCAAGATAATGGGGCTTAGATTCATACGATGAATTTGAGTTGTCCATCTCCTCTATTGGAGCTTGTAGTTTTCGTTTCATCCAATTCCTCAGGTCATTCCATAAATTGGGATTCCTTTTAACAAGGTTCCAATGGGAATTTGGATTTGGGAGGAAAGAAAGGCTTGATAGGCTGGAAAGGTCATGTTGATGAGGATCTTCCTCATGTTTAGGGACTGGTTCATAGGTTGGGTTGGCAATGGTATATGGAAGTTCAATTTGGTCCTTATTTCACGGGCATTAAGGTCGAGACTTGGGTGCCGTAGGAGGGTAAAATACCTCATAAACTTTTGTATGGGCACCTTGTGAGTCTTCGTCAAACTTTGTGCCACTATCCACATCAAGTTCTTTGATGTGAACGTGGGATTTGGTCTTGTCCTCACATGTGAAATAGGCAATAAAGGGCTAGGAGACACAGGTGGGGCAAGATCTTGGTTTGTCAATGTCATATTGGCAAACAGATCTTCCTCGGCCTTGAGCATAAGGTCAAGATCCTTCCTTACCTCATGTGGAAGTTCAGGTTCTTGTCCCCAACATCAAGTAAATAGTTTGATGAGGGATTGTGTGTCCTCGAGTATTAGTGGATAGGACACATGTGGTGGTGTGGCGGGTCTTTGCGTTGAGCCTAGAAATCTTGTACCAGTGCTTGGGTCTGTTGAAGACATTGCTTCTCCAAGATGGGGTTGGGATATGCGGTCAGTTGCTTTGGTGATTTGGCTCAATTCCACGGGGCTACTTGTGGGAGTGGCATTGTGGCACGATCATCACTCTCGACGAATGTGGATGATGTGGTCTATGTTGAGCCACTTCTGATGGTAACCTGATCTTCACCTTTGCCAATGTGCTTAGAGTGTTGTTTCTTTTTGGATCAGGCACATTTGATAGCTAAGGTATTGGAGTGCTTTGGTGCCATGCCTTCTTGAGTTTGGTCTGCATCTATGTGACTACATTCAATGGGACAATGTGGATATCTTCCCATGTTGAACACTCAACATGCTAAGGGATAGCATGCCTTGGATCATGGAGTGAGAAACGGATTGTAAAGGGAAATCCTTGAAGTAATGGCCAATTCCACAGCCGTGGTGTTGTGGTGTCAATGAGATGGCTTTTCTTCAGAGGGAATTCAGGCTCTCTATAGGCTCCATGGCAGAGGAAACACTGAAGAGGTGGTTTCCCTGCGCAGGTGCACCTATGGTGTGCACATTTTAGTTTAGGGCCCATGTGAGGCACATGCAAAGGAAGATGATAGGTGATGGGTGCCTCAGGTGTGTCAGAGCGCATGGGCTCCATGGGCTGAGCAATGGACCAGGTTTTGATCTTTCCATGATCAATTGGGTTTGCTTTAAGAGGCAATGGTTTGGAATGGAAAGATGGGAACTGTAGAAGGTCATGGCAGTGCTATGTGGAGTGGTTGGTTGGGGGCGGTGCCAGCATTAATGCATGGTGCCTGCTAGGAGGAGATGAGGGTACTGTTTACAAATGAGCTTTGGGCGCCTTGTCATTTGGTTAAGCCAAAAAGCATAACCTTATAAGTAAAAATTTACTTTCTATATGGCTAAATCCATTTTATGTTGAGCCTCTAGGGTGATGGATACTTGGTTGTACCTTGATAAGCCATCTCAGAGTATTTTTCTTGCTATTCTTTCCAAGACATGTTCATTGTATGGAAGTAGATAATTCTGTCTCTCTCTCTCTCTCTCTCTCCCCCTCTCTCTCTCTCTCTCTCTCTCTCTCTCTCTGTCTATAAACAACATCGACTTTCGTTAGTTCCACACACACTAATATTTACACTTTTTGGGTACCCATTTGGTATGCGAAATTTCATAGATGAATCTAGCATCCACAACTTGTCAATTATCCTTGATTATCTCTAAATAATTTGGATTTATCAAGTAAGGAAAATTTTTCAGTAGACATAACCCTTTAATGATCCCTTTAATGATGGCGGTATAGTTTGGTGTTTTTACCACCTCAAGTGGTACACTCTTCATGTGCCATTTTATTTTCATGATGGGCCATGATAAGAAACTCTTGCATAACCTTCCATAGAACATTGAGCTATGATGTTAAAAAAAATATCTCTTGTCTATTTTTTTAGGATTCGAAGTTGATCTTGCGCTTATCTAAGGTCAAGCTCCTAGTATCCTCTCTTTTACATGAAATTCTTTTGGCTTCTTTTTTTGCTTACACACCATTGCTTCAATTGTGTTGTCTTTGCTTAGATTTAGTTTGGTTGGTCACTTTGTTTAGCCTAGTTCTCATATGTCATCACTAATCTCTCTAGGTTTTAGAAGTTTTGGAGTTCCCTTCCTTAATTCTTGGTGATTTCATCATGAACCTTGGCTACTTTAACATAACACAACCACTAAGCATCTTTTATTTTTTCCCCTCAAAAGATTATGATTGTTGGCTAGTGCAATGCTTGTTCTTTCTCCACCAATGTTTTAATCTTGATGTGATATTTGACAATAAACCAAAATATTTGCTATTAGATGAGCTGACATATGTGCTATATGTTTCACCTAGCATTGTGGTTGTTTAATTTCAACACTAACCATGTTGAGGGAAGTGCTAGGTAAATTCTATCATCTTCAATGTCTAGGTATTTGGTACATACTTTTGGCATCACATTGATGGTTTCCAAAAAGTGCATCTAGTTTGCACAAAAGTTAAGGCAATTCATAAGCGATATAATCTAGTTTGCATAAAAGATAAGGTAATTCATAAGCGATATCATCTAGTTTGCATAAAAGATAAGGTAATTCATAAGCGATATCATCCATAATGTCTTTCTCTTGTGACAAGACTGATAAACTTTGTTATAACCACTCTGTAGGTTAACATGATTTTGCTCGCTCTACTATTGTAAGGAACTTTGCCACTTATCCACATAAATGAGCACTTAACTTTTATAAGATGGTGATGTAACATGTAAACTCAAGCAATAATGCATATGGCATCCAGTGGCAGTTCATATGGCATCCAGTGGTAGTTCACCACTGGTAGTTCATATGGCATCCTCCAGTGGTAGTTCACCAGTGGTAGTTCATAAGGCATCTAGTGGCAGTTCAAATGTGATGAATGCCCCATTGGGACAAATTCCCATTGACCACATTTAAAAATTTGGTACAGATATTTCTTTAGAAAATTCCAAATGGGATTTGAAAAGAATAGAATTTGATATTAAAACTTATGAGTCTCACTTTGGGACATGGGATTCTTACTTGCTTTGGGGGGGCGCACTGTTCAACTAGTAAGACATTTCTTTGGAAAATCCCAAATGGGATTCGGAAAGAAAAGAGTTTGATATTAAAGCTTATTAGACTCACTTTACAAGGGATGTGGGATTTTTGCTTACATTTTCAAATGTGTTGCACGCTCGAGAAAGCAACACTGCATTTTGCCAGTGCCAAAGTTTGAGTAGAGAGAGATAGCTTAAGAGAAAGAGGTAGAGTGCATGTGTGTGTGGGGGGGGGGTGAAAGAGCACATTGGTGCATGTGAAAGGCTTTGTAAGGGCCATTGAGAGAACATGAGAGTGAGAGAGCAAGAATGGTTCCCCAACCTCCTGCCACAACACTGAGATAGCCTCTCCCTTTACACCAATCCCAATCTCTCCGACAATAAGAACCCTCAAGAGTTTCACCAACACACTCACCACCACCGGCCACACCACTAGACTACCCAAGGAAAACCATACCCACCAGCAACTCCAAATGCAATGCCCTTAGCGACACCTTAATATTATCGTTTAAATAACGCTTGTAAATAAAAAATTCTATGTATGTACCCATGCACACGTTGTAAGTATCAGGTCGCTCGAAAATGAAGAATTTTTAATAACCATGTACGTGTGTACGATATATATCCGATGGAACGTCTATAAAATCTACATTTTTTCTCACACGAGGACCCTAGTAATGTTGATGATCATGTTGACTACATGGAAATCTACCCTAGTAATGTTGATGACCATGTTGACTACATGGAAATCTATCGCGTGATAGGACACTACCAGATACTATGTTTAGGACAAGACACTGAACAAGACAAAATATACAGGGCAATACTCCTCAAGAACCCATCCAACCACCTCAACAGTGAGAGGACATGTTAACAGAGGCTATGATGAACGAGATGTTGGACGTATTTATAGAATCAACAGGCCATGGACTAGAGGATCATGGTGATGAGGACAATAGCATAGTACGGCATCGAGATACAACACATGAAGAAGAGGAATTGTGTAACCTTGCACATATACCACTTTATCCTCAAGCTCGAATATCCAAATTATGTGCATGCCTATCTATGTTGAACTTTCAATCAATGTTTGGGTGGTCGGATTCAAGCGTCGTCCCAAAACTATTTAGGTGTGTATGGCATGCGAATGATGTAATTTTTTGGTGTGTATAATGTACATGGTGTTGATTAAGAATACATGTTTCATCTTGGCACATTATTAAGCCAAGACCCGTGCAAAAGTGTATAAGCTAAATGCAGTCAAAATGGAGGAGTAAGAAACACAAGATTAAGCTAATTTGGACTATTGCATTGTCTATCAAGAAGACACCATAGCCACCAAGATGAGGGAGGAGAGAAGGGCTCTTGTTCACCACCCAGCCATAGAGGAATTATGGATAAGCTCCACACTACCGGGCTTTTGTAGAAGCCTGCCTGCCCACACTTGCCGCCGCGAGCGACCCGTGCTTCTTCAACCCGGGCACCTCACCCCTGAACCTCAAACACTCATGTGCGCCGACGATCGATCTCCGGTGATCGGGCTCCATACTCAATTGAGCCCTACATAACCTATTATAATCTATATGACATTACCTCCCCCTTAAGAAGAGTTTTCGTCCGCAAAACAAGTTCATGGTAGTTTTTGGTAAGCATACTCAAGCATTCCCAAGAGGACGCTTCCTTGTCTCTATCCTTCCACTTGACAAGTGCTTCTCGATACACAATATGTCTCATGTTCTAATCTCAAAATCCAAGAATATTCTTGAGTTTATGTGAAAGAGATGATGGTTTAATAAGTTCCACCAAGATGTTAGGAGTAACTATGTTATCCTGATGATCCACTATTTTTCGTATTTTACTAACATAAAAAACAGGATGTACTTGCGGCAACTCAAGTTTATATGTTATACTACCAATCTTCTTAAGGATTTTAAACGGATCGTAACATCTTGGAGAAAGCTTTTGACACTTTCCCTTCGAGAGTCTCTAACTTCGTAAGAGAATAAAGTCACCCTCTTCAAAGGTCACGTCTCTGCAGCTCTTGTCAACGTACGTTTTTGCATGATCTTGTGTACTACTATAATGAAGCAACAACTTTAGATTAGTTCTAGGACCATGGTCATGGGCTCAAGTATAAAAGAGGGCTCATTGGCCACTATTCTATCTTTTGGACATATTATGATATTGGGTTATCTTAACTCTTGGAGCCTCTTGGCTTTCATACCTTGGCTTGTGGAAGGCTATTTCCATCCTCTTTGTGGGAGGTTAATTCACTTAGGCATCATGTAATTTGTATGAGATCATCTCTTTGATCTTGTATTAATCCATGGTGATTATTTCATATCTAAGCTTTATGATCACTCCATTCCAATTGGTATCATAGCTCTTGGCTTAGATCCTTGTTTAGGGACTGATTAGAAGATTATCATTTATCTTAGAAGAGCTATGATACCATTCCAATTGGTATCATATCTACTGGCTTAGATCCTTATTTAGGGAGTGATTAGAAGATTATCATTTATCTTAATTCAATTTTTAGAATGCATTTTCTTGATCATGATTAGGGATAATTATTTTTGGATCATGTTAATCTAATTTTTCAGAATACATTTTCTTGCTCATGATTAGTGTTAATCATTTTCAAATTAAGAATTTCTACAATTTTCAAAATGCATTTTCTTGCATTTCTTGATGTTCTTGAAAATCTTCTTGTTTTTTTTTTAAATTTTGTAGAAATTATGCATAAATTAGTCTATTTTCATCAAATCTTCACACAAACCCTATTTTCCTGCTATCATTTGCAAGATCCTTTGAGTTTCTTGTAGTCTTGGGGAGATTCTTGGTTGCTGTACAATTTTGGTGAAAGATTCATTTAGAAAGGTACTGATTATCAAAGAAATTGGAGACAAATTGTAAATATTGTATATTTTGGTACAGTTTTCAACAACCGTCAATTGAAGATCTATTGGAGAGTCATTATAATTTTCTTGCAGATTTGAGTGTAAAATTCAAGATTAGTGTAGAGTTATTATTTAGAGTACAATTCTAGATTAGTACAAAGCCAGTGTGTAGATTTATAGTTATGTTACAGAATCGAATAAGTTTATGTTGCAGAATTGTGAAGATTTCAAAGTAGAATTCATATTGGAGCAGATATTATGTAGTCTTTGAAGCTTTGAAGAATCTATCTTTCTAGAGGAAAATGAGATGCCAAGCTCTCGTACGGAGGCCAAATGATTGTTAAGTGCAATTGGCATGGACTACAATTGTATCCATGCTTGTCCCAACAATTGCATCCTTTATACACACATCTTCAAGAATGTCCAAGTTGTGAGACACTCAAATACATGCAAGATGATCAGGGGCAAAAGGTTCCTGCACATAAGTTCTTATACGCTTCCCTATCATACCAATGATCATGCACATGTTCACATGCAAATCTATAGCAAGTTTAATAACATGGCATTTGTCTAATAGATCCACAAACAATGTCATGTGTGTCCTAATAGCCGATTCCCTCGCATGGAGACACATTGAAGAGAAATGGCCTATTAACACCGTATTAGTAGATAATTTGGGAAAAATCCCATTCCCATTTGAAAAATTGGACTAAGGTGAATCTATCCAAGATTTTATTAAAACCCCCTCATGTGAAAGATATTTAAGAGTAGAATCTAAATCTATAATATTCGACAAATTAGAGTTAATATGCTTAAGATATAGCCAAAAACTATATTAAAAGTTGATTCCCAAGATATATTAAAACTATATAGCCAAAATTAGAGTTAATATGCTTAAGATATAGCCAAAACTATATTAAAAGTTGATTCCCAAAGTGTGAGATTTTTCCCAAATTATCTAATATTGTCCTTTTTTTCAAAGAAGAGCCTCGTAACATTCTTCTTGGCCTAGCGATGGATGGTGTGAATCCATTTGGTTTACAAAGTTCATCATGGAGCACATGGCCTATCTACCTTGTGAATTATAACCTTCCACCGTGGTTGGCATTAAAGAAGGGGAATCTCTTATCATTAATAGTCCCAGGAAAGTACAAAGTAAAGAACATGGATGTATACTTGGCCCCATTGGTAGAGGAGCTTCAAACACTTTGGGACAACATTCAAGTTCACGATATGTCCAAGTGCTTTGGGCAAAGAGTTGCTACTATACAAGGAATACTTATGTGAACTATGCATGATTGGCCATGCTACACGGAGAATGCTCGGGTAAGTTTTAGTACATACTTCAACAAGTTCTTTCGTAAAGATACTTATTTAATTAAACTTGTGAGCTATTGTACATAGGAAAGTGTAATTTCTCTAATCACCTTTTTTGTTGATTTATAATGTTTTGTAGGGTTCACTATATCTGGATACAATGCATGCCCATTATGTGGACCTCGATTGGATGCTCATTACTCTATATCACTCAGAAAGACAGTGTACGAGAGTCATGTGTGATATCTCCCTATTAATCACAAATTACGAGAGGAAAATCTAGGCTAACCACCTCCTAGTTTAAATACATATGATTGGAAGAAAGCATGGATGGATAATGGAAATTTTACCCCCTCGGGGATGAAGAGGCTCTCCATTTTCCACATCTAATGAAAACATCAAATGCATGGGCTGGGTCCCCTCTACACATGAAAATAACAATAATTAAGAATCATCTACTAGACTTAATGCATATATTCAAGGATATAGCTGATGTGATTTGGAAAACCATAAGTGGGGCTAAAGAAAGCAAGGGCCAAAGGGATGATCTAAAGTTTGTTGGACATATGAAAGATTTGTGGCCACAAACACGACTTGATAGGAAGGTGGTGCTACCTAAAGCACCATGGGTCTTAAGTAAATTGCAAGAAAAACAAGTAAAGAGAACCATTGCAGAGTTTTGCAGCCCCACCGAATGTATACATTGCCTAAAAGATACATTTACAAAGAATGATGAGCTTAGTGGCTTAAAGTTCCATGATTGGCACAAATTTTTACAATTTTTCTTCCATTTACAATAAAGGGATGCCTTACTTAAGATATCAGAGCCACCATTTACAAGGTTAGCACCTTGGTGTGTTGGATATTCACCAAGGAAATAAGGAGACATACCTTGGAGTCAGCCCGTCTAAACTCCTTGGAGGCCATCTGCATGGTTGAAAAGTTTCTACCAACAAGCATCTTGACCATTCAGATGCACCCCTTAGTTCATGTCATCAACAAGGTTGAAATTACAAGGACTGTCCATAGTCGTTGGATGTTTTTTCTAGAAAGGTATGAATAGATCACAAAAGAACAATGTTTGATAGCGGTGTCAAGACTAAATTCATGCAAGAAATCTAGTCAAGTGTAAGTGACTTGAATGTCGAAGTTGGCATGCTTATTGTGGAACCATTCAAAACATCATCAAGGTTGCTTTTAGAAGGTTTGACATGTTTATCTTTGATGTGAAGTGGTTCAAGGTCTCTTCAAGGTAACAAATGGACCAAATGCAATCGTAAGGAAAGACAAAATGCAATCATAAGGAAAGACAAGAGTGGGTTTGTTCAAGTTGACTCCACAAAGTTTTGGACCGACCAGAGGGACACCTTGTGCTACCAAAACATTGTGAACAAGTCATCTTTAAAGCATATCTGAAGAATCCAAGATGGTTGTTTGTAGGCCAAGTTGCTCCTCATAGAGCAAACAAATTTTTGAAGGTGAACAGCTAGAAGAAGAATCAAAGAATTATAATGATGGAGTTGATATTGTCAAAACTCAAGAGCTAAATGCTAAAGCTGATGTTGAAATCCAAGAACCAATTGTGATTAATATAGTAGTTGTGGATACTAGGCCTGAGGGAGAGATTCAAGAGCATATGGAAGAAAGGTCATCAAGTTCTGATAGAGATCCAAGTACATTCGACAAAGGGGAGCAAATAGATGATCTTGATCCTACAGAAGAGTAAGACATTGACTAATTGATTCAAAATTCCTTAAGTGGCATTAAGAGGATGCAGAAGTGTTCCTTGAAATTGATCTTTTTGGGGTCATGGATCTAGCCAAGGATGATATCTAGAATAGATGATGATTTATGACTTTGCAATATTCATCAACTTTAGTATATATGCAAGGTTTCACTACTGTCTCATCATCATCGACACTCTTGCACAACATCGATTATTGACAATTTAATCCCTTGTGGTGTAGAAATATTACAATATAGTGATATTTTTATTTTTCACATTGAATACACATTTTTAATATTGCAGATGAGCTTAAAAGGACCAAATCTAGTAATTTTGACTGTACATATGACCCCACTTGTTTATTTTTTTGCTTTTTTCCTATATTATTTACTGGCACAAATACCAATGTTTATACCAGAAGAAAATTTGAAATACTTGAATGACACTTTCCTTAGAGATGGGGTTTAATCACTTATTACAACACCAAGGATTAGGGTGTGTAGAAATGGATTAGAATCAACATCTTGACATAGTAAGAAATATAAGAAAGAGATTAAGACTAATGAAAGAGCTAATGAAAAAAGTAGAGCATAATGACAAGATAAGAGGTTCAACAAAAAGCTCATATAATAATCCATCGAGGGATCTTTTATTAGTCTTAAATACTAATTATGGTCCATAAGCTTGATTAAGCCACCCCTAATCTTTTCTAGATTTGAGCACCATCACCGTTAGCCCCACTAATTGTGGCCCATATAAGCTTGATTAAGCTACCCCCTTAATCTTTCCTAGATTTGAGCACCGTCTCTATTACCCACTATTGTGGCCCCCATAACACTAGTTTGGTAAGTTAATAGTATATAAAATTGTTCTTTTATGGGTTTGGGAAAAAGTGGATTTCACTTCGAACAACAACCCTTTCACAAACTCTTTAATATCAATCAATATATCCATAGTAAGAGAGTTTATGAGCATTATTATGCTAGAAATACTTGTCATGTCATCATCACATCAGCATATGAACACAGAGGGTTCTTGCAAGACATGAAAATGGCCTTGTTTTGAGTAGATTAATACTTTTACAAGAAAAATAACAAGACACTATGGTTATCCTTGGTTAATATACATAATATAAATGTTATGGGAAAAATGTCGATTAAAATTTAAAAAAATCATATGATAAAGTTGCACCATTGTTTATTGAAATCATCATGACTGCACTAGAATCTAAAAGATATATAATTAAATTAATTGTGATTTGACGTAAAAAAGATATCTAATGTCTGAGAAAAAACAGAGTTTTTTTCAAGAGTAAGAAAGTATTATTAAATTGAAGAGATTTTGAAATGCACATTTTCATATTTAGAATAATTAGAAAAAGATGAAGATTTAATGGGACATAAAAATTTTCAACGACACTTTAATGTACATTTACCAAACTAGTGATAAGCTTATAGGCTTGAGTACATCTCCATAGACACCACTAATTAGCTACTCCTAGATTTAAACACTATCTTCCTTAAAGTGAGCACCCCTTGGCCTCTTTCCTTGAATGTCTAAATCAAATACAAAGCTCTCTAGATCTATATGCACAATCCTACCTCTCCTATGAGGTCTAATCTCAACGAATGAATCGGTCTAGGTAAATGAGAACCAATGAGATGATGGCTAGTCGATGTCATGGGTGAGCCATAAAAGCTATCAAGGCACATGCAAACACCACTGCGATAGTAGGGAAAGTGTAAGCATGCTCGATACGTATCCTCCAAGGATCCAAACCTATCACACCATAACTCACCAAATGTATCCCATAAATGACCAACAAGATCATCATTACCCATATAATCATCCATAGCCACATCATGAACATCATCATTATCCTTATAAGTATCCATGTCGGTATAGTCCACATCCTCATCAAGAACATAATCATGATGACCTACGAGTGTGGGGAACTCAATAAAGTCACCAAAAGAAGAATCATGCCACGCAAACAATACCAAACCATTCGTGTCAATGTAGCCAAGCAATGAAGTGATGAAATCATCATGTGTGGACCACTTAGACCATTTGGCACATATCTCCTCCTCATCAAACACATGTTGAAAATGACTAGGCATCAAACTATGAAGCTCAAACATCCAATACTAGTATAAATATGCTGCCTTATGATAGCAAGAAGTCAACGAGTGAAGATGTAGAGGTCTAAGCCTCGAAATGCCAAAGGCATGTACGAATATAGCAAAAAGATATGCAGTACATGACACAAGAAGGTAAATCATAATAGCAATCGTAGAGCCATGATGATAGTGCATGAGTGACTCTCCTACGATCACAATCAGAAATGCTGTTAAAATGATATCGATGACAATGTGAATTTGCACTATGGCAATCAAATGAAGGATAAAAGTAATAGGAACAACCCATGGTTGCATGTGAACAACCACCAATAAAGCCTAAGGTGAGTAAAAAAACTCACAAAATCCCTCAAATATGTGACACAAGCCCACAATGTACTAACGCTCGTGATCAAGGATGTAAAAGCACAAAACGCGCATCGCACGTGAACAAGCCCAAATAAAGCATCAACATGTGTGGCGCAACTTGCACGTGTGAAAAGTTACCAAGGAAACTTAAAGTTTGTGAATAAAACCCATGACACACACGTCGACGAGTGAGTACCTCAAACCAAACATGTGAAATACTCCCCAAAACAAAGAGTGTGGAAAGGTTACAGAGGTATAGGGCTCAAATTTGTGTGAAGGCACACACAAGTAAAACAAGAGTGGATAGGATGCAAGATATGGACAAATCAGTGTGCCCAAGTGTCAATGGAAATGGCCAAATAGTTAGGTGTGGGTGGGCAAGTGGGTAATGTTTTTGGACCAAAGATGTGAAGAGGGTAAAGGGAAAAACCCTAAAGATTAAAGTGATCCTTACCCATCCTTCTCTTCTTCATTCTCATGATTCAAACTCTTTTCTTCTTTTTTACACTACTAGGGGCCATTGTTTTGCTGAGAACTTAAGATCTTTAATAGTTTTCTATCTATTTTGAGTTGCTCTCAAATAGCAGTGATGCCATTGGCTATCCTGCCCATTGAATGATGCGTTGAGTTTAAACTTTGCTTGAGACGTGTGTGCAGACATGTGTGCCTCAGCTTAGAGAAAGTGAAAATGCACGAACACGCATCTGTTGCACACGTTGCCTGAGCCTAAAGAAGACAATGTTGACTGCCTGATGCTTGCCAACGAGAGACTATGATGTTTTGGTGCAACAAAACATTTGCAGGTGTGCTAACTTTAGATGATACATTTGTAGGTGTGCTATTGTTGCTATTAGTGTGTGTTTCCCTGCACCACTGAGCCCAAGAAAGGTGATGATGTTGTAGTAGATAAAGAGATTGAACTACTAAAACGTGGTTAGATGAGCCTCAGAGAGGTGATAAAAGCTACCCCCGGAGTCAACTGTGTTCACACAATTGAAGAGACTACATCTAATGCTAGACTGCATTTGATCCATCTCTCAAACTCTTACACAGCTCTAACTATGTGCTAGATAGCAACAATGATGTTGGTTCTAGTGTAGCCATCTATCTAAAAGGACCTTGTTAAACTTGTTAACCAGGATGTAATAGCTTAATCAACCATTTTGTTGTTAAATGTTTCAAACTTGATGTAAATTGTTTTGATTTTGTCAAGATCACCAAAATTAGTCACTTTCTTGATGAAACATACACCACAATAGTGTTGTCCACTATCTAACTACTTATCTTTCTTTCAATGAGAGCTTAACCAAAGCTCAATGATGAAAAGACTCCTATATTATGTTGTTATAGAACTCAATCTTGACTTTATTATCATGTTTAGCAATAATCTTTTAAGGATTAACACCCACTATTGTAATCACTTTCTTGATCTCACAAATGCCTGTATTACCTTTTGTATCTGAATCTTTATCAAGATTTAAAGATGTTGCACAAAGATTCATAAAAAGGTAATAGGCAGCAAAGATTAGAAGTTTACACCTCTTTTAGGCAAAGATAAATCTGATCAAGATTTCCATTGTTGAAATTGTAGACTTGATCTGTAGTAAAACTTTACTCCAAATCCTTACAGAAAACTTGATTTGACACTCCTCGTCCTTTGCTTCCTTTTGCTTGTTTGGGACTCTTCTCTGTCAGTGGAGGGAGAGCTTTGTTTTGTTGATCTATTTTTTCATCTTCTCCATCTCATCTTTCAGATTAATATACAAGATTTTGGCCAAACCATCATGGATCCTCCCTCTGATATGATTTCACTAACCCATAGTTCTTTTTAGACATACAATAGGGTTTCTAGATAAGATTTATCATTTCCACCACAAACCTCATTTTTCTATCTATGTGGGTGTAGCAGCCAACATTTCCTTCAGATTTTGGAATGCTTCTTTGACATCCTCTGGACCAGACATACTCTACATCCTTCATAGTCAAGCACTATAGAGGTGTAGCCACGTTGTCGGGACGTGGGCGGTATCGCTGGGAAAGTGCGAGACTTCTGGCTGTGTGAGTTGCTTCAAATCCAAGCAAGGAAACACAAACACATAACTCTTCAAGGAGCATAAGACATCTCCATTTTTGATGACATATACATGTGCCAATTCACTTCAATCATTCCCCAAATTCGGCTTGATGATTGCACATAAATTATGTGTCAAGAGCACAACCAGTTCCAAGCATAGATCTCCTGACCCTTTATCCAAGTGTCTCATACATATCACATGTAAGCATAACACAATCTACAAAAGATTTCCATATACATGTGACCATTCACATCACATATTTCATATATTGCCGACTCCACCATTTCAAAATGACTCTTGATCTCATAAAAACCTGCTTTCAGAATCCAAGAACTCACAAAGCAAAAGATGACATATGGCATATGTACATCATATTCATGTGATTTTAGAAAACTCCATGTCTAGCATTCCAAAATCCAACCGAGTAGAAAATAAAATCCAAGTCCCAGGAATCTCTTTATATTTTTGATGCTTTCTTACTCCAAGATTCTCCAAAACAACAAAAAAAAAACTTACCCAAAGCCTTACCCAAAAGCTTTAAAGGGGTAGTGTATTTTTCTAAGAGCTATACGATTTTTGAAAATCGTAAGTAACAAAACAAAAAAAATCACTTATCTAAAAAAAAAAGCGAATTTATGGATTTCGCTATTCTCTTATTTTGCTTCGCTGCCGTATGCGCCAGAATCTGAATTTGTCATGTATTGTGAGATTTCTTGAAGATCATATCATTAGGAAGCGCTTCATTTCCTCTTTAAATCAAGCCCCAGGATGCCCTATACAGTAGCTTTTATCACAAATTTTGATCCTCTGGTCGACTTTCCCTCTGGTTCACTCTTCTCCTCGTTTCTGCATATTTTTTTTTTCCTATCTGCGTTTTCTGGTTTTTCCCCTTTTCTTTCCAGCAAGAGAGTCGGGCTCCCTCGCCTTTTGCAGCTCAAAAATCGGATTTTCCCAATTTAAAAAACTGTGCTTCCTTTTTTCCAACTTAATACTCAGATATTTCTTTTTTTTTTAAAAAATCCATGCAAGCCACCACCTTGCGTCACCTTCGTTCTACGTGAAGCCGCCATTTCTTGTAGACCCTTTTGGGCTCCTTGCTCCCAACCCCCTCGATCATCCAGCTGGAGCATTCCTGCTACAACTGTGTCATCATGAGAGTTGCGTGTAGAAATGGCGATTTGTGACGCGAACCCAGGGTCTTCCACGGAACCACCCACACCTGCATATTCCACAATGTACCCAAACCTTGCCGCTAGATTGTCTGCCCATTCTGCAAATTCTGCCCGTGTCCATTCAAACCGGTGGTCATCATTTCTAAGCTTTATGGGTTGGGCACTTGAGTCATCATCAAACAGAGGTATGCTCTGAGACTCATTTATCAATGCCGGAGTGTCCATGGCATGATGCTGATCGTTTTTTGGCTAACATAGCTTTATGAATTTCATCCGTTGAGTCCTCCGATAGTGTCGTTTCATACAAATCAAGGAATGTGAGTGGCTTATCTTTGCATTCTCCTAAATTTTTTTTAGCATCAGCAGTTATCTTCTGAAGAATCACATTGTACTCTATGTTGGGAGTAGATAGTATCAACATCATCTGAGGTGCATATGTACCCAGTATAATCTCCCCAGCCTTGGACAAAGGCTCGGGATCCATGTGCTCCACAACCTCTACACAAGTTGCCACATCAAAGTTGCACAGACGGGGGTCGGGCTCTGCAAGAGACCCTTCATATAAGACGACTCCTTTCAGCTTATTGATAGAAGACCCATTGGTCTCAGCTTCATGTAGACCTAGTTTTGTATTGAGTGACTTAGCTGCAAGATGTGTGTTGATGCATAAACTCCACAAGATCCCCTCCTCTTTTGATGACAGAGTCTCTGCAAATGCGTATTGTGTCAAGAGCACTCAAGACCTTTGAACACCAAGGTCTGGCTATCATATACATATATGCAACACACATGCACCCGCCGATCACCAATCCAACTTATGGCCTTGAATTCCATATGACCACCTATGTCTAGACACCTGGGTCTCACCACAGTATGCTCATCACGTGCATACAAAAGCCGCTTTAAACTAGCCATCTATCATCTGTAGCTATTCCGGATGAAAAGTACCCACCTTGGGTGCTAAAAAGATCTCAAACTGTAGCTCCTCTGTAAAAATTTCCTTCCAGGAAGTTGTTCACAGCATGTCTGACCACAACTCTTCAGTTCATCACATACCCATCAAGCACTCCCAGCTCCTGCTATCTGCCCTCCAAAATGGCTCCTTATTAGCCTGTGCACTTCACATAAACTCACACATTTCTCCACTGTTTGCCTGGCCTTCAGGCATGCATCTGCACAGCAAAAGACTGCCCTTTTCCTCCACTAAAAAACATCACACTATCCAAGTGTTAAAACACCTACTACACCCGTTATGTACACAGGCTTTGAGACCTGACTCAGTCTCAGCTCGTCTTATTGAACCTCATTTACAATATGAACACATGTACTTAGGCATCATATAATGACTCAAGTCATGGCACTTAATCCCATACATCTGGATTTGCATTTAATGGCCTCATATGCATGGTTTCACACCATAGACGTGCCATGGCACGACATCCACCCCCTCTAAACCTGCACATCCTCTGGTATGTGCCAAATCATCATCAAGATCCACATATATCTGGATGTCGTCTTCATCTTCTACATTACCAGGAAGATCATCCTCTTGCTCTTCAACCATATCCATACTATCACTGTCAAGCCTCTCATCCTGAGTCTCCTGTGAATCAAAAGGATCACTGTCAAGCCTTCTTTTAAACATCTTGATCCTTTTGCCTGCTACAAGATTCTTTATCTCTGTTCCATCAAGCTCACACAGGGTATACGTTGCATTTCCATGCACATGCTTGACAATGTAAGGGCCAAACCATCTTTTTGCAAACTTTCTTTGAATAGTGAACTGGTTGTCAAGGCTACTATCATACATTAGGACCCAATCACCTTCTTCAATAGGTTTTGGCCGCAGTCTGTGTCTTCTATCAAATCTTTCTTTATTTTTCAACCTTGCATCTTTCAAACGAGCTTTAGCAAGCTCTACATCTTCAGGCCTCCTTTCCAGCTGCCTTATTCGCAATGCAAGGAGGTCTTCCCTGTTCAATCCTTCCACCCAGGGTAATACATTCCAAGTTGGAACTACTTCTTCAACTGGCATTACTGGCTTCTGACCATACATTAATTCTGCAGGCATGTATCCTGTCACTGAGCTATGAGTTGTACGGTCAGCCCACAAAGCATATGGTAGCAGCCTTGGCCACTCTCGCATTCTTTCTCTGCATGCCTTAGCCAAAGCTTTAATGATTGGAGGATGTCCTCGCTCACTTTTACCATTGCCCTCAGGTGTTATATGTACATTATGTGTGCTATGTTATATACACATTATGTGTGCATATACTAGGAGGCTAACCCACATTAGACTTGTGAGCATGGGAGCATGGGAACAAGCTCTAGTGGAGCATGGGTTAGGACTAACCTTAAGGATTAAGGTTAGGGTCAGGCATCCAAGGGTCACACATGAGGAATGGAAAGTCAAGAGTCACTTGAGGGCCCTCCTATATAATAGGGGCATGGGGCACACTCTGGGGGCTTGGAGGTTTGGGCTCCATGAGGCCAAGGCTATGTTATGCTCTCTTTGTAGAGGTTCATATCTATTCACCTACCATTTCACACTATAGCTATATGCTATTGGATTATGTTATACCTCTTGATGGTATGGGACATCAAGGTAGAGGTATGATGTATTTCATTCATTATTCATGTGTGCATCCCTTGGGCTCGGGGGTGGTTGGGTGGTTGAGTTTATGCCTGATTTATGCATGTTTATGCATAACAATTATCTAGAGAGATCTTAGGGTTTTAACAGTGGTATCAGAGCAATCTCTATTTAATTGTTGTTGATTTTTTTAAGTAAATTTTAATATTTACTAATAAAATATTATTTTTTATTGATTTGTGTTGATGAATTGCACGTGGATCATCGATATGGTGATTGAAACATGTGTAACTACAATTCAATGGATGAATCGACGTTGCGGGGGAATACCGTGAGTTAATGCTATTTTTTCCTATTTTTTATGGTTAAAATCAAGCATTAATGGATTTTTTTTTACAAAAATACCATAAAGTTTATAGTGGATATTTTTGTAGGATGGATTCCCTGAATTTCTAGAATTTTTAGAAATTTTTTCCTAATTTTTTAGGAATTTTTTGAGCATTTTTATGATAAAAAATATATTTTTATACATTTTTTACGGGTTTTTCCGCGGGAATGCGATCAAATTTCTGTCAATTTGCTACTGAAATTCAGTAGGGGACAGCATGTTGATGCATAAATTGCTCTCCCGTGGGCGTGGGGTCCTCTCCGCCTCTCAAATCTGATATTTCCTTCATTTTTCCATGAAATTTCTCTTAAAAATGAAATTTTTAAATTAAACATTAATCATAATTAATGTTAATTATGATTAGGAGTTTAATTAAAAATCTTAAACAAAGATTAAGTTAATCTCTCTCTGATTAACAGAGAGAGAGAGAAGAGATGGGAAGGATTCAATTGGTGAGGAAAGGAAGGAGAGAAGGCAGAAGAGAGAGTCTCTCTCTCTCTCATTCATCCACGCGCAGGCGACGGGAGGGGGGGGGCTGCGCAGCAGCCGCCGGCGAAAAAACACCCCCCCTGAAAAAATCAAAATGCTAATAAGCATTAAAAGCTTATTTTTTTTCCATTTTTTTAAAAATGAGTTTTTTTAATTAAAAAGAGAGAGCTTTTGCTAATATTTCAAAAAAAAAGGAAAAAGCCTGAAAAATTCAGAAAAATTGGAATTTGAGGTAAAAAAATCTCTGAAATTTTTTTGGAAATTTCTTATTGAAAATTTTTTGGCTTTTCATCTTCCGGAAAACCTTTGGCTTTCCGTTTTCCCGAAACCTTTTGGCTTTCCAAATTCCGGAAAAACTTTTGACCTTCCGTATTCCAGAAACCTTTGACCTTTCACATTCCGAATTTTTTTTGTCTTTTCATTTTCCCAAAACTTTTGGCTTTCCGTATTCCGGAAAAACTTTTGACCTTCCGTATTCCGGAAACCTTTGACCTTTCACATTCCGAATTTTTTTTGTCTTTTCATTTTCCCAAAACTTTTGGCTTTCCGTATTCCGGGAAACCATTGGAATTCCGAAATTTTTTGACCGTTCGTATTCTAAATGCGTTCGGGGTTGATTAAAAATTTCAAAAAATTCCTGAAAATTAGTGGAAAATTAGACAAAGGTTATTTTAAATTTTGGAAAAAAGTGGGGTTGGTGTTTGGCATGTGGTGTGTCCATTCGGGCGCCCATGACCATTCAAATTCCTTTAAAATTATATTTTTTGAACCAGAAAATTAGAAAAATCCATTAAAATTAAAAATTTTCATTGGATTTGAGAATTGTCGGGCGAAATTGGAAATTTCGTGAACGATGGGATTCTCAGGGAAAATTAGGAAATTTCTAGAAATTATTTTTAGAAATCCTAAAAATTGATATTTTTTAAATATCAATGGTATTTTGGCAAATTAAATTGCTAAAAATTTTCTGGAAAAATATAGGTTTGGAATGCCATGAGATAGGTTTGGTGGAATTCAAAATTATTATATTTTGAGACCCTATAAAATTAGGGAAAATTAGAAAAAAATCATGATAATTCTTTTTCTCGAGAATTTAATATTTTCGAGGGTTATTTAATGTTGAAGTACGTTTCCTCGTGCTGACATTAGATAGATGGGGGTTATTCGCATATTATTAATACGATTATACCTCGTATTAATGGGTATTTATGTTTGGATTAATTCTAAACGATGTATTCATGATTTTTTGCCATTTTTTAGCCATTCTTTTTGGACATGTTCCTTAATTTCTTTTGATGGCTATAATTTACGTTCAAAGTGTGTTTCACCTTTGACACTTTTCCATGATAATTTATTTTGCACTTATTTAAGTGTGGCTTGTGCTTAATTTCTTAAGCCTCTATCATGGGTTAGTTGATCGGTTTGTTTTGGTGGATTTTTATTGGATATTTTCTAAGTTTTATATGGACTCATGAGGTTCTGCCTAGATCACTTATGTCTAGGGTTTTCTTATTGAGTGCTACACACATGTGTTTCACTTTTTTACTTTGGAGTTTTATTTGAACAACACAACGTTCATATACTCCGGATTGATGAGTTGGCCACCAATTTTAATGCTTCTTTTGGCATGATTACTGTAGATGGTATGCATTGATTTTTATGATCAACTATGGTTTTTATGGATTGGAGGAGCTTCTATGCTTTTATCCATGGTTTTATAAGGATCTTTTGATCTTTTGAATATTTACATGTGCTTGAAGGTAGCATTTGCCTGCACATAATTTTGGAGTATATTTCTTATACTCTTGTATATATTCCAACTCGGATACCTAGTTGCTTATGTATCTAGGTGAGTTTTTTTTCTACCTTAACTTTATGGTGTTTTGGGTAGTTATCATTGGAAAGGCGCCTAAAATTCAATTTCTTTTCTAATGATGTACTCAGAAGGATTTATTCCTTGATGTAGTCTCAAGTATATAGAGACAGGTTTAGTATGTGAAAGTCTGGACAAGGCCATCTTATTCCTTTTATACAGGATTTAATTCATATTTTCTAGACAGCATACTAGGGAGTTCCAAATTGTTAAGGTATGTATGGGTGGTATCATGGTGGTATGGGACGCTAGGGATCCCTCACATATATTATCTTATGGGATAACTTGGGCTCAAGATTGTTGCTTTGCTTACATCACTTAGCATGTTGACCTCAACATTCAAAGACAATCTTATTTTCTAAATTCACTAGAAGTTATATTTTGGGCATTCTCTAGATAAATTTCTTTTATCTATAGCCTACATGTTTTGATGAGGGTAATCTCATCGGCATTTTCACTTGTTGAAATCTCTTTCTTTAGAGTTCAAACAAGTTTATCTTGTTGTGTTCGGATAAGGAAATTTGGATTCTTCTTTTGTTGGCATTTCTTTCTCTAGTTCCGTACTTTAGGTGATTTACACCAATCAACCTGATAGGTTTACGGATGGACATATGTGTCTCATCGAGACGTTGATGACTCTATGTTGATATGGGTAACTCGAGACGTCGATTATTCCATATGCAGATGTGGGTATGTCGGGCGTCGATGAATCCCTGGTTTCTACTGTTATAATGCCATGTTTTCCTACTTTATTCCGAATGGTTTACAACGAGGAAGTTACTTTGAATGTGAATTGTTCTGATCATCCGCAATAGTCTGATGGGCAAACAGAGTGTATGAATCAGATTGTAGAGGATATGCTTCGTGCATGTCTCTAGAAAATCATCATATTGGGAAATATCTTCCAATGATGGAATTTGCCTATAACAGTTCTAAATTTACGACTATTATTTTAGTCCGTGCATACTTATGTATGGGTATCAACTCAGGGCACCTATTGATGTCAGTCTTAAGGACATCGAGCTTGATGCATCGAGGGATTTCTTGCGAGATATGTAGGAAATTCTGACCGAAGCTCGGGATTCTATCAGGAGTGCTCATGATAGGGCACGGTTTTATGCTGATAGGGGACGCTCATCTCGGTCTTTTGAACCAGGAGCGTTGGTTTATTTTAATGTTCCTAAAGATTTTCAGACTTTGTCAATGGGAAAATGCTCGAATTTATCTCCTAGATATTGTGGTCCATTTCGAGTTATATATCGGATTGGCACGGTTGCGTATGAACTAAAACTACCTCCAATTGTTAGAGTTCATCCAGTCTTTCATATCGATAGATTGAAAGGGAAACTGGGAGGTGAGGATGACACAGTTACTCCTCAAGAACTCGTTGAAGTCGATGAATTATCCTATGTTCCACATGAACCTGATAAGGTACTTGAATTCAGGGAAAGGAAACTTTGTAGTTGACTAATCCCTGAGGTTAAAATAAGGTGGAAAGATAGGGAAATTGAGAATTCGACTTGGGAGTCGGTTGAGATTGTTCAGCGCAGTTCTCCTTCTTTTCATTGCAAGAGTGCAATGTTTTGAGAGAGGAAAAGTATGTTATATGTACATTATGTGTGCTATGTTATATACACATTATGTGTGCATATACTAGGAGGCTAACCCACATTAGACTTGTGAGCATGGGAGCATGGGAACAAGCTCTAATGGAGCATGGGTTAGGACTAACCTTAAGGATTAAGGTTAGGGTCAGGCATCCAAGGGTCACACATGAGGAATGGAAAGTCAAGAGTCACTTGAGGGCCCTCCTATATAATAGGGGCATGGGGCACACTCTGGGGGCTTGGAGGTTTGGGCTCCATGAGGCCAAGGCTATGTTATGCTCTCTTTGTAGAGGTTCATATCTATTCACCTACCATTTCACACTATAGCTATATGCTATTGGATTATGTTATACCTCTTGATGGTATGGGACATCAAGGTAGAGGTATGATGTATTTCATTCATTATTCATGTGTGCATCCCTTGGGCTCGGGGGTGGTTGAGTTTATGCCTGATTTATGCATGTTTATGCATAACAATTATCTAGAGAGATCTTAGGGTTTTAACATCAGGGTTGTAAGCACATGTTAGGGACAGTTTGATGCCAATTCTAGAGAAGAATTCCCTTGCTTCTTCAACATCTAGCTCACCCCTATCAGCTGTTATTTTCCCAACACAACCATACCGGCAAATCACATCTTCCAAGAGAAATTTGCATACTGTTTCCGTACTCTTTGTTCTAAGAGCACGCCCTTCTACCTGATTTGTCAAATCTTCTCTTGCAAGTGCTATGTACCGCATCTGCCAAATTCCCAAAGGCATTGTAACTAGATCCACTACCCATTTGTAGTGCATGGCAGGTGGGTAGGTTGGTTGCAAGCCATCACGATGTCGCACATTTGAGTACATTTGACATACCATGCATGTTTCCACATATTGGGAAATATCCTTGTACATTCCTTTCCACCAATATCTTTCCTTTATTTTGGTAAAGGTGGCCCACACACTTCGATGTCCAGCCCAGAGACTCTCATGGAATTCTTTCATGAGCTTCCCTTGAGTCTCTTTATCACATATGACTCTCTGTGGCATAGCATTCCTCTGCTTAGGATGCTTCCACAGGTACCCATCCTTTAGAAAATACCCATATGCTTTTCTGCGGATCCTCTTAAATTCTGAGTCAGACCAATTTTCCTGTCTTGTCAGAGTACTCAAGTATTGACCAATAAGCAACCAATCTCCTTCATACATTTCCTCAGTATAAGACTCAAGTGCATTTGATAGGCAAGTATGGTCCCCTTTTGCATATGCAGTAGTGTAGAACTTTGTACCTACATCATCAATGTCACTAATCATCCCTTCTTCATCTTCATACCTGGCTCTTGATAGCATATCTGCAACTGGGTTATCTTTTCCTGCAATATGCTCAAACTCAGGATTTAGTGACTTGATATAGGCAATCCACCTAAGCATAGCGATATCTGGAGTGGTGCAGCTTGCAATCATCCCAAGGAGTGGCAAGCAATCAGTTTCCACAAGTACATATGCCCCAATAAGATATTCTTTTTCACATTTTAGAGCAGTGACTATTCCCCATAACTCTCTCTTGATCTGCGGATATTTTCGTTGACGAATGCTTAATACCTTTGCTCCAAATCTGATTACATACCTGTGATCATCCTCATCATCTTGCCCTACTGCCCATCCTATCCCAGTAGGACTAGTATCAACTGTAACAATCACATGCCTGCCACACTCATAATCTGCCTTTCTTAGAGTAGGTGATGATTGGAGCAGATATTTCAGCTTCCGCATAGCTTTAGTATGTGCTGCACTCCACAAAAATTTTTGATTTTTCCTCAAAAGTTGATAAAGAGGATCTGCTACATGTGCATAATGTGGGATCCATATAACATAAAAGACACATGCACCAAGAAATCTCCTTAGCCCTGTAACATTAATGCATATCTCTTTCATTCTTTGTATTGCATCTATCTTGGCTGGACAAGGTCGACGTCCACTAGTACTACAAAGATGCCCCACTATTAGCACTTCACACCGACCCCAAACACTGATTTCGATCCAGACAAAGTAAGATTCACCTCTTCAAGCCTGGATAGAATCATATCACAATCTTTTATATGATTCACCACAAACTTGCGGCACCCCCTCGAATCCAAATCCCCATCTTTATTTTTCTCATCACAACCTTTTATTGGCACATCATCCAGAAAAGGCATAGTTATTTGTGGTATGAAGTCTCGCAAGACTTTATTCATTCCATTCATCATATGCGCCACTAAGTTGGTGGCTCCCTGTGGTAAGGTACACATTCTTACCAATCCCAAAGGAGTTTTCATTGTGGTCAAGTCCCTGCTTTGTATATCCAGCTGGAACTAATCATATCCCGAATACAGATCACCCATAGAGTATATAGCTTTCCCTGCAAATGCTTCTGCAAACTCGTCTACAATCGGACCTGCTCCCACATTCCTGATTGTGACCTTGTTTACAGGTTGCATGTCTTGAATGAAGCGCAATGTTCCATTCTTCTTTGGCACGGTAAACCATCTGTTGGAGTATGGAGCGCATGATGGCTCCAAAATTCCCATCCTGATCTTTTCTTTTAGTAATTCCATCAGCTTTGGCAAGAGAGCCTTTGGTACTGGAATCGGCCCGCAGGTTCCAGGGCACATGGGGAACTGTGAAGATCACCATTGGTGCTATTATACTTAGATCAACACAGCCTATCTCATGCGGCTGAAGAGCAAAGGCCTTCCCATGTTTTACAAGCATCTCCTCAAAGCATTCCTTTTCAACTGGCAACAGAAAATCCTTTTCACCAATCTTCAGCTCTTTTAGGGTTTCCTGTGTAAACTTATGCCCAATTTTCTTCGGATCTCTGAGATTCGGTTGCATAGAGGCTTCATCTATTTTCTCCTTGCTTCCTGGTGGCAAGGGCAAGGCAACCGGTTTCACCTTCTTTGCAACCGTTTTGTACTTTGTATCAACATGAGCATCCGTCTCACAATTCATATTTTTACATTCCATCCCCTCAAATTCCCAGATTATATCATACATCCCCACAGATGACACCTCTATCATCTCATTTCCACCCTGTAAGCATGCTCTTCCCATAGCAAAAAGCACATCCATAGTATCCACAAATGACACCTCATCAAGCACCCCTGAAATAAACTCATTCTTCTCCAAAAGACCACACTGCTTAAGACTTTTTTGTTCATTTTGTACATGTTGACGCATGCCACGCTTCAAATCCTTGCTTTTTACAAAGACCAGTGACCCATAGCTAGAAAATTCCTGAAAATTTGCTGAAAAGTTATTTACATTAATTGAGTCCTGCGAGAACTCATTTTCCCTTGTACCATTGGAATCCCGCTTTACAATGGCACCTGGCCAAAATCCCTCATCTCCCTGTAGTTCATGAATTCTCTGTTTATCTTTGGGAGTGGCTGTGCTCGAAGAGACTCACGGTTCCTTTCATGGTTAATGCAAACTGTCAAGAACTGAACAGCTTTCTTACCATCTTTACTCCTTATTCTTGCATATGCGGAGCCATCATCCAAAACCTTTGTTTCCATCCTCACAGCTGTAATGTAGGGTTGCCCAAGGATAAGGGGATACGATGACATCTCCTGAACAAAGAAGTTTTGATCATCTTTCACATCCCCTATAGTTACCCTTACATTTGGACAGGCTGCATAGAGCTCTCCAGATGAGTTATTAGCTGCTTTAATCATCCACCCATGATCTACATCCATTGGCCACTTACATTTGTTGTAGAGATTTTTAGCCATAAGATTTATTTCAGACCCATGATCAATTAGAGCAACATACGGCTCTTCCAAGTCACCTATCTTGACAAGGGTTTCAGTGGTTGCCCTTGCCCAATGGCTCCTGGAGTAATGACTCTTTGTAAGAACTTTTTCATCGTCCTCATCCACAAAGCGCACTTGTCGTGCCCCTTCAGCAGAGTGATTACATTCCACCACATTCTCTCTCTCTTCCTTTTGCTGTACCTGTACTCCATGAGTCTTGGAAGTGCTTGCCTCCCCTTGTGATGGAATAGATTCAATTGTGGACTGCCCTTTCCTTCGTATAATATCAATTATCTCATCATGGAATTCTTTCTTCGCAATCCCCAAGACTTCCCCTAGTGTAAATTCCACCCTACTGTTTAGAATCCTCTCTTCAAGCACCTTTTTGAGGTCTGTTGTTTTGCGGCTTCAATATCAGATTGAAGCTTGTAGAGTGGACTTTTTCCTTTACCCTTCTCCTTCTCATGCTTCATTTTTGCTGGCACTTCTTCCATTGATACTTCCTGTGGAGGTCTGCTATGCGGTGGAGGCATATGTGATGGCCCAGGATCCTTCTTTTCACTACCACGGGTAACTCTTTTTGATGGCCCTCCTTCCTCATTTTCTCTCTTACACTTTTCCTCTACATGTGCCTCATTATTCTGGCATTTTGCAATGTAGGCATGAACAGATAAATAATCCACAGGCTCTTCCCAGCCAGTCTCAAGACGTATACAGTCACCTGCCTCATGCAAAGCCTGTTTAGACACCTTCTTTGACGCAATTAGCTCCATTGTTGACTTGTCACCCTTGGCATATTGCTAGTTTATTAAGTAGTGAACTGTGTCTTTATTGGATACTTTCAAATCATTTGTATATTGAAGTCTATATGTGTGGAATCTAGAGTGTACTTGTGTAAAGTACTTTAATGCTATGAGCTTTCACACTCATGCATTGTCATGGGCATGCAAATGAGTATTGTGATTCACATAGCTAATTCTTCCTTGCACTATGAAAAGTAATAGGCTCTTTTGACTCTTATATAGAAGCCTTTTGAACTGTTCTGAAGAACTGGAACAAACTGATAGAGAACAGATTGGTTTCAGATGATAGTTTCATAGGGATAAACCCCGATTCTTTTGTGTCGCTAGCCTCCACATGTAGACTAGTGCTGGGCATATTTTACCCACTTATGGCATTCAACATAGATAGATATGGCATTAGGCTCAGACAAATAGCTTGGCTAGATGATGCTAGCTAGGTGGTCCACCAAAACCACTAAAGTGCTGGGTCTTGACTGGACATTGATACTTTTGGCGATCCAAAAGTGCTTCTAAATTTGTAGCACTTCCTAAATTCCCAGCAATTGATTCTAGCAGTCAGTTTCCCTACAAGTCTCACCATGAGTAAGAAGCCTACAGAGTTGAGTGGGATAATCTAACCATGTTATGGAAAGAATTTGATTACTTTGTCATAACATAAGATGCAATCAACCATGACAAGTGAGTTCTAGAAGGTGTGCACATGGAAGCTGCAAAAAGGAAAATTATGGATATCCATCTAAATCAATGTGTTACCAACGCCGCATGCAGCTAAGATCAAACAAAAATGCTGGGAGTCGCATCATACAGATTAACTCTAGAGAGAAGATTTGCAATAGTAAGAGCAAGAGAAAAAATAAGCTATTAGGGAAGCCGAACCCTAAGATCAAGAGGGGATCAAGACCAAGGAATTGAAGAAATTCAAGAATTCTGTTTATTTAAAACCACATTTTTGGCCACTAGAGCTCTTATAGATCAAACTATTAAGTTCTTTGTAACAACATTAGGTGGTAAAGCAACCACTTGATGCATAGTATGGTTTGGACCACTTATGCTAAAACAACCGCTTGATGTGCATAGTATGGTCTAGACCACTTATAGGCATTTGAGCTCACAAGTGCTTTCCTGAAGAGATTTCAAAAGGACAAGACAACCACAAAAGTGCTAAACCAAGTGCAAGGAGAGCCATGCAAGAGAAGCAACAAGTCCTTATAAGGGAACAAGAGAGTAGGGAAATTGGAGTGGGATATGAGCTATGAGAAGACCTTAGCAAGATGAAGCTCAATATCACTCTAGACCAATACCTAAACCTAGTGCCCAAATAAAGGAAAAAACTACTCTAGAAAATTGTGCCTACAAAGAAGCTCATGGAACTTCCAAGGTTTGATACTAAAGCCCTAGTTCCAAGTGTCCCAAGTGATCCTACACAGAGGACACATTATTGGATAGCCTAGCAAAGAAGATGAGAATTACAACAACCAACCAACCCCATTCTAAGTTAGGATGATGGACCAAACGAGAGTCTGGGGCTAGTTGGCACCATTGTCAAGAAGGGTAAAAAGAAAGTTAAAGTGTTGGGTGGTAGCCAAGGATAAGTTAAACCTAGTCAAGAAGGGTAAAAAGAAAGTCAAAGGGTTGGGTGGCAGCCAAGGATAAGTTAAGCCTAGTTAGCCAACCTCTATACACAGAAAGATTAAACTCCCTGAAGGGGATGATGTGGGGAAGAGAAAATTTTGAGGGGAAACTCAGACTGTCTCTCACTATTTGAGGTAGATGTGGAGCAGATTGTCTTAAGGTGTGATGATTCAAAAATCCAAACTGTACAACTAAAAGAGATGCCTACCAAAGAAAAGCAAAAAAGTAGTAAATAAATAACCACAAGATGGTAGGAGGAGCCATTGAAGTAAAACAAGAACATTCTTACACTCAAACAATATGATGAAAAGGGGTAAAGGCAATGTGTCACAGTGCACAAGGATGAGTTGATAGAAATAAATTTGGGTGATGATCAAGAGCCCCACATCATGGTTAGAGTAAGAATCAGACCGAGACAAGATATGATGGAAAAATTGTAGGAATTGCTAACTTCTAGATGCCACAAATATAGACTTCAATATACAAATGATTTGAAAGTATCTAATAAAGACATAGTTCACTACTTATAAGACTCATCTTCTTAATAAACTAAGCATATTACTCTCTTTTCTTTATCTTAGACCAAGGGCGACAAGTAGTCCCTCTTCTACCCTAATGAACTAGCATTTTGTCCTTCTCACATGATGGGTACTCCCCATTATAAAAGGTTGTTTTACAATGAAAGACCACCATCTCATGAGATGAGAACATTTGTGAGTGAAGCTACTATATCCATTCATGTGGTGAATTATAGGGTTGTTCACCTATCGACAATAGCACATGTTATATTCTTTTAGCAGGCTCATCATCTTCAAGTGAGATCCCTTCTTTGATTTCAATCACCACCTTCTTAATTGTCTTCCAAATGGGCATCAATGATCTTCTCTCTAGACTTATGGCAATCTACAAAAAATATAGGTAACACTGATGCACATCCAATCTTTCATCCATCGTTATAACTCTCTTCACTAGAGCAAAGGTGCAAACAAAATGATCTTACCAGCAATATTTGAGAATAACCATGGACTCTTGCCAAAATTGGTGCCAACATGGTCAAATACGTAAGGACCCATCGTCTAATGCCAATATGGGCAGATGTATAAGGATCCACATGTCAATTCATGTGCAAGGTTCTGTTCTCTTTGGTTGCCATCCCTAGATTGTGCTCAATCGCACACCATGTAATTGAGGGAGATTTATCTTGTCATCATCACCTCATTTATTCTAGTGTCCCATGCCAGGGAAGATAAAAACTTGCATCAGAAAGAGAAAATAAAAACTCTAAATTTGCACTTCAACTAAGATCATTGTAAAAACCATTGAGAAGATTTAATACATCTATGATATGAATTTTACTTTTCTTGAATACCCACTACATTTTATATTAATTACATATTTTTTAATTTCATGTGAACACTCTCTAAACAACCTTCAAAGGTTTCAACCTTACACTTTAAAGTTTCATGTGAATAGCCCTTAAAAATTAAGATTAACCTTATAAGAGATTTAGGTTAATAAAAAAATATTTTCTATTTTGCTGGGGTGGTGATGATGGTTGGCATGTTGCATAATGGTTTGCCTAAAGTTATTATATCTGATCATGATTCCAGATTTTGTAATTATTTTTGGATGGCTTTATGTTCTAATCTTGGATGGCTTTATTTTTGGATGGCTTTATGTTCTAATCTTAGATCTAAAATTGATTTCACATTTGCTTTTCATCTTGATAGTGATGGACCTTTGGCCTCTTTTCTTCATCAAGACGAGATTAAATGACTCCTTCAAGGGTGGGATTAGGTATGTTCTTCAGGGTGGTGACTAAGGTGGGGTACACCTTCTTGACTGCTTTTAGCAAAACAGCCACTGCGTCATCTTCATCCATTCTCGCATTCACTGATGCAAGTTGAGCCATAAGGCCCTTCAAGTGAGAGATGAAGGCTCCAATGCCGTCTCCCTCTTTGAGTTCCAAGCTGAAAATTTTAATTTTAAGTAAGAGATGAAGGCTCCAATGCCGTCTCCCTCGTTGAGTTCCAAGCTGAAAAATTCAATTTTAAGTGAGATCTTGGAATTCTTACCACGAGCTCCATAGAGCTTGTCAAGCTCATCCCATTTCTCCTTTGCAGTCAGGAGCTGGTCCACATGGTGAATGAGACCTCATCTCAAGATGAAGCATGATGATGGCTTGTGCCCTCTCATCATCTTCAATATCTTCAACCTTAGTTCGATCAATTACCTTAGTGCCGAAGATGAATGGCCAAAAACCTTTGGACATCATCTTGTACTTGACAAGGACTTGCCAAGTGTGGAAGCCCTCTCCAGAGAACTTCTTAATTTGGTGTTGTCCTTTGACATTGGGTATTGAAGGAGATTATAAGAGAGTAATGGGCTGATTTATGAAGAAGAAAAAATCAGAACTTTGTGATGTTTTGGCTTAAGTAGAAAGAGAAAGGCTTATGAGAGTGCAACAACCCTTAATCAAGCCAAGGATGTTGCATAAAAAAGGAGATTAAGATGGTGAAGTTTATGGTTTAGCACTTAGGGTTTGCACCCAACCACTAATTTTGATGGAGATTAGCTTTATTAGTATCAAAGAACACTTTGTTTGGTGATTAAGATCACCATTAGTGTTTAACAACACTATTAGGGCTTAAGAGCACATTTCTAGCGTCTAATGACACTTGCATTGGTGATTAGATTCACCATTAGTGTTTAAGAATACTCTTAGTGTTTAGAAACACTTTGAAATGGCTCTCCTTTTGCTGAATTAGTAGCCTCATTAGTGTTAATCAACACTATTAGTGCTTTAAAAAAGCACACTTTGAGAAGCTTTGTGCACTTGAAGATGTTGATGAAGCTTGATAACAATGAGGCTTATGACACCTCATGGTGTATGCCCACAATATCAGAGAATCTGGAGCAAAACACTTCAAGAAGCACTTAAGAGATTTGAAGCTAAGAGGAGAGGATTAGTGCAAAAAAGGACACTTGATTTTGAAGCTTTAATGGAATCAATGGCTACCAAGTGAGCAGCTTGGTTTTTTGACTGTAGTGCATGCGTGAGCAGCCATTGGGGCTGATCTCTAAGCTGTAGATACTTGAGATTGTGGGCTTCAAAAGCCCTAAGCCTACATAGCTTATAATCGCCTACAGACGGCGAATGGTTGTACGATAGTAGTTGCGCAAAATTCGTGCGCCAGCCTGCTCAGGCGACAATGACGCAGCTGAGAGAGTTGCAAACCATCAATTGGCTCTATGAACTTGAGCGTCTGGAGGTCTTCTTCACTTTCCTAGTTGAGAGCTCGCCGAGTTCTTGCCTCCACAAGATGCTAGAGCTCCTCCACTGGCAGGAGGTTCAACTCCACAAAAAAAGGGAATAAATTTGACCTATTCTATACCACAAAAATGACCTAATCTTTGCCATGCTCTAGATACCATGTTAGAATTTCGTGGTGCTCATGCTAGATCAAATATGTGGAGGAGAGAGACTCACAAAGTACAAGAAAAGATCTTGCTTATTAAGTTGCTCAAAATACAACTAAGCTTCATGCTCTATGAAATGCCTTCTAGCTCCACCTTTAAATAGGTGAGCTAGTGGACCATAAGTCCATTCACACACACACACCCTTCTCCTCCCCTTTTTCATAACCTTAGTCTCTTAATAAAAGGTAATTTAAGCATCTCTGAATTATTTAAGAGGGTAAAATAATATTTTTAAGAGGGCTTCAAATATATTCCTATAACAAAGAGAGGTATAGACATGTCAATGCTACATCTTCAAAATCTAATGGTGATCAAATTCAGAGAACTGTACAAGCTACTCTTTGAGCTCAAGAGTCTACAAAAGAAAAGAAGAGTAGCCATAAAGCTTTTACTTCTCAGAATTTCGATTGCAACAAGGACACTCGCACCATACTTACTTGGCTCGGTTAACTAGATGATTATTTTTCAAGGGAGAAATTCTATGAGAATGATAAAATCAAATGTGCTACCAATCACTTGGTGGACAATGCAGCATTATGGTGAAACGTCATTAGAACCAGCAGTGCAAACATAAATCTTGGAAGAGATTTCAAAAACTCATCAAGAAAGATTTCTTATCTTCACAATACCTTTAAAGTTAAGGCTAGACAACGATGGTTTATATTCAAACAGCTTTTGATAGAGAGAATGTATTGGCTTATGTGGATAGGTTTTGACAAAATTTGTTACAAATATAGGTAATCGAGAAGGTTCACACTAAGGATAAAAGAAGGAAGTTCATAACATGATTGAAACAGTGAGAGGAGGGATGAGAACCCGTAGTGCAACATGGCAGTGTGACAACGCTCATGGGAGACATGGTGGAATTGCTTCTCAAGGAGTTGTAGAGCTTGGAGACCTCAAGGGTTACGAGCTCCGCCATTGGAAAGATTCTCACGATAGTTGTGGTTCACCAGGTAATCTCTTTTTGGATGTGTTTCAAGGAGGGTTAAGGTGAGCCATAACATTTTGGTGCCGCTGCCCCACGGAGCCATCCCTTGGCTTTTTCCATTGTTTTGCCTCTAATCTATGCATAACCCATTGCCCATTATCTTGATCAATGGTTTTCCATGAAAAAGATGTGGAAGATGTGGATTTGATGGTGATTTATGTGAGATTTGGTGTAGAATATCTCTCTTTTTGTTTTTTGAAAATAATGTTTTTTTGCTTAATTTTTAGATTAATTTGTTGATTTTGTTGTTGTTTTATGGTTTTTCATGTTCTTAGGGCTTGGATGACGTGAAAAGGGGTCCGTCGACAAAAAAAAGACTCTGGAAACCGCCCCTGTTTGGAGGCCCGTATCTCCTAAAGCATTATCCGATGAAGGCGCTCTAGGGCTCATCGGAAAGCTGACATCGAGATCTTCGACTTTAGACTCGGTCGTCCGAAGTCAAAATCGACCATTTTGGTCTCTAACTAGCAGCCTCAAAATTTGACCCCAAAAATCGAGGTAAAAAATAGCCCAAAAACCACAAAAATCATAAAAAACAGTGCAAAAAACGACGACGAGCCATATTCGGCTACTTTATGAGAGTCTAAACGACAAAATCACGGACGATTCAGGGAAATAAAGTTGTAGTACTCCAAAAATACTACAACTCTCTCATATAGAGTTTTTCAAAATTCGTTTTGAAACACTCAAAAACGTGCTGCGAAACAGGGACAGTGATGGAAAATAGGTTTTATGACCTCCTCTTCCATCTGGGAAGTTCCTAGCATACGCTTTTTTCGACAAAATTATCCCTAAGGTCGTTCACGTGCGTATAGCGTTAATTAGGGCAAACGGACACCCGTTTGATCCAAAACGAAGAGTACGCCAAGCCTCTTGAGGTTGTACGAGCTGTGGGAAAGTATAAAAAGTATTTTAAAAAAACTAAGATTGCTCATTAAGAACCATTTAAGCACTCTGACATGGCCACGATAGAGGGTTTACCAGGGATCACACAAGGACTGAAGCTGACATCTTCGAGCCATTATGATCTATGCCACAAATTCACCTCCCATTGCCATTGGCCATGCCTATAACAAGCATGTCATCGGGTTTTACACCCCCTATCACTTTGATCCTGTCGGGCTTTGGTCCCTTGCCTAACAATCCTGCAAATCCTATAAGTACCAACCCTTTCTTGGACGCCCACACCTTGGACATATTGACTAGTCTAGGAAGGGGGTGGCCCAAGGACTCACTGAGTCTCTTCCAACAAGAGCACTCACATACGGCCTCAGTGACTCATACAAAAATACGACCATACAAATTTTCAAAATAATGGGCAAATACGACGGGACAACAGATCCTGTTTAATTCATTCAAATGTTTGAACAGAGATGTGAAGCCTTTGGAAATCCAAACTGTCCCACTAAGGTACATGCGTTCAACTTATGCTTAGAGGGAAAAGCTAGTCAATGGTTCATCGGTCGCCGGCAATCAAGACCAACTTCAAAACCTTGAAATCAACCTTTATACATGGCTTTTCCAGACAAGGTGATCGGTGGAGTGCATTAACAGAACTCTATTCAATTGAGCGTCAACCAAATGAATCCATTAGAGATTTTATCCTTAGGATAAAACTCTTGGACTCACGTTGTGAGTCATGGGAAAAATTAAACGATATTCAATTGAGGAGAAGTTTCATGATGAGCTTAAAGAATAACAGCTTACACAACTTGATCATTGTAATCAATCCGGAAACATTCGATCAATGTTGCAAAGAAGCAGTACGTTTAGATGATAACATGCTAGAAGATGATTATGCTACGAGGTGTTCCTTATCTAAACCAAGTAAAGCAATGGCAAAAGAAAGATCGATCTTGGAACTGACATTCCCAGAATTTTATGCAACCTTGTTTAAAACCTTGCAACCAACATCTATAAGAGAGGATGAAAACCTTCAAAACCAGACATTCTTGATATCTTTAAAAGTGAGGAATGAAATGCCTTTGTGTTGAATGTAATCACTACGACCATCCCAATCCTCATTGTGCATATAAGGCACCTATTCTTCTATAATGCATATATTGTAAAACCTTTGACATGATACTAAAAAATGTCCTGCTTCATCCACAATGTAGTCAAAACCTCCATCTCCCGGTGCACCAAACAGAAATAGTCCAAAGGGGTAGAAACTGCTCAGGAAGCAGTTAATCGAATGCTTCAGTGTTTCCATTATCGTGGACCTCACAAGGTGGCAGACTGCACAGTTTGGAATACTTCCATGCCCATAGTCACTGACACCTTGCGACCACTATGTGAACGATGCGGCATTGATCACATGTTCCAAGATTACCCAAGACGACTTGCTTCAATGTAACTTGTCTCACAAAATACAACTCTTAACATCTTAAGTGTACAAAACGGGCAATTGTCCACAGTGCCATTGAATGTGCTTACACGTTTACAAGCCAAGGCACGACAAACAATTTTTAAAAAAACGTAAAAGACAATACCTCAACATGGGTAGAAGAACATGCTTTAAAACAGAACCCAAAAAAAGTAGCAAAACCTTCTAAAACCAAGAAAAACAGAAGACAACAAACTGTCGAAACCAAGGTCAAATTAAAAGACAGGGAAAAGGAGCCTATAGAGGACATAAACCCAAAAAGAGACATAAACACAAAAGAGTCAAATGCTATACAAGATGCGGAAGCATCCACCTCAAACACCACCACACAAACCTCAACACCCATATGTGTGACACATGATACAAAAACCCAAAAAAAAAAATTCGATCTTGCGCATGGGTAAACATAATGAAAAACTGATAAACCAAAGAAAGTCAGAGAATGAAACAAGTTCTAGTACATCACTGAGGATGAAACAAGTTCTTACTCTTTGCTCAGTGCACCACATAAACTAATCAAGAAACTAGAACCCACCTAACCACCCCAAATGGATAACGATAATCACATCATATGCAAAACGCAAAAAGCAAGCTCAGGACAGCATGCCTAGCTTGGTTGAATGTCTTACACAGGGTCACCGGTTTTGATTGAGCCTCATAATGCCAATCCTAAAACAACAACCAAAATACAAAGCCTACATGAGTATCGCTCCCCCTTTCAAGAGGAAGACATACAAAGCCTACATGAGTATCGCTCCCCCTTTCAAGAGGAAGACATACTCTCTTACAGAAGAGTCATTTGAAACATATTGTATGAACTATACGCTTGAGAAAGCACGTGAGGAAGCATCCACCTCAAAGACCACCACACAAACCTCAACACCCATATGTGCGACACATGATACAAAAACCCAAAAGAAAATTCTTGCGCATGGGTAAACATAATGAAAAACTGATAAACCAAAGAAAGTCAGAAAAAGAAACAAGTTCTAGTACATCACTAAGTGAGGATGAAACAAGTTCTTACTCTTCGCTTAGCGCACCACATAAACCAATCAAGAAACTAGAACCCACCCAACCACCCCAAATGGATAACAATAATCACATGACATATACGAAACGCAAAAAGCAAGCTCAGGAGAGCATGCTTAGCTTGGTTGAATGTCTTACAGGGTCACCGGTTGTGATTGAGCCTCATAATGCCAATCCTAAAACAACAACTAAAATACAAAGCCTAGATGAGTATCGCTCCCCCTTTCAAGAGGAAGACATACTCTCTTACAGAAGAGTCATTTGAAACATATTGTATGAACTATACGCTTGAGAAAGCACGTGAGAAATTCGATAATTCCCTTACAAGATTAGAACAGTCTCTCAAAACCTCATTCGGAGGAATGCTCTCCACTCATGATAAAGCCAGCATCACATCAACACTTGCACCTTTAATGGCTCAACCTGAGTTATATAAGGACATAACGAACTCCATAAAATAGGACTGTGAGAATTTGCAAGTTTCCAAACAGACCTCATTAAGAATTGTCAGAGGGCTAAGTGTGTCAGTGTACGCATTGAGTACTCTTGAAAAAACTGAAGGCCAAAATGAGGATGAAAGTGAATGAGAGTATGAAACAGAAACGGGATCTGAAGCTGAAACAATAACCCAAACACCCAATGGCATGGTTCCTTTTTGGAAGATTCTATCATGGATGGTTGGATTTTCCTAAAGGCAATGATGTTAAGCTCAAAACGCGCATTGATTAGCCCTTGAGCTAGTCATAACATCGTGACAATAGACACTTGGGTGTCATTGGGATAACCTAAACTCATCCCTACAAGCAATAGTTTTGCAAGAGGAGCCAATTGACAAAACATTGAAGTTCCAGGTTACTTTAGATACACTACTCAAACAATCGCTGGCGATATGGAATTTACATTTCATGTTACCCTAAATTCTCTTGAGCATGATGTCGTCCTTGGTGGAACTTGGATAGGTGAATCGTTGTATTCACTAGATGAATCCATGCAAATAATCACCTTGAACACTCCTGCAGGCCATGTACAATTGCTATTTTATATGAGGAAGAAACCTTGCAGGAGCTGGAACTTCCAACATATCTTACTGAAAAGATTCCTAGGATTCTGGTTGGATTGGAAATTGCAAATAAAATCACCACAGCTCAAGCACAAACTTTATCCAACACGAGAACACAATCTCATGACCCTCGAGCTATAGGATTTGTTAGGTCAACCAACACTCACGGAACATCCTGCAAGGATTACCTTTACATAAGACTTGAACATGCCATGTTTGGGGTACTTTGAACATACAATGTATATTGAAACTAACCTCCTCACTTGCAAGTTTTTTGTGGTTGAGTATGTGTTGGAAGAAAATTTAATCTTGGGGCATAAATGGACTGTTGCTGCTGCCAAAGCACCACTGTGCTTTGCTAGCGATAGTCATGATGATGGTCAACAAAAAAAAGTTGACAATACCATATTGCAAGGAAGAGGATCTAGCTTTAATGGATACCTATGATGTTGAATGCAAAAGGATACAAGTCTCTTTCACAAAAGCCCTTCTATACAATGACCTACCATTTGCGTCAACGACCGACTCCGATAAAGCATCTACTCCTTCAACCCCATCCTCACCTATGAAGTTCAATGCCAAAACCTCGCAATCAGCATCTATTCTTGAAGAAGTTCCCACAGCTAAATCATTTATCTCTAACAAGGAACTCAAAGGAAAGACCCTGGAACCTATGCATCTTCATCGACAAACCTCACCAAAGGAGACAACCACATGCTCAAAGGCCTCGTTATCGCGAGACAACCACTCAACAAGAGACTCTAATCTCATCATCATCAACAATGCCCATGAGTCTCAAACCTACAGCCTTAGCACTAGCCCAAAGTCAAGGAGGGCCCCAAATCTTCCCCATCAGCCCAAAAGAAAACTCTACTAAGACTTCCACAATCACGATACCTTAATAGTATCAAAATGTGGGTGGAGAAGCAGCTCAAGGCTACTATGAAGGTGCCAATTAAATCTGGGTGCCTCGACAGTCAAAACCTCTTCCTCAACATAGCACTTGGAGGCCAAGGAAGAAGAAGAGTACTCCACAACACCGTCCACAAAAGCCTATGCAAGTTCCTTAAAGAACTCCACCAATGCAACAAGTGTGGGTACCAAAAACACTACTGCAGGCACAAGGGTAATACCAATGAAATACCAATGCTTGGGTCCCCAAATGCATCACAAAGACCCCTAAGCTTGCACAAAGAAGAAAGCCTCAGTACCAAGCACATCGGCCACCAATTTATAGTGTTCATCAAACGATGGGTTCCTGTGCATGTGCTTCAACAACAAGGATACTATGATGGTAATCATCATATGGTTACCAAAATCGAACAATGTGAAGACAACCTCACCACTGACTTCAACCCCAACAACTTCACCTAAAGTTCAACAAGAATGGAGGCCCAAGTTATGACAAGCAAATCACTCAACAACTCTCGTGCATTCAGCACCAACATAAGAGCTTCTATGTTCAACCAAACAATCAGCAGTCTTCCCTACTACCTCGACAACATCTGAGCAACAAATTCAAGAATCAACACATCAGCAAGACTTATGAGCGCATTAAGGACAAAAACATGTCGCATATGAAGCATATTGTCTATATTATCTCGGAACATTATTATTCGTATTATTTTGTTAGCCAGGTGCCAAATGTTTATACTTATTATTTATGCATGCTTGTGCGTGGCGTTGCTATATTCCTAGCACATAAGTTAGAAGAGTTTTGATTAATTACACTTAGTGCGCGTGAACAAGCTTTAGTGTTTGAGCTATTTTTGTAAAAGTGGAAAAGCAAGCCCAATTTTGTATGCACAACTGTTAATAGCTCCTTGGGCTATATATTGAATGCAATTCTCAAAATACTCATGTCGTGGAAGTGGAGCTACATGCATGAGGGGGGAGATTGCACCCAACAGTGTCTTCATGATGTTGATCTATTTCTCTTGTTTTATGCTATGCTATGCTCTATCATATCAATTTGATTCAAGTCTATGCTTTAATCTTTGATGTATTTGTGAGTTTTTAATTATTTCTTCAAGAAGTACATAAGGTCCCATGACATCCTATGCAGTGCACAATGTTGGAAATGCTTAATCATGAATATACACTTGTTTATAATGTTTTATGCTTTATAAGCCATCAATAACTAAAGAGTGGGCACATACTTATAAAAAGAAAGATCATATTTTAACAAAAAAATTACCTTTTGAAACAATTACCCATTTCATCTTGATTGCCTTTACATTGTATTTATAAGTCTTCTTCAAAATTGCCTTTACATTGTATTTATAAGTCTTCTTCAAAATTGATTTTCCCCTTATTTTGTCTAGGTCATCAATTAATAACCCTTTGATTTTGCATGAGTGACACGTGCACTATGTTGCATGGTTTATCTAGGTTATCAATTAATAACCCTTTGATTTTGCATGAGTGACATGTGCACTATGTGGAATGTTCATTGTCCCCAAAATTCCAAACCCATTTTTTTAGTTTTTTGTCTTCTTTGCATAAAGTGAATATTATTATAAGTCAAATTCTAACCAATGAAATTTACTTTTCCACCTTTCATTCCATGATAGTTTTGCTACTTTTCTTTGATGATGTCCTCTTCGTCCATGTTCCTCTTGCCTTTATTTAAAGCATCCTTATTCTCTACTCACAACACCTTTACCCTTGAAAATTTAACAATGTTTACCTAGATGATGTCACTTAAATTAGAGACTAATGCATATGAACATTGATTACAATATGCCATAATATAAGAACATTTGCTCAAATATTTACAAATTGGGAAAGAAAATATGTATACATTATTTATTCAATAGTTCACTAAGATAAGAAGAAAACTATGGACTATTTATTTAATAATTCACTGAGATGTGAAGAAAAAATTAGGACTTCTCTCATTGCTCATGTGTTCTCCATCTCTTTCTCTATGTACATTACATTACAATTGCAACTTTGTGTGTGCGTGCATACACGCGCGCGCGTGTGTGTGTGTATGTTGTGTGTGCATGCATGCACATGCACGCATGTATAACAAAACAAGAAAATAAGAAGAAATTGCATGCACAGACAAGAAAATTAGAAGATATTATAGGAAAATAAGCATGCAGGATGTGTTCTCCATCTCTTTCGCTATGTACATTACATTACAATTGCAACTTTGTGTGTGCGTGCATACACGCGCGTGTGTGTGTGTGTGTGTATGTTGTGTGTGCATGCATGCACATGCACGCATGTATAACAAAACAAGAAAATAAGAAGAAATTGCATGCACAGACAAGAAAATTAGAAGATATTATAGGAAAATAAGCATGCAGGAGCCCTATAAACATTAGGAACAACGAGAAGATATGTCAAGAAGGAAATGAGAAACATGCCCACTCACAAAGATAATATGTAGATTTGAATCATCCTTGAAGATCTGCCCACACTAAGCTCCTCCTCCTTTCTCTCTCTTTATGGACATTCATCATCTCATGGATCAAGCACATTACAAGTTGGCTTTTGAAAGTAGGTCATTTTGTTGCAACATTAGTAGTATATCTTTGACTTAATATATTACCATGGCACATGCATGATGCATTTTTATTTCCATGCAATAAGTAAAAAGCATATGCAAAGAGTAGGTTTTAGGAATGTACTTGAAGATAACTTTTTGCCTTCTCTTGAGAAGAGACAATGCCTTCAAGATTCAAGGCATATAGACTCCCAATTTGTTAATGTTGTTTTGTATGAAAATGCTTCTCAAGACTCAGCTATAGGTGTGCACTCAGCTATAGGTGTGCACTAAGCTACAATAGATATTTCTCTTGAGTTTTGATTTGAACTCCTTACTGAAAGTGGTATATTTACAACAATGGAACTTTCGGGGATTTTAGAGCATTGAAGGGAAATGTGTATAAAACATTATGCACTAAACTCAAGGGCCATAGAAGTCTTGTGCTAAAAAGTGACTCTCAAGCAAGCTTTGTGTGTATACACACTTAGCAAGGAAGGGTGTGCACTCTGTATATTGCACACAAGGATGTTCTAGATAATAAACCCTAAAAGCAAATAACTCGGTTGTGTAGTTATTAGTGATTCGCAAGTTGTGAGGCAAAAATGGAGGGAGCTTTTGGAAGGTGGAGAATTAGAGGTGCATATAGTTCCCATAAACTTACAATTAATTAATAAATTTTAGAAAAGTTTTAGAATGAAGAATAATGTTAGAAATTAATTAGAGTAACTTTGGGCTCTTTCCCTTCTTCACCTTTTCCACACACACCTTAGTATTACAAAAGTTTGGCGTGTGCGAGAAAAAATCTTGAGGCGTGTGGAGAAAACCCTAAAGGAATAGAAGGAGACACGTGGCAAAATCCTGGAGTGACAGCGTGGAGGTTGGAAACCCCTCTCTGTCTCTCTACTCTCTCCTCTGCCTCTCTCTAGAACGCAGCGAGCTCCATCTCCGTGAGCTGCTCTCTCTCTCTCTCTCTCTCTCTCTTCTCTCCCCCGGTGTGTGTATGGCGGATTTCGTTCTTTCGATGGTGCCTTCCAGAACAGTTTTAGGTTTTGATTGTGGGTTGCATTGGCTTGTTTTTTTTTTTCCTTTGCTGCTCGTGTGTGAAACTGTTGAGGTCTGGGCATCTGTTTTCTGCGCTAAAAGCAACATTAGCACGCTTGGTCAACAATACACAGCCTAAAAGGAGAATGTGGGTTGCTTTTTATGGGTCAAATCAAAGCTTAATTTCTGCAAAGGGGGGCACGCAAGTGGCGATGCAGTCAGCGGGCTGAAAGGTCGGTGGCATCTCTTTCTTCTCTGCGTGTAGAGAGAGGAGGGGCATTGTTCTGAGATAGGACGTGACGAGATGGCAGTGACGGTTGGGGGCGTTTATGTAATGGTAACGATGATAGTGGCGATTATATGATGTTGTGGAAGCTTGGCCAACAGCATGCATTTTTTTTAATCTTGGTGGGCACTCTAGCCTACTACAAGCTGCCCACTTGGCCGTCGCTCGCATCAGCCCTTCCTTGCTTCTCGCTTCTTTGAAGCTTTCACCGCACTCCCATTAGGGTACTACACACACACACACAACTCCCGCGCTCAGCGCCCCCGTCACATCACCATCGCCCGTTTCATGCTTTTTGGGTCCCCTCTCTGTGCTGTGTGCGCGACTGGGCCCTCCTCATCTCTGCCGATTGGGCTCTTGGCCCTACTTTCCATCTCTGCCCAGTTCAGGCGCTCTTGCCTGCTTTGGGGTCCTCTCTCTAGATTCCCCCTCCTTTTGCTTCCACACTTGGGTCTTCCTGTGCCTCCTTCCCCTGCTTAGGGCGCCCCCTCTGTTGCTGCGTTCCTCCTTGAGCGATCCTTCCCTCTTCAACATGTAAGTACCCAAGCTCCTTTGACCTTGTGTGCACTTTTATTATTATTACTTTGGGTCTTGTTGAAATATGTAATATGAAAGATGTCCCTTGTTTTGATTTTATTGTGTAGATCGTCTCTCTACCTTTTCTCTGTATTGTTTTCTCCTGTCCTTCATCTCCTAGTTGGGATGCTTTTGATAACACCCTACGATTCCTGAGTCTCTATGCATTGGGTGATGATTTTTTAGAGAGTTATCAATGTTAAAGATGTCATAATACCTTGCCACTGCTTTGGCAGTGGAGTGTGCGCAACATACTTTATCAGTGGCTATCGGCATGTGCAAAGATGGAGCACGAAGATGAAGAGTTTGAAAAGCTTCTTGGAGAGATTCCCCAAGCGACAGCGAGCCCGGCTCAGCTAGAGGGCTTAGATTCAGCTGGGGAACCAGCCACAACAGCCATAATAGTAGCAGATGAAGCCCCTTCCGAATCTCTAGGCAAGGAGACTTCGCTGTTGCTTAGCACTGGAGAGTTTGATGAGCTATTCCAGCTCTTTCAAGCAGTTGGAGAGCTTGAGCGATGTGAAGATCAGTGTAACTCTCTAATTTACCCTGCACCATTGGTAGGCAATACAAACACTGATGTTTTACAGGCGTCAATGGGCATGGATCATCCCCAAGGGAATGAACCAGTTAAGCACGAAGAGGAACCTTTAGCCTCCCTTGGATTTGCAGAAAGCCCTTCAAAGGTATTGACATTTCAGTTGTCAGACGCTTCCCTAGCAGCTGCATTTGCAGATATGGAATTGCAGATCAATCCTTCGTCTAATCATAAAGTAAACTCATTTGAAGAGATGGGACATGATCGGTTGATGAGTGATGGTGTGACTGGGGAACCCAGTACTTTGTATACGCAGCTAGGGGGTGGCGTAAGCAGTCTCGTAAGTGTACAAGGTGCCACAGCTGATATGTCTTCAACAGTGCCTGCTGGTTTTAGGACCTTTCCTTCCGCAGCATGCAACAATCCTCCATACTCCATGTCCACCCATTTGTTTCCGAATCCAAATAGCGCTTCTGTTGTGGAAGGATTGAGACAGGATGTTCCTAATGGTAGTAGCTTTTCCAACGTTGATGCTCACATCAACCATGGGAAGGTAGCTTCTTATGCAGGTGCAGATGACCCCACTTTGAGTGGTCCCAAATGTGGGGTGTCGCCGTCTGCCTATGCCAACTTCAAGGGTTTGACACACAGGATCAGTTCACAGTCTCATGCCGTTGGAACCAACAGTTATACACATTTCAATGCTCTTTCAATGGGGGTTGGCCTGGATTTGGATAATGGCATGGGTTTTCGTTCTCATGACACTGGGATGACAACTATGCAGATGTTCCCTGGCGCTTTTCCAGATTTGAATTTGTACTCTGGGCAAGTAGAGGCTATGGTTAACATCTCTCTTAACGGAGAGCAAGGTCTGCATAGGAATTCTGTAGTGGCATCGTATCTTCAAGCTCAGCAGGTACGCGAAATGCAGCTAGCGTGGAAGAGAAGAGAGGAAGAAAGGCTGCAAAGGATGCAGCAGATTCTGGGTCATCATTCGCAGTCATTGGGGTGCCAGCCAAATCATGCAGGTGCTAGACACAATACTACCTTCCCATCACTCTATGCAGGTATAGACCGGGCCCACAGTCCTCAGGCCGGACCAACAATGGGTCCTGCAGACTGGAGGTTGCGTGCTTGGAATCAGGGGAGTGCAATGAGATGCAGCTCTGAAGAGCTCACCCCTCAGTCAGAAAATCTTTGCACATTTTTTGCACATTGTAGCAGTGGAGACAGTTGTCGGGTCCTACATTCTCAGCCAAGTGGTACTGTGAGGAACAAGGCTTTCCAGCTTAGATCAGTGCCATTTGAAAAGGTTTCGCAGGGGATAACCACCTTGGACCACCATGATGAGAAGCAGCCATCTTTTCCAGTGAGAATCCTGTCAAGAAAAAGCTCTGGAGCTGTGTCTGCTTCTCTCTCACCCTCTGTAGGTTGTGAATCTGCCATTAACAACATGCATGCGAATGGGCAGTCACAAGTGGGCAGTCACCAGTTGGCTCTATTACAGAATGCCCAATTGGAGCAGCAGAATTTAGAAGGTCTCACTGTGGACCCACTAAAAGTTGATTTACATAGGCTTACAGAAGCATTGCAACCACAGCTTAAGTATAGCTCCTTAGCAGAGATTGAAGGTCGTATATTCTCTGTGGCCAAAGACCAGCATGGGTGCCGCTTTTTGCAGAGGAAATTTGATGATGGTGCCATGGAGGATGTGCAGAAGATTTTTTCGGAAATAATCGACCATGTGGTCGAGCTGATGACAGACCCGTTCGGCAACTATCTCATTCAGAAGCTCTTGGAGGTTTGCACTGAGGATCAGAGGTTGGACATTTTAAGGTCCCTGACCAGTAAGAGAGAACTCATCAATATTTCACTCAACATACATGGGTAGGCCAACATTTGCTTCGTCCAGTTTTACGAATATTGACTGTGTTCTCAGTTTTGTACACGACATGCTGACTTCGTGTGTTTGTAGGACAGTACCCGAGCTGTGCAGAAGCTGATCGAAACCTTGAAGTCCAGTCAGCAGGTATCCATGGTCACGGCCTCTTTAAGATCAGGAGTTGTGACCTTGATCAAGGATTTAAATGGAAATCATGTTATACAGCGCTGTTTGCAGCATCTCAGCAACGAAGACAACCAGGTATTTCTTATGCCCTTACTTGCCCCCCCCCCCCCCCCCCCCCCCCCCCCAACACCCCCCTTCCCCTCTCCTTCCTTCCTTCCTAGTCCCCCCTCTTAACCACCATCACCTCCACGCATGCATGCACAATATGCGACCAATATTGACTAACATAACACCCACATTTTGCAGTTTATTTTTGAGGCTGCTGCATGTAACTGTGTGGAAATTGCTACACACCGCCATGGTTGCTGTGTGCTGCAACGATGTATCCATTATTCAACAGGAATACCGAGGCAACAGCTTGTTTCGGAAATTGCTGCAAACTCCCTTTTACTTGCTCAAGATCCGTTCGGGTTAATATCTTGTCTGGTTTCTAAGAAGTCTGTTCCAAGAAAGTTGTTGTGGATGTGTGTGTGTCCGTGTGAGTGTATCTGTGTGGCACAGAAACACACAAGATTTCTCTCAGCAATGGTGACCCTTTTTTTTTGGGTTTTTTGTGTGGCAGTAATTATGTTGTTCAGTATGTTCTTGAGCTGGGCTTATCCTGGGCATTGGAAGAAGTGATGGATCGTCTTGCCGAAAACTATACTCATCTCTCCATGCAGAAATTTAGTAGCAACGTTGTGGAGAAGTGTCTGAAGCTTGCTGGAGAGGAGTGGCGAGTGCGCATTGTGCAAGAGCTGATGGGCAACTCTCATTTCTTGCAATTACTACAGGATCCCTATGCAAATTATGTCATACAGTCAGCGCTTACAGTTTCAAAGGTAGTTGATCGATGTACCATCTGTACTTTTAGCTTGCTTCGAAGGACCCAACTGGCTCTCCCCCCCTCTCTCCCTCCCTCCTCGAGAAATACTGAAGTGTAATTGCATGCATGCTTGACACATCCCCTCAGTCTCCTGGCTGGGTGGGGTTGCCTATTGTCTGCCTGAACCTGTCCATATCCGATTTTTCCTGTTTCGTCCAAATGCAAGTGTCCAACAGTGGCCATTGTGACCATCGTGTCCAACAATGTCAATTTCTGATCTCCCATTTCCTTTGGTCCCTGTGTTGTCATTCTCATTGCCTCTAGGCACTGGCTAATGGATCTTTTTTCAGCCTGATATTGCTCAATTAGCACCATAAGGTTTCTGTCTTCTATGGTTGGTTACGAGAAGGCCTTGTAGGTTTCCTTATAGATGGCCTGCTTACTTCAACCTTGGAAACTTTTTAGTTGCTTAGCTGAACTGAGTCATCCACATGTAACACCAGCATTGCGAGTGAACGCCACACAACCCTTGGATGATTGAGCCACAGTGAAAGACGGGAAATTAGATTATGGCACGGGGCATGATTTGGACACTAGCAGACAATTTGTGGCTCTCTTTACAGCTCAACATTGACTCACAAAGTGCCCTAAGTGTGTTTTTAAAGTCCCCTGGCATATGCTATAATGTTAGTTCTAGTAATAGGAGGTTCTAAGGTGAGGCTGTTGGCAAGGTGTCCTGTCATAAATCCCCCTAATTTCTCGGGACACATAGGACATGATTTATTTTGGACGGACACGCATGGCGTGGGAGTCATGAGCATGCGTATGGATCATGTGGGTCACACCCACGTGGAGTCCAAGGGCATGGCAGGATTGTTAGAGAGCATCGAGCAAGGCCCATAGGATGTTCTGATCCTCGGGCAAGGACGCCACAGGTTGTTTTGGATATCAGGCAAGGCCTGTGTAGAGATTGCGTGCAAGGCCCGAAGAGATTTTGGTGAGGTACACTTGGTGTATGGAATGTTTATAAAGTACAAGAAAGCAAGTGGGTGATTCTCCAAGACATCAGTCCATCATGCATTCATGTGTGTGTTGACATTTATTTTATTTGTGCGACATTGTTTGGTTTGCCTGGACAACACTTGGATCTATAGCATGTGTTATCCATGGGGCCAGGGACGCTTGGGGTCCTGTGTGGAGTGTGAGCACAAACCCGTTTAGGACTGATGCAGTGTTCCTCATGTGTTTTGCAGGTGGTAAATATGTTTGTTGCAAACATCAAATTTACTCGTTTATCACTAAACTTGTGTTTGGAGGCACACCCCTAATAAAGGGAATAGGTCAAGTGAAAAAGTTATTAATGTGCTTTTCGATCCAGAACAACTAATACACATGTGGACACCCCTTTTGCTAGGTGTCTATTATTGGAAGAAAAGCAAATTATTAAAAACCATCACTTGTTCTAAAACAAGGAAAGTAATAGCAAAAGCAGGGCCGATTTACTATATAAAGGTGGTTTGGGTGCTGATTTGTTGATGATAACAAGAGCTTGGTGCTTACAAGGAGGTTGGTCAATTGCTCCCTAGTGCTTCTTTGCATTGGTTGTCTTCTCCTAGGGCTGTTCGTGGACATATTTGAGTGGTATGAGGTCTTCCGACACACTTTCATGCTACGAAAGTGAAAATCTGGGATTTCTAGCAAGTGCAATAGTCTTCTAGACAGGGTGGTGGTAAGACCCCCGTCTTACATACACGTGTGATTAAGCAAAATACACGGAAACATATGGCATCTAGCTCACCGCCCAACTATAGAGCCATTCAAGCTCACCCCCAAGCATGGAGGTTAGCAGCATCTGAGGCATGATTGCATTTGCAAAGCTTGGCATCCCACACACCCCTCTTATTTACGCACAGAGTAGTCTCACGTGTCTGGAGTCTAGGTCTGAGGAGCTCTCTCTTAGACTGACTTCAAAAGTCATTTATATAGGCCTCCTATAAACCAGGAGTCTAGGTCTGAGGAGCTCTCTCTTAGACTGACTTCAAAAGTCATTTATATAGGCCTCCTATAAACCAGGAGCCATAAATAATCCATGCCTCATAAATACCACTCACCTCTCCATAACATGCCTAACCCCCAGATCTAGGTCAACCGAACTTGATGTTAGACATGTTAATCTCGCTTGGGACCGGGGATGTAGCATACTCCCTGCCTTAAGAACCATTGATGTCCTCAACAATGAAGCGACTCTTCGACTACGCATTGACTTTCATGTAGCCTCGACCTCAAACCGTCCTTTATACTTCATCAAGTATTCCGAGTAAACGATATTTAGTACGTTGATCTAGAACCAACTCGGGTTTCATAGGAATTTACCTAGTCATGTCTTGGAGGGTAGAAATCTTCCCTCATACTCTCGTCATCTTCATCTAGGCTTTCTTTAGACGATGGGCATGAAACATAGGGTGGATCTTGATTCCGAGAGGTAGTGCCAACCAAAAAGCTACCTTATTTATTTTCTTTGTTGTGACATGCATCGCGGAAACATGTTCATGATTAACACTAATCCTATGTTTAGCAAAACACACGGACGAGGAGGAGGATAGACCTAATCTACTGTATATTGCAAAACATGAATATGTACAATGATCTTGCTGATTCACAGCTTCTTGATGCATACCAAAGATCCTTGCAGTCCTCTACTTGAAAACGCACAAGAGAAGCTCTTGCTAACCCACCACGGTGTCCTTGTTGCCTTGCAAACTCTGACAAATAAATCCTCTTGATCTTTGAATGATCATCCTAACGAATGCCTAATGATCCTATTTATAGGGACAAGGTATCAAGTCGGTTTCGCCTATTTTTCCCACAAAACATTGTCCAAAAAGTCATATTTTGTGTCCAAACTATGCCCAAAGGTGTCTTGGGCACGTCCGGGAGCCTGTAGGGCTGCAAAATCGGTTATAAATCTTCCCCTAAATTTGCACATATATTTGCTAATGAGAATATACATGTCTATGAGCATCGAGATTATGTCACATGCGGAAGCTCTAGGAGTTTCTTTCAGCCCTAAACACTTTCCTGGAACATGTTGATGCAAAACGCAAGCAAGAGAGAGAGAGAGAGAGAGAGAGAGCTGAGTTTCGGTATATTCAATATAGTACAAAAAGGTGCACAATCTGGCTAGCCATAGGTTGCCCCATAAAAGGTTGAAATACCTAGTCTTAGACCTAGTCTATGACTTAGCTCACAAAGGAATTGAATGCCTAACTATGAGACTTACCTTGCTATTTATGGGCCTTTGAAGCACAATTGGGCTGGCCGACCTGTTGTCGGCAAGGTCCCTGGACAAACTCTCTCCAATTGTTGCAGCCGACAAAGAAAATATCCTCTTTAGTTGCTGGCTGATAGCCTCTTGATCTTTTCCAATGTTGCTTAGCTGTAGAAGCTTCTAAATCTGGTTCTAAATTTGATCTTTATCTGTTGCCCTTTAGGGATTGGCTGTAGGATTAGCATGTATATGTCATGCACATGATATCCCTGTTAGAATTAGTGTAGCTTAGTGTATTTGGGATGTGCCTATTTATTGGGCATTTTATGTATTTTCTCCTTGATTTATGAGTCGTGGGTAGTCGGCCTTTCCCTAGAGGTAGTCGGCCAGTTCACATATGCACTATATAAGGAGGCCTCCCATTTCTCACTTTATCATCCATTCCTTTGCACAAGTTCAACAGCTCTTGCTGGCTAATTGCCATTGTAAAGCCTTCATGCTTATATAAAAGGTGATCTTGTCCACAAGCTCTCTCTACTCTCTCTCTTGTTTCTTTTCTGCCTCTGCCTGTGCATTCTCCAACATGGTATCATTCGCTTAGTTTCAGGCTGCTTCATCCTTCTGCTGCAAACTGCTCGCCGTCTTCTATCTTGCTGTCTGTTGCTTCTCCGGCTGCTGCAGACCAGTCTCCTTCAGTGGCTGCGGTTCATTACTCTGCTGTGTTTTCTGGTCCAGCCCTCTTGCTGCTGTCGGCCAGCTCTCGAGGTGACGTTTTGATCTTCAGAGGCAAGCTGCAAAGTGTGTGGCTGCGTTTCTGGTCCAACGAGTCCTCTCCTTGCTGTCGGCCAGCCTTACAGGCTGCGTTTTGTCCTACACAGGCAGGTTCTTGGAGTTGTGGATGTGTCTTCTACTTCAGCATCAGTTGTGGTGAGCTTCTTGCATGAGGTGTTGCCAAACAAGTGGCACTACATCTCCTTCTTCCTGCACGAGTCCCTACCCTTCCGGTAGGAGGTTCCCGGTGGTTTCTTGGATTGTTTTGCTGCTGTCCAGCCTTTGTCTCTCAGGTTTGAGAGGGGGTTGATTGGTTCTCGCTTCGTTGGAATGCACTTGAGAGGAGTCTTGGAGACCTGAAATTTGTGTTCTTTGTTGCTGTGGATATGGCTCCCCCTGTACGAACAAGGATGACAAGTTGAAAGGACCCAACTATGCCCATTGGAAGCTTTAAATGCGGGTTTGGTTCATCCACAAGGGTTTGTGGGATATTGTTCAGGGCATTGAAAGGAAGCGTGAGTGTCCTCAGAACTCTAAGAGGTGGACTCAGGATCAAGTGGATGAATTCGTTGTGGAATCACAAGACTAGGAGAATCGGGATTCGAAGGCACATTCAGTGCTTGTGCGGACCATCACAGAGGAGGTCTCACCGGCCGCGCAAACTCTCACCAGTGCTCATCAGGTATGGTCTAAATTGGAGGATCTCTTTGCTCGAGATTCGTCGATGAGGGCAGTTACCTTGCAAGGGCAGCTCTACGGTTTGTTATTTCTTGTAGGCAGTTCCATGCAGTCTTTCCTCATGAAGGCCAAGGTTATCCATGGGCAATGGGTGCTGCTTTGTCCTCTACTTAGTTGGCTGCACTTATCCTCACCAAGCTTCCCCCAGACTATGACGTGATTTCTCGATCTTTGCGGTGCCAAGTGACATCCATTCAGTTGTATTTTGATGATGTTAGCTCCTTACTCTGGGAGGAAGAGTCCGTCCTTGTTTCATAGGCTAAGTTGAAGGTGTATCTCAACAGTTCTGACGAGGCACTTTCTACAGTTCAGAAGAAAGGTCGGAGTCACTGCTTCTCTTGCGGAAAGAGGGGATATTTGTCCAAGAATAAGGACAAGACCAAGGGCAAGTCTTGTCCTGGTTTCACAGGGTAAGTTGAAGGTGTCTCTCAACAGTTCTGACCAAGCACTTTCTACAATTTAGAAGAAAGGTTGGAGTCGCTTCTTCTCTTGCGGCGGAAAGAGGGGACATTTGTCCAAGGATTGTTTGTCCAAGAAGAAGGACAAGACCAAGGGCAAGTCTTCATCTCAGAGAAAGGGCAAAGACACGAGTGATACAGATTCTAGTACCACTTCTAGGGCTCCCAGGGTGCTTCCGGCTCAGGAGGACCCAAATGGTGTACTTCTCTAGTATACATGCAGTTTCCCCCATGTGCTTCTAGCCAGATGAGGCTTGTGGGCGGGAGGGGACTGATTGCAGCTTCACTTATTGGTGCATGGGAACCGTGACTCAGAGTTCCAAGAATTAGACATTTGGCAGGACATGTCCCTATCTTTTGTGTAGCAGAGATTATGAACTGGATTTGTTCCGAGTTCATTGTTCGAGGCTTTTGGACGTGATGTGTTTTCCGTCCACTGTTGGGGATTCTGGGGCGGTGTGTTCAGCAGCTCATCATCTATTCTTGGAGTTCACTGCACACTTGTGTGGGAATTCGTAGCCAAGCGAAGTTTCTTGCTGTTCGTGGTGGCATTTTGTTTTGAGGAAACATGTTGGCGGGTGCTCTCTCTGAGGTGATTCTGGTATTCGCGGTGCTGGAGGATCCATGGTTGCATCTCCATGAGCTTATCTTCTTCAGACTCTTGCACACTATGAGCTGCAGAGGGGGTGTTAGAATTAGTGCATCTCAGTGTATTTGGGTGTGCCTATTTATTGGGCATTTTATGTATTTTGTCCTTGATTTATGAGTCGTGGGCAGTCGGCCAGTTCACATATGCAGTATATAAGGAGCCCTCCCATTTCTCACTTTATCATCCATTCCTTTGCACAAGTTCAACATCTCTTGCTGGCTAATTGCCATTGTAAAGCCTTCATGCTTATGTAAAAGGTGATCTTGTCCACAAGCTCTCTCTACTCTCTCTCTTGTTCATTTTCTGCTACCGCCTGTGCATTCTCCAATAATCCCCCCTTGCTAAACTTGATGATGGGATTCCAACTTTTGACCCTAGATGATTGTCCTCATCCCCTTGTCTCCTCAAGGACTCCCAAACCTGCTATCCTTACTTTCTTGGCAACGTTTTCATTGAAAACCCCGCTTGGTCTCCAAATCCGATGAAGATCTGTGTATCTGTTCCACCTTGTCCCATTGTCCTTCATGCTGTCCCTGAACACTTTTTTGGTCTTCTTTTCTTGAGTATTGAGTCTAGCACTCTCACTCCACCCTTGGAGGATCATCCTCCCTTGGAACCGTTGCCTGAAAGTATGCTCCAAGTGGCATCTCACTCACAGGATTGCCATTCCCCTTGGGTCTTGTGGAACACCACCAACCAACCTCCTAGGAACTTGTTCCATGTCTTGTGTTACTCTCCTTGGACTGTGCACCTTCATCTGGGACTGAACCAGTGTTTTGCCTTGCTGAGCCTGATGCTCTGATACCAATGTCACTTGTAGAAGCTTTGGGAGTCTTCTTTCAGCCCTAAATATCTTCTTGGAACATGCTAATGCAAAACGCAAGCAAGAGATGGAGAGGAGAGAGAGAGAGAGAGAGAAAGAAAGAAAGAAAGTTATATTAACGTCCACGGGAGGCCGAATCCGACCTATGGGACAGATCAGGTACATCCATTTACATTCCACTCTGGGTATCGATGCCAAAGAGGCATAAAACTGAAAAAAAATAACTCAAAATGAACTCTTAAGACTCTTAAGAGTTTAAATTACAATGGGTTCTATTGCATCTAGTTCGAAATTGAGAGAGAGAGAGCTGAGTCTCACTATATTCAATATAGTACAAAAAGGTGTACGATCTGGCTAGCCATAGGCTGCCCCATAAAATGTTGAAACACCTAGTCTATGACTATGCTCACAAAGGAACTGAATGCCTAACTATGAGCCTTGCCTTGCTATGTAAAGGCCTTTGAAGCACAATTGGACTGGCCGACCTATTGTCGGCCAGGTCCTTGGACAAACTCTCTCCACTTGTTGCAGCCGACATAGAATATCCTCTTTAATTGTTGGCCAACGGCCTCCTGAGCTTTTCCAATGTCTTCCTTGCCTATGCTTAGCTGTAGAAGCTCCTAAATCTGATCTTTATCTGTTTCCCTTTAGGGATTAGTTGTAGGATTAGCATGTACATGTCATGCACATGACATTTTCCATCTAATTAAGGACCGCAACATCATGAAGGTATTACTAGTTCTCATCTTCTTAGAGTCCTTCGAGACTTTAAGGTACACCCACATGTCCTCCTGTAAAATTCTCGGGGTTCATTGTTGGTTAGGGTAATATTGAGCGTGATCTTGAGCACTCTTTACGCTTTCTCTTACAACATATCTTGCGAGAAATCCACTACTGATTGCAACATGATCCCCGCGAGTCCTACGTCAATGGGTGACTTCGGGGAACCTTACATACAAATAAATGGACTAAAACCAGCCAAATGCTTACCAGTGTTATAAGCAAACTCAATCTTTGTCAGATAACATTCCCACTCAGACTGTCTCTTGGAGACATACGCCCTCAGCATATCCTCCATAATTTGGTTAGTCCTCTCCGTTTGACCCTACGACTCGGGATGATCCGAAGATGACATGCTCAAAGCATGTTTCTAGCTTTGAGACCACCGATTATCAAAATTGTGCCGTGAAATTGGGATCTCGGTCACTCGAAATCTCCTCGAGCAATCCATAGAGTTTATATAGGTGCTTTGCAAAGAGCCAAACCAACTCATGGGTCTTTATCGTTGACTTTGTAGGGATAAACCTTGTCATCTTCGTTAATTGGTCCACAATGACCCAGATTGAGTCATGGCCCCTACTGCAGTTGGTCTCTTTGGGGAGCAAAGCATCGACAAGGATTTGTCAATCGGCTCCTCGCCAAATTGCATGATACTTTCTCTGCTTTTTGTTATACTATATCACTTCTTCCTTCTACTCCTGATCTACATACCATTGTTGGCATGCTTCACGATAGGGCCATGAGAAAGAAGACCAGCTAGGGTACTTCCGAGACCCTTCTTCAGGCTAAGGACAAAAGCAAATGATAGTCCAAGGTTTCCACGAGCAACAAAGGTGACTCTAAACTTGCCAACAATCCCTTTCACAAGGAGCTTACTTGTCATTATTGTGGTCTCAAAGGTCACATTCAGCGTGATTGTTGCAAGAAGAAGAGAGAAGGTGGTTCTGCTAAGAAATCCCCCAATCAAACCTCTTCATCCACCAACCAAACTCAAAAATCCTCTTCCACCAAGGAGATTTTCACAATCCTCCAGAGATCTATGACATGATGAGGAAGGATTTCCAGGATGTTATCTTGGAAGAATTTAGGAGCATGATGGATTCACTCATGCAAGAGTTGGTGACTCTAAGTCAGTAAGAAGAGTTGGTGACTCTGTCTACTGGGTCTGTACACTCATGCAAGGGTTGATGACCCTAGTGAGTGTGTGTGAACTCATGAAAGAGTTGGTGACTTTGTTCAATGAGTATGCGAGCCATAGTAGCAGGTGAACGCCGTTCCCACCCCTTGGGAATGGTGGAATGCGTTCCCCCATGGCCGAGTTGCCCGAAACGGTTGGAACGTGCACGTGGAACGCTGTTAAGTGGGAATGGCCAGGGGAATGTTAGGGAACGTCGGGGAACGATTACGTGGAACGATTGGCTGCCGTTCCCCCTTTTGGGAACGATTTTGACGTTTGGCTAAGGAACAAAAAAAAAGAAAAAACGTACCTACCGTCGCCTGCGTACCTTGTTGCGCTTGCCTGCCCACATACTTTTTTGGCCCGTGCGACGTTCGTGCTTGAATAGCTAGATTCACAAGTGGGCTCCTCTCTCGACTCTCGAGTCTCTCCAATCTTCAAAGTTAGTCTCCTTTTCAAGGCAAGGCACTCACTTTTCCCTCTCTCTCTCTCTCTCTCTCTCTCTCTCTCTCTCTCTCTCTCTCTCTGAGTTTGAAGCTTTTACACATGTCACAGTCTGCAACTTTTACACAGCTTGTAGCAAACATTAAAATTTAAAACTCCTCTTGTTCTCTCTCGAGTCTCTCTCCCTCTTTCCCCTTATACAATAGACAAACAAGGACTCGTTTCTCTCACGCTCTCTGTAACTATTTGGCCCTCTAAGCTCTTTTTCACATGATGGAACTCATGCTTGGACACATGGACATGTTGATGGACACATGGACATGTTGATGGACACATGGGAACAGGGTTTCTTAAGCTGGCACAGGAAAAAGCACGAGTCTTGGTCAAAAAGCAAAAAGTCAAACTATGCTGACCGAGAGTTGAGGGCACCATTGGAAAGAGGACATCGAATTGGATCTTAAAGCTAAAAGCCGCTTTTCCAAAAAGTAGCTCCGGGCCAAAAAGCAAAGCCCTTAAGCTACAAAAGCACAAATCAAGAACTTTGTGCATTTTTGACTATTATTAAAATATTTAAAAGAGAAAAGCTAAAAGCAAAGCAAAAAGGTAAAGCAAAAGCAAGGCATATATATAAGAAGCTTGTACCCTCTTGGAGATTCATAAATTTTTTGGGGAGAGCCACCTCGAGAGATTTATCCTTGAAGAGCTAGATCATCATCATCATCGTTATCTCCTTCTCCACTCTCAGCCTCTGCCCTGCTTGCAGCGCCGCCGCCATCTCCGCTAGCGCCTCTGACGCCTAGAGCCATCTCCGTCGGTGCCTCAGTTGCCTAGAGCCATCTCCGTCTCGGCGCCTTAGCTGCCCAGAGCCATCTCCGTCGGCGCCTCAGCCGCCCCAGAGCCCTAGAGCGTGCACCGCCGCAGCCGCCCCAGAGGCATCTCTGTCGGTGCGAAACCGCCCCAGAGCCGGCTTCACCGTCGCTTGTTTGCCTGTTTGGGCCTCCTAGTGTGCGCCTGCGCCACTTGTCAGCGCCGCATCTTCCAGCCAATCACCAGTGCCTCCAACGTCTATGCCTTCAACGCCATCAACTCCAACGCAACCAGCAGCATCTGAGCCTCACCGCCAGGGGCCACCTTGGTTGTTTTTGGACAAAGCTGCCTCAAAAGAGCCATTTGGTACTTGGACTTCATTCGGAACTAGATTTGGAACTTGGAGTTTGGGATATTGAATTCGGGACTAGCCCGGTGTGAAACACTTGTGGGTCATCCTCGTGGTGAGCTCGGCAACAAGAGAACTTGTGCCCCGACATCGACTACGGGCCGATCTTGTTATCAACATATTTGTTTGATATTGTATTCATTTGTTGTATTGGTACTGGCTTGGAAAAGCTCGTGGATTGCTCCTGAAATAAATTCCTGAAAAGGGGGCGGGGCTTGCAGCCGAAAGAGATTGTATTCCATTCGGTGAGAAAAAGAGGAAAGACAATGGTCAAGAAATTACTCTTGAAGTTTAAGAACTATTTGTCTATGGATGCCAGAAGAGTACTTCAAGGACTACCCATATATTCTTCGAGTTTATGAGGAAGCAGTTGGTCCCAATGTATTTGAAGTACAGTCTTGAAACGTCTTGTGATCAAGACAGATTTAAGAGGGAGGGATTGTACCTCTAGCCCTCTTCATTGTATATATTTATACTGAAATGGAATTGATCATTATCTTGCTTATGTAATGGTTAGTTGGATATGCTCTAGTTTGGGTGGCAACGATGGCCGAAAGCCCTAGGAGCAAGATTTGTATATGGGAGGCAACAGTGCCAAAAGACCCAGTGGACGGCGACGATGCCAGACATTTTTGGACTTCGCAGTTGAGCGGTCATTGTGACTAGATGGCCTAGATGATTGTATTGGATTTCGCAGTCGTACGGTCATTGTGACTAGATGGCCCAGATGATTGTATTGGATTTCGCAGTCGGGCGGTCATTGTGACCAAATGGCCCATATGACTATTGGATTTCGCAGTCGAGTGGTCATTGCGACCAGATGGCTGTATTGGATTTTGCAGTCGGGTAGTCATTGTGACTAGATGGCCCACGTGATTGTATTGGACTTCGTAGTCCGGCGGTCATTGCGACCAGATGGCCCACATGATTGTATTGGATCTCATAGTCGGGTGGTCAATGCGACCAGATGGCCCAGATGACTATGGAAGAATTCTCGGGCAGTTCTAGTGACCAGATGGCCTTGAGAGACAGTTTGAGCGGTTTTCCTCTGGAACCAGATGGCTGAGCACGGTTTTGATGAAACCAGACAGGACAATCCATGAACATGAGGATCATTACTTGTGCATTGCATATTGATGTATGTTTGAATTTCTTTGACTTTGTGTGCTGTTTTTGATGTGTGGACAATGCTTGGATTTATGGCATGTGATAGTCCAATTGGTTCCAGACTATCTGGTCAATACCTGGAATACCCAGTAGACGCAAATGATGCATACTTGTTTGTTGACTAGCTTGTGTCTAGTTTTTGCAAAAGGTAAGTATGCATTTATTCTATCTAATACATGTGATAGTTTATGAAGAACATGTACCATCAAGAACAAGGACATTGATCAAAGAAAAGGCATAAAGATGTTGCCAGATGAGCATAAGGCACCACATATATGAGGAAAGACCAGATTAACAAGAGCACCAAATGGGGCTAGTATCACAATCATATGGAATATTTGTATCCCACAGTTGAGGACAACTGTGATATAAGAGGGAGGGAATGTAACTATTTGGCCCTCCAAGCTCTTCTTCACATGATGGATTTCATGCTCGGACACATGGATAGGTTGATGGACACATGGGAACAGGGTTCATTAAGCTGGCACAAGAAAAAGCACTAGTCTTGGTCAAAAACCAAGAAAAAGCAAAAAGTCAAACTCTGTTGACCAAGAGCTAAGGGCACCATTGGAAAGAGGACATCGAATTGGATCAAAAAGCTAAAAGCGGCGTTCCCAAAAAGCAGCTCCAGGGCCAAAAAGCAAAGCCCTGAAGCTACAAAAGCACAAATCAAGAACTTTGGCCATTTTTGACTATTATTAAAATATTTAAAAGAGAAAAGCTAAAAGCCCTTAAGGCATGGCAAAAAGTAGGGACCCCTTTTCAGCTATATAAGAAGCTTATACCCTCTTGGAGATTCATAAAATTTTTGGGGAGAGCTAGCTTGGGAGATTTATCCTTGAAGAGCTAGATCATCATCATCATCATTATCTCCTTCTCCACCCTTAGCCTTTGCCCTGCTTGCACCGCCGCCATCGCCACCATTGCAGAGCCACCTGGAAGTGCCGCCGTTGGAGAACCTCCATCGTTGGCGTTGCCGCCCCTTCTGCCGGCGCTTCCGTCGCCGAGAGCCATCTCCGCCAGTGCCTCTACCGCCCAGAGCCATTGTCACCAATTGGCCGACCATTTGGTCCATCTCCAGTTTTTGCGTCTCGTTCACTTGAGGCCAGGCCGGTGTCTCGTGTGAAGAGGCTAGTATTTTGCTGACATGGACGGGAGCCAGACTGGTGCCACCCGTGTGTTAGCAGGATGGTGTCGTATGGACGGGAGCCAGACCAGTGCCACCCGTGTATGACCTGGACTGTGTTCGACCCATGGGATTGTCACGCCATGGAAGAGCCAGTATTCGTGCCGTGTTTTGCCTATGGGACTGTCACACCATAGGGAAACTCGTGCCTGGAACTGTGTCTTACCTATGGGACCATTACTCCATAGGAAGACCAGGTTTTTATGTTTTTATGTCGTGCCAGTTTTGTGCCGACAGATATTTTGTACTTGTTCCATGAACGGGAGATATGTCCATGTTACTATTTGCACATGCACTCATGTTTTGCATGTTTGAAACTGTTTTCGCATGACATGTATTTGTGTGTTTGCCTGCTTGACGTGTTACTTACTGAGCGGGGACGCCTGCCAGTGAGTCGTGAAGTCTGTTCTGTATTCTGACGAGTTTTAGTGCATGTGAACAGGTGGTAAGTATATGGTACATGATGTTTTTATTATTTTATTTCTAACCCTTAGTTTTATAAGGTTAAGTGTTCACATTCACTTAAATGTGGGCACCACTTTGGGCACCCATTTAGGGGCCAAGGTGGGGAGCCCCACTTAAGTGAGTGTGGGGGTGGGCATGGTCACCTACCCACACTCCTCACCCACATGCAAGCGTAGAGAAAACTTCACTTTAATTTTATAAAAAAAGGCTCCCTCCTTCAAGCGTGGACATCAATCGCTTCCACCCTTTTACGTGAGATCACCCGGCGATCATTTTTTTTCACCAACTATTGAAAAGAAGAACCTGCCGGCGACCTCCTCCTGTGCATAGTCTCAAGCAACGCCGTCATCACACCTTCTGCTGGCGACTGAATTTGCTGTAGGCGGCTACCATCTCATACTTTACTGCTGCACGTACTCTCTTTCCCAGGCGGTTGCATCATCACAGGCTGCAGGCGGAAGGCCACGTTTCTGTCCTGATCAAACTGCAGCCAGGCGCCTCTGTTTCAGACGGTTGGTGGCTGCGCTGGTCATTCAGCAGGGCTGCCCACTACCACAGCAGGCGGCTGTGCACCTGTTCGCCAGCCAGCAGCCCCCTACCCTCAGGCGACTGCACTTCTTCTTTCTACGCAACCTACCAAAGCAACCGGCTGTGTGTCCAACACCCGCAGGCTGCGTGTACATCTTCAACAAGTGATGCTTCTCCTTCTCTGCAGGCAGGCAACTACTCCTACTATTCCTCCTCCACAAGAAGGTGGTTATGTCCTGCACAACAGGTGGTTGCACTTCTTTTCCATTGGCGGCTACAAGAAGACTTCACATCTCCTGGGTGGCTTCATCTTCTACACAAACACCACGAGTATTGGTTTTCTATCAGCCATCCACAAGTAAGTGAATTTCAGATTTAAGTAAAGTATTTTGTGTTTAAATCTGATAAGGGATTCCCGACTTCCTCTACGGCCACACCCGTTCGGTGCCGGGTTGTCCAAGCTCTATTGGAGAACCTCGGTCCAAAGGTGCTGAGATCGGGAGAGCCAAGCGTTAGTACGAGAGCGCCTGTTTGTGCGTGGTCTCGGAACACCAGTGAGGCGCTCTCCGATCATTGGGCACAAGCATTTGCCTGTGAAATGCACTTGCATGTGTGACATGTTTTGTTTGCGTGGACATTGCTTGGTATTCTGGTTGTGAATGTCCACGGGCGTCGGGGATGCGTGGACTCCCTGTGGTGGACGCGTGTGTGCACACCTGTTTGGGACTAAGGCAGTGATTTTATGTGTTTTGCAGGTGGTAAAGTGTGCACACTTGACCCTATTTAAATATTATTTCTCTGTTTACTAAAGTTTATGGTTGTAGGTTCAAACTCATTAAAGTTTGGATAGACAAACTTATAAATTATAAAAGAGTTCACATCGGGCTAGACTTTATTAATAAATCGGGACCGATCATGGGCACCCGAGCAATGGACCAAAAGCCCATGAGTTGCTAAAAGTGGTTGAGGAGGTATGTTTATGGTGTTAGAAGTCATCTCCTGTCAAGTTTTATACACCAGGGCCTTTGTTGTGGGTGTGCCCGCCCTTATGAGGTGTTTTCCCATTTTTCCCCACTCTCGGTATTTTTCCCCTATTTTTCCCCATTTTTATGAGGCTTGGGAGGGCTGCCAGATGATGCCGGGAGCACCCCAGTGCTGGCCGACTGGATCTTCATCAGTCGTGGGCTTCAGGGCTGCTGGCCGACTGCCTTTTACCAGTCGTGGGCATCAGATAGCTGGCCGACTGCATTTATGCAGTCGTGGACCTCTTTCTTCAGTCGTGGACACTTTTAGTGCTGGCCGACTGCCCTTCCAGGGAGGTATATATAGGTCCTCAGCCCCCATGCCTTATTTGTATCATATCTCGGGATCTTCTTGTGTATATAGAGCAGAGTTACACGCCTACATCTGTCTCTCTCTTGTGCTGTTTTTCTGCCTGCGTTTTTGCTCTTGTGTTCCCAGATTTGGTCATCATCTCCGCTGCATATTCTGACATGGTATCAGAGCCTAGGCTCTAGATAGGTCTTGGGATTTGTGTGAGCAAGAGGGGGACTGTTTTGTGGTTGATTGGTGGACTGTTTTGGACTGTTCGGGAAGAGGAGAAGCAAGAGGAAGGCGGGCTGATTTGCTGGACAGCCACTTGCAGGTATCAGTTCTTCTTTGTTCCCACCCACCCACCCTTTTCAGAGTACATCCCCGCTATGGCAGATCTGTTTGAGATGGCCGAGAGACATGTGAAGATCTCGACACTCCCACGTTTCCGGTGGACCGTCAGTTGGACGGGAGCAACTACGGCATATGGAAGGTGATGATGGAATCCGTTCTGGAGTCCTACGATCTCGCCGATTTCGTCGTTGTTGGTGTTCCACGGCCGGAAGTAGAGGAAGGGGAGTTACCGTCAACCCGAAAGGACCGGGAGGCCCAGACGCAGATGTGGGATCGCGTCAACGCCAGGGTTGGTCCGTTCGTTTATTTTTCTCAACTGCACACTGGCAGGCTCAGCACCATCACGTGGGAGGAGCTTGTGCCCATGGTCCTGGACCAGGAGGAACGATTCACGAACCCTCCTCAGGGTGGAGGTTCGGAGGCCTTTACTGGCCAACGGTCGAAAGGCCGTAATTCGGGCAAAGGGAAGGCTTCATCGGAGAAGTCTTCTGAGAAGAAGTCCGACGCTGACCGCGAGAAGCTGAAGGCAGAGAGGACCTGTAATGATTGTGGCGAGAAAGGCCACTAACTACTGGAGGCAGTGTCCCAAGCGGAAGACCGAGAAGGGTGAAGACTCCTCAGCAATCACGAAGACTCCGGCTTTTGTGCACCTGGAGGTGATGGACACCGATGTTTCATTTTCTTCAGGCAGGGAGGAGATTGGAGGACTCTCCGCAACGGATACTCGGGAGTGGATTCTCGATAGTGGTGCTTCTAGGCACATGACTCCTTCCCGTTCCGGTTTACAAGATCTCTGCAGGTGTTCTGGTCAGATTCTTACTGGGGATACGTCCACTATCCCAGTTCACAGTGAGGGCAGGATGGAGATAGTTCCCGATGGCAGAGGGGGGAAGCATTCCTCCCAGGTGTTGTATGTTCCGGCACTTGGTTTTCATCTGTTGTCAGTGCATCAGGTTTGCAAGACTGGCGTACGGGTGGAGTTTGATGAGCATTTTGTTGCTCTCCGAGACAAAGCAACAGGCCAAGTGGTTTGGGAAGGTGGAGTGGAGAATGGAGTCTACAGGCTTTCAGCACTCTCTCTCCCAGGTCCTCAAGATTGTGATGAGTGGCAGTCTGGTAATAGCTACTCAGGTGTGGATACGCTGCAGGTGCGGGCTTTCCGGGACCAGATGGTGGATAGCTTACCAGTAGATGGCAGCAGTTGGCAAGAACTTTCCAGTACTGAGGTTGGTAGTTCTTGTGTTCGTGAGTCAGAGGAAGCTGAATAGGTCACTTATGCTCTGATGCCTCGTAGTGTTCGGGACATAGAACTTCCAGTAGTTGAGGATGTTCTTTCCACGGGGACCTTTCGGAAAGCCAGGCAGGTGACAGGTGGTTACTTGCAGAAGGAGGTGGTTTCTCCAGGCTTTGTGGTTCCGGATTCAGAGGGGGTGGTTGACAGGTTTCAGAAGGCCTTGCGTGGTCTTCAGAAGGTTTCCAGGACTTGCTTGTGCACCGTAACAGGTGTTGATCCTTGTGAGCAGTGTGATGTCTCTGTGACTCAGAAGCTGTATGGTTCATTGATCTGGTTGATTGACACCGGATTGGACGGGAGCTTCCTGATGAGGCAGTTGAGCTCTTGGTTGCAGATGTCTCTTTGTGAGGCAGGATTGTGTTTCCTGTGGTTTTTGCGGCATGCGAAGGATCATGGACTCTTGTACACAGGAGGGGGATTGTTGGATGGAGTCCGACTCCACGGTTGGAGTGACTCGGTTTGGGGAGGAGATCCGGACACGAGGAGATCTACTTATGCCCCAGGAGCAGTTTTACGGAGCAGGAGGAGGTTACATTGCAGGTTTGGGCCTGCTCGACGGAGGACAGTACGGTGGACCTCTTCACGAAGTCGCTCTCAGGATTTGCTCAGGCGGCACCCCAGCTCCCAGTGGTTGGTCACACAGCCAGGAACTGAGAGGGGGTGTTAGAAGTCATCTCCTGTCTAGTTTTATACACCAGGGCCTTTGTTGTGGGTGTGCCCGCCCTTATGAGGTGTTTTCCCATTTTTCCCCACTCTCTGTATTTTTCCCCTATTTTTTCCCATTTTTTTGAGGCTTGGGAGGGCTGCCAGATGATGCCGGGAGCACCCCAGTGCTGGCCGATTGGATCTTCATCAGTCGTGGGCTTCAGGGCTGCTGGCCGACTGCCTTTTACCAGTCGTGGGCATCACATAGCTGGCCGACTGCTCCTACTGATGCTAGGCAGTTGGTCGACTGCAGAAACATGTGTTGAAGGGCTGGTCGACTACTAAAACATATGCTGTTGGGCGTGCTGGCTGAGTTGCATACAAGCTATACAGAGCCAATTGAGTTGCATACAGGCTCTCTAGGGCTGGTCGACAGCTTGTCTTGCTTCCCTACAGGCTCATTGTGTTGATTTACAGCATAGTTCCGAAAGATATCAAGTGTTTCTTGAGTCGGAATCGATACAGTTTGTGCCTGGTGGCAGCCCTACTTTGTCACAAAATTCCTTACAGCTTCTATTTTATTTTCTACCGTTCATGTGTGGCATGTGGAGCCTGTCACCATTTGGCCACCCAATTGGTCCACCCGTGCTTTCTTATCATGTATGTACATTGGACTGGTGTCCATGGCAGTTGTATATGCCGAGGATTGATGCCACTCATGTGATACTGTGGACTTGGCTTTCCGTTGGGACTTGTGCCTCCGTGTACATGCTTGGAAATGCTTGGTGGATTGGTGTTCCATTGGGTTTGGTACCTCGTGTACTTGCTTGGAGCACGTCTATTTTGGTATAGTCTCATGAACGGGGATTGTCCATACGCATTGCATAGCATCTTTATGTGCTTGCTTGCAATTGAAATTGCATGCTGTTTTCATGCTTTGCTTGACCAATGTGTAGTTCCGGGTAAGGGGACGCCTGCCCGCGAACCGTGCGTGTGAAACTGTCTGCTGACATGGTTATGTGGCATGTGACAGGTGGTAAGTATTGGTCATAAACCTAGCCTTAGGAGTTAGCACTAATTTATAAGTGAGTGTGTACACACTTCATTAACTTTTGGGCGACCAAAACTCACTTATAAATTATGACCAGCCCGGTGTTCACACACACTGTCCCGAGGTGGACATAACCCAATGTCCACCGCCCAGACCTTATCCCCTTTGTACAAAGGGAGTAACCAACCATGTGTCCACTCTAGCTTGCTCCACAAAGCACCTGCCTGCCACCTACACTGGACAACTCACCACCTCTCTCCTCCTCTCTCTAGAGATTGGCGCCTCCTTCATGAGGACTGTTGGGCTGCATTTTTTGCACATTCTCCTTCCCAACTCCATTTCCAAGCTTGCTAAGGTGATTTTCAAGCTTCCAAGAGTGATTCCGGATGCTAATCACTCTCGTACACACTCCCAATGACTGAAATTCAGCAAAACAGCTCTCTTTATTGCTGTAATTTCTGGTCTTTTTGCTGAAAACCCTAATTTCAGCCCTCCTTTCTCAAGCTGAACCATAGGGGAAGCTTTCCCAAGGTTCCCTTTATCCTCTTGAAGACTTTTGTCACGAAGAATTGCGATAAATTGAAGATCTCTTCACTCCAAGGACTTCCATCGCGAAGACTTCCGCTGTCATTGACTCTACTTGCAATTGGTAAGCTTTAATGCTTAAATATGGAAGCAGGAGGGAGGAACCGGATTACAAGATCACATACCCTATGTAGTGTTCTCTTGTCCTACGTGCTCTCTTGCAGATTGTTGCTACCATGTGTTGGTGGAACAATAGAGAGCAGATGGTAGGGAACATGGGCACTTGAGAGGGTAGTGTGGATTGCAAGTCTACAACGACAACCACTTGTTTGCAATACTGTATTCATATGCATTGGTATGGAAATCTGGTCAGAAATGCCCATGACACTATGTACTTGATTCTCCCAAGATCAATATACTTTATTTGAGGGAGGGGTCGGCCGTTCCGGCTCATTGTGTGTCTCTCGTCAATTCAGCAATTTATTTCTTGTACTTGAGCAAGTGTCCATCAAATCTTAGTGTATTTAAGTGTATTGATTAGCATTGTGTTTAACCAAGTTACAGAGCCTGACATGACATACATGTATGGCTGGTGTAGCCTGACATGGTGTGTCTGTGTGGCATATGGAGCCTGACATGAGAGTACATGTATGGCTGGTGTAGCCTGACATGATAGTACATGTGTGGGTTGTGGAGCTTGACATGGTGTACATGTATGGCCCATGGAGCTGTAACACGCGGAAGCTCTGGGAGTCTTCTTTCAGCCCTAAACACTCTTGGAAACCTTCGGATGCAAAAACGCAGGTCTATATAGAGAGAGAGTAGAGAGAGAGAGAGAGGTGCTGGAAAATTCAGTATATACTATGGTACAAAAAGGTACTGGTCTGCAGCCCTAGGCTGCCTTCTTGAAAAGGTGGATTACACCAAAACAAATCCTACCTAGATGACCCACTCCATAAGGGAGTGAATGGTTATCACAATGAGCAAATGCGCCATTATATAGGCCTTGGGATCCATGGGAAACTGGCCGACTGCTGGTCGGCCAGCAGCCTTGGCATAAACACAAAAACGCATGGGGGAACTGGCCGACTGCTGGTCGGCCAGTCATAATGCCTTAAATGCTTATAAATTGGTCCTCCTCCTTGCGCCTGCTGCTGCTCTTATCTGCTGGTTCAGCCGACCATGTCTATGGGCAGCCGACGCCTCCTGTCCTGCAGCCGACAGTACTTCCTGGCACTGCTGATGTCAGCTGATAGTACTTCTTGACAGCCATTCGACTGCATCACACCTCCATGATCCCAGTTTGTCCTGCTCCAAGTCAACCACAGATGCTACACCTGAGGGTCCTAAATTCTGGTTCATACTCTTTATCTGGCTGCCTCCTCTGGATTTAGCCCTGAAAATGTCCATGGCATCTATGATGCACATGACATCCCCCTCTGCTAAACTTGATGACGGGATTCCAACCTGCTCTTGGATGACTCTTATCATCCCAATCCTGTCCCGAAGTCCCTCTGTCATCATCCATCCCTGGCAACCTTTTTTCTTTGAAAACCCAGCCTGTTCTCCAAACCACGCTGTCTCTGATGAAGATCTATGCATCTGGTTCCTCTAGTCCACCATCCATTCCTGCCCTAACTCTGAACACCGTCTTGGTCTTCTTTCCTGGAACTGAGTCTGGCACTCTCACATCACCCTTGGAGGATCAACCTCCCTTGGGACCGTTGCCTGAGAACCTATCTGGCTCACGGCACTGCCATCCCCTCTGGCACTGTGGAACACCACCAACAAACCTCTTGGGAGTTCTTCCCGATCTGTGTTCTTGCCTTGGGCTTTGAATCCGTGTACTTTCCTCTACCTTGGACCTGTACACCATCATATGGGACTGAATCAGTGTTTAGCTTTGCTGAGCCTGATGCTCTGATACCAATGCAACACGCGGAAGCTCTGGGAGTCTTCTTTCAGCCCTAAACACTCTTGGAAACCTTCTGATGCAAAAACGTAGGTATAGAGAGAGAGTAGAGAGAGAGAGAGGTGCTGGAAAATTCAGTATATACTATGGTACAAAAAGGTACTGGTCTGCAGCCCTAGGCTGCCTTCTTGAAAAGGTGGATTACACCAAAACAAATCCTACCTAGATGACCCACTCCATAAGGGAGTGAATGGTTATCACAATGAGCAAATGCGCCTTTATATAGGCCTTTGGGATCCATGGGAAACTGGCCGACTGCTGGTCGGCCAACAGCCTTGGCATAAACACAAAAACGCATGGGGAACTGACCGACTGCTGGTCGGCCAGTCATAATGCCTTAAATGCTTATAAATTGGTCCTCCTCCTTGCGCCTGCTGCTGCTCTTATCTGCTGGTTCAGCCGACCATGTCTATGGGAAGCCGACACCTCCTGTCCTGCAGCCGACAGTACTTCCTGGCACTGCTGATGTCAGCTGATAGTACTTCCTGACAGCCATCCGACTGCATCACACCTCCATGATCCCAGTTTGTCCTGCTCCAAGTCAACCACAGATGCTACACCTGAGGTTCCTAAATTTTGGTTCATACTCTTTATCTGGCTGCCTCCTCTGGATTTAGCCCTGAAAATGTCCATGGCATCTATGATGCACATGACAGGAGCCTGACATGATGAAATTCTTTGGGACTAGCTATCTTGGAGATCTTTTGTATTTATGTTCTGGGAAGGTTCCGGAAGGATAATGAGCCCTGGACATTTTATCGAATACAACTGAGCAGATGGGTGTTTCTTCCAATCTAGCTGGACTCATGTGTGTGCATGACTTTGATTTTATCTTTGGATGACTTGTCTTGTTTGCGTGGACAATGCCTGAGATTTTTGCCGGTGTTGTCCATGGGGCCGAGGATGCCTGGGCACCTTGTGGACGTGTATGTGCACACCTGTTTGGGACTGACAGGTGGTCTACATGTGTTTTGTAGGTGGTAAGTATTCCCAAAAACTCAATTTACAGATTTATGAGTTCACATGCTAATAATTATTGATTTAGGATCACACTCACTTAGCGGCCAAAAGCTAGGCACTGGACATTATTTGGGCCTCCTTCAAGTATGCGTCCCCTTCTGGACCTAAAAAGCACACGTGGGAGCTAAAACTGGCGGAGGAGCTCTAATCTGGAGTAAGACTCCAGTTTTATGTGAGGCGCTTGCTTTTCGGGGTGCATGGTAGCTGGTCGACTGCTTCTACAGGCTGTTTACAGCCTTCTACTACGACAAAAATCTAACAGGTGCGTGGGAAGTGACATTGATCTTGAGAGTTGTAGGTCCACATGATACCCCCTTCCCCTACCTAAGCTAGATACTCTCTTCCATGAGTGTTTGCCAAAAAAGGAATACCGTGAAGGGTGTCGACAAAAAGGAAAGTCATGAAGGGCGTTGACCAATTGATATGAGAGATAAATGTGCCTACTCTAGTGCTATATGGAGTGTGCACTTAAGTGTGGTTGAAAACCTAACAGACATCAAGTCTCCTAGCATGGCTAACCTATTGGCCGACCCCTTGTGTATGTTCTCCACTGCTGGCTGGTTGATTTCCAGCTTGAACAGAGGCTGGACAGAGGATAAAAAGCAGGGAGGAAGAGTTGGTCGTGGGCATCTGGACAGTTTTTCTTTCTGACTGGGGGCTTGCAGGCTTGTGTACAACTGCTGGTCGAGTTCTTCTGAGGTTACCGAGGGCTGGTTGATTGCTGAAAACAGCTTTTGAGGGCTGGTCGACTTTCTCTATGAGCCAAACAGGAAGAAGACGATAATGTTGAGTTGTTCCGGGCTGATGTGGGAGTGCTATGGGCTGTCCATAGTTGTCCTGCATGTGCTTGATGCTGGGAATGCTCACTTGTGCTGAGAATTGTGAGCAAATTTAGTTTATGTTATGTTTTCTTGTTTTCATATTGTATTGGAAGAAACAGGTGCAGCCAGTGAAACCTGGGCACCCGCAAAGTTGTATTGGAAGTAGACTCCTTTTTGGTAATCTAACCATAAAAGAGGGGGGGGGAGGGGGGGGGGGTCAGCCCATCTTCTGGTCCCTAGTGTGGTGTACTGTGCAGATTTGTTATCTTGTTTTATTTGGCATGCTTATGTGTATTTTTAGATTTCATGATTGATTAGATTTTTCGTGTTCAGTTGCCCTTCCGTTTACATTGGTATCAGAGCCTAGCTTTCAACATAGTTGTGCCTAATATGATGTTGGATATGGCTGTAAGGAGTCATTATCCGTGAGAGACGGGTGGGATTCTGAGGTAGCCCTCGTCTTATTGTCGCCTCGAAAGAGGTTACCTTTGGTTTAAGCGGCAGTGAGCGTGTGGCCCTCGTGTCTGTGTAGGGGCACTGTTGCACCCTTGAAGTCTATTCGGTATCATACTTGGGGAACTGGTAGAGAGCGACTCCAGGGCACGGGAAATTCTTTTCTTTCTAAAAAGCTGGAAGATACATTATCACCCGTATTCGTCGCATGCGGGAAGAAGATAGAGACAAGGATCATGTTGGGGCTTTGGTGGATAACGATCCACCGTTGTCTACCAGGGCTGAGGATCAACAGGATATTGATGCCTTGATGAATGAGCTTGAAGAGCTCCGTGCTTTGCAAAGAGATCCTGATGTACAGAGAGTCATAGAATCAAAGTCTCATGTCAAGGCTGATGTGGTCACTTTTGATGCAATTGCCCAACAGATGGGAATCGACAAACCTCAAGAGTTGGCTGTTGCTTATTTAAAAAGCCGTGGCGATGTTGTTTTTGATGATGAGGGTAAGTGGGTTGTCACATGGCAGCCTTGTTGCAGGCTATCCCGTGAAGGGAACTCCGATGATGTTGTGAGAGGGCATGATGCAACCTGCACTAGTGATGTGAGAGGGCATGCAAACCGCACCAGTGATGTAAGAGGGCATGCAGCCCGAGCAAGTGATGTAAGTGGGCATGCAGCCCGAGCAAGTGTTTTGAGAGGGCTTGTAGCCCATGCAACAGATATAAGGGGGCATGCAACCCGAGGAGATAATGTACATCGACATGCAGTTCGTGGGGATGATGAGGGGTTTTCAGCCCATTTGAGAGATGCAGAAGATCTTCATGCATTGTCGGTGGTGTCTCCATCTTCTAGGTATGTTCCTGCTCCTAAAGTTCCATCCAGAGTGAAACGTGTTACACGGGAAATCAGCCCTAGATTTGGGCATCGTCGCCATCGTAGGCATGACGAGGAGGATGATGTATTAGAGGGTCGAGATGCCCGTCATAGCAAGAAGGCAAAAGAGTTCAAGTCAGGGGACAAGGAAGTCAAATTCGAGAGCTATAATGGAAAGTTGGATACTACCAAGGCACTTGCTTTCATAAGGCAATTTGAAATAGCCTTTTGCATTGAGGAATTTACCGAGAAATCTATGCTCAGGCATGTGGGTATGCATCTTAAAGAGACTACAAGTGATTGGTGGATGGCAAAGCTTTTGGATAGGACAACTGCCCGTATATGGAGTGCTTTCAAAGAGCAAATTTATGATCAATTCCTTCCTCCTCACTTTGAGAAGGATGTACAAAAGGAATGGGATTGGCTAACACATGATGAAGGTGAATCCGTTTCGTCTTATGTTTCAAACTTTTTGCGGATTCTTCTCAAAGTCACACCTTTCATGATGATTAGTGAGGATGAGAAGAAAAGAAAGTTTGAGTCAGGGCTGCAACGAATCATTCAAAAGAGCCTTGCAGTGTATCCCCACAACACCTTACAGGAGGTCATATACTCGGCAACTATTTCTGAGGAGTTGCATGGTAAGGGAGCATAAAAAAGACAAGAATTCGGCTCATACAAGGGAAAATTCAGAGCTGGAAATGAGCAGAAAAAGGGTGGACAGCCACCTAAGTTTATGCCTCATGAGTCCAAGGATGCAAAAGGGGGCTCCGAAAAGAAGCCGGGGAGTAAAAAGGATGATCCTAAGCTGTCCAGACATCATATCTTTGATTGCATGAGAGAAGGGAAGTGCTTCACATGTGGGAGCAAAGATCACATGAAAGCTCAATGTCCCCAGAATCTCAAAAAATAATGTGCAGGATGCCAAACCGAGTGTGAATGTTATACCCGATGTTCAGGGTAACATTGCACATGAACCAAAGAGCATAATTTTATGCAAAGCTTGGGGCAAGTTAAAGGACCAAACAGCTTTATTCCTTTTTGATAATGCCTCAACAGATAACTTCATGTCCATACAGATGGCTGCTGCTCTTGGGTTAAAGCTCGAGGAATTAGGCATGGACTTTCATGCAGATGTTGCCTTTGAGGGCAAGGAAGTTAAGGTCACTCCCATCATGGGGAAGCTTCGCATACAAATACAGGGATGTTTAGATCATGAAGATTTTCTCGTGGCACCACGTACAGGATGTAATGTGATACTTGGAATGCTTTGGCATTATCGTTTGGATCCCAAGATTTTGCACAAAGAAAAGAAAGTTATGTTTACTCATAGGGGTAGGGAAGTTTGTATTGATGCGGGTACTACTTGGAGTACCATACCTGTTGTAAGCCATATATCTATTTCGAAGGCAATAAAGAAATCAACTTGTTCTTACTTGGTCTTTGTACGTGATAATGTTGAGCTTGATGCTGTAACTCCCGTAGATCAAGATAAGATTGATTTCTTAAGTGAATATGTTGATTGTTTTGCTGATTCACTACTAGGACAGTTACCCCCAGAGAGGCCAGAGGATCATTGTATTAACATAATCCCTGGGAGATCTCCTCCTAACCGACCTCCTTATAGGGTGAGTGTTGCCCAACAGGAGGAAATCATGACTAAAGTAAATGATTTACTTGAGAAGGGGTTGATAAGGCACCATTAGGACTTATCAAGGATGCGAGATATGTATATGCTTTGGACATAGATTTTTAGCTTATTTGGGCTGATTTGAATCATGGTACTGCTGTCCCATCTTATTCGATTAGAGACGGGTTTCTGATGATGCAGAATCGTATTTGTGTAGTGCGTGAATTACGCCAAAAGGTTATGAAAGAGTGTCATGCTCTATCATATGCTGGTCATCATGGTATTCTGGCTACTACACAGGCTTTGGAAAGATATTTCCTTTGGCCAGCTCTACGTAGGGATATTGAAGCTTATGTGCGAGAGTGCATAGTGTGTTAGAAAGTCAAGTTTGATAGACACAAGGCACTTGGTTTGCTTCAGCTCTTACCCATTCCACAGGAACCATGGGAAAGCTTTGCTATGGATTTCATTATGAATTTACCGAAATCGGCACATGGAAATGATGCTATATGGACTATTATAGATCGTTTTAGCAAACAAGCACACTTTATTCCTGTGAGGAAAACAATGTGAGGAAAACAATCAAGCTAGAGCACATGGCAAAGTTGTTCTTAGCACAGATTTTCAAACATCATGGCATGCCACAAGTCTATTGTGGGGGATAGAGATCCTCAGACCTACCAATTTATTTTGGTAGGCATTGTTTGATAATATGGGCACAAAGTTGAGTTTTTCATCAGTCTATCATCCTCAGATGGATGGTCAGAGTGAAATTGCAAATTCAGTTGTGCTTGACTTGCTCAAGTGTTATGTATTTGAGCAGAAGCCAGATTGGGAAAAGTATTGACATTGGTTGAGTTTGCATACTTACATTCTTCAAGTAATAAGGCTCCATTTGAGATAGTCTATGGCAAGGTGGTGCTTCCACCTATCTTACGAACAAAAGATGAAATCTTTGCAGCAAATGAGTATGTTTGTGATTTGGATACTGCGTTTGCACATGTTTGGATAGCCATAGAAAGATCTCAAGCTAAGCAGAAAAAGGTAGCGGACAAACACATGCGAGAGGTGGTTTTCAAGGAAGGTCAGCGGAGATGATGACCAGATCTGGGAACACAAGAGCAAAACGCAATGCAGAAAAATAACAGCACAAGAGATAGAGTGGTAGAGGCGTGTAACTCTGCTCTATATACACAAGAAGATCCCGGGAATGATACAAAAATGACAAGGGAGCTTGGGGCCATTTTATATGGCCCCCCATCAGCAGTCGGCTTGCTGTAGGGCAGCCGACAAGACACAAAATCCCCACGACTGAAAATACTCAGGCGGCCAGCAACAGAGGGGGTCGGCCAGCATCAGGGAAGTCCATGACCCATGCAAATCAGTCGGCCACCTCCAGAGACTCCACAAATGCAGTCGGCCAGGTTCAAGGTCCTCCTGCCACTACAAGACTGCCTCCCATGCCACAGAAAAATAGGGAAAAATGGGGGAAAAATACGGAGAGTGGGGAAAAATGAGAAAACACCTCATAAGGGCGGGCACACCCACAACAAAGGCCTTGGTGTATAAAAATAGACAAGAGATGACTTCTAACACCCCCTCTCAGCTCCTGGATGTGAAACCAACCACAAGGAGCTGGGGTGCCGCCTAAGCAAATTGTGAGATAGCGACTTCGTGAAGAGGTCCACCGTACTGTCCTCCATCGAACAAAACTCTAGCAAGATGTCATCAGCAAGGATCTGTTCACGAACAAAGTGCCTCTGGATGACCATGGGTTTCTCCAGTGGAAGCCCAAACCTGCAATGCAACCTCTGCATCCTCACCACCTCACAAGCAGCATCACAAGCAGCCCGTTACTCTGCCTCTGTTCTCGACAAGGCAAAAGATGACTGCCTCTTACTGCTCCGTAAAACTGCTCTTGGGCCTGAAGTAGATCTTCTCGTGTCCGGATCTCCTCCCCAAACTGAGTCACTCCAACCGTGGAGTCGGACTCCATCAATCAATCCCCCTCGTGTGTAAAAGAGTCCATGATCCTTCGCATGCCGCAGAAACCACAGGAAACGCAATCCTGCCTCCCAAAGAGTCATCTGCAACCATGAGCTCAACTGCCTCACCAAGAAGCTCCCGTCCAATCTGGTGTCCATCAACCAGATCAATGAACCATTCTGCTTCTGAGTCAAAGAGGCATCACACTGCTCACAAGGATCAACACCTGTTACGGTGCAAAAACAAGTCCTGGAAACCCGTTGAAGACCACGCAAGGCCTTCGGAAACTTGTCAACCACCCCCTCTGAATCCGGAACCACAAAGCTTGGAGTATGCACCTCCTTCCGCAAGTAATTAACTGCCACCTGCGTGGCTTTTTGAAAGGTCCCCGTGGAAAGAACATCCTCATCTACAGGAGGTTCTTTGTCCCAAATACTATGAGACATCAGAGCATAAGTTACATGTTTAGTTTCCTCTGACTGACGAACACAAGAACTACCAACATCAGTACTGGAGAGTTCCTGCCAACTGCTGCCATCTACTGGCAAGCTATCCACCATCTGGTCTCGGAAAGCCTGCACCTGCAGCGTATCCACACTTAAGTGGCCATTACCAGACTGCCACTCATCACAAACCTGAGGACCTGGGAGAGAGAGTGCTGAAAGCTTGTAAACTCCATTCTCCACTCCACCTTCCCAAACTACCTGGCCTGTTGCTTTGTCCTGGAGAGCAACAAAGTGCTCATCAAACTCCACCCGTACGCCAGTCTTGCAAACCTGATGCACTGACAACAGATGAAAACCAAGTGACGGAACATACAACACCTGGGAGGAATGCTTCCCCCCTCTGCCATCGGGAACTATCTCCAACCTGCCCTCACTGTGAACTGGGATAGTGGATGTATCCCCAGTAAAAATGTGACCAGAAAACCTGCAAAGATCCTATAAACCGGAATGGGAAGGAGTCATGTGCCTGGAAGCACCACTATCTAGAATTGACTCCCGAGTATCCGTTGCGGAGAGTCCGGCTTTTGTGTCCATCACCTCCAGGTGCACTCCGGCTCTGATACCATGTCAGAATACGCAGCGGAGATGATGAACAGATCTGGGAACACAAGAGTAAAACGCAATGCAGAAAAATAACAGCACAAGAGATAGAGTGGTAGAGGCGTGTAACTCTGCTCTATATACACAAGAAGATCCCGGGAATGATACAAAAATGACAAGGGGACTTGGGGCCATTTTATATGGCCCCCCATTAGCAGTCGGCCTGCTGTAGGGCAGCCGACATCCCCATGACTGAAAATACTCAGTCGGCCAGCAGCAGAGGGGGTCGGCTAGCATCAGGGAAGTCCACGACCCATGCAAATCAATCGGCCACCTCCAGAGGCTCCACAGATGCAGTCGGCCAGGTTCAAGGTCCTCTTGCCACTACAAGACTGCCTCCCATGCCACAGAAAAATAGGGAAAAATGGGGGAAAAATACGGAGAGTGGGAAAAAATGAGAAAACACCTCATAAGGGCGGGCACACCCAGAACAAAGGCCGTGGTGTATAAAAATAGACAGGAGATGACTTCTAACAGGTGATTGGGTATTACTTAAGTTTGAGAAAGCACGTCTTCGGAAGCGGCCAGGTAAGGAAGGCTGGTTTCCTAAGCTTTCAAATAGGTATTATGGGCCATTCCAAATTTTGCAGAAAGTAAATGAAGTGGCATATAGATTGGCATTGCTCGATCATTGGAAAATACATAATGCCTTTCATGTTAGTTTGCTGAGGCCTTATGTGGGACCACCTCCTATGGAACCAGTTTTGGAAGATCCACCAAAAGTGGATGAACTTCAGGAGATGTTGCAACTTGAGCAGATAGTTTTTCATAAAGAGCGTAAGCATACAGGTGGCAAGCTAGTGTGCAGGTTGTGAAGTTTAAAAACTATTCGGCTATGGATGCAAAATGGATGGACAAGGATTATTTTGCGGATTATCCCGACTTCTGAAGGCCTACTTGGAAGCTTTTCAGTTGCGGTCAACTGCCTAGAAGTCGGGTGAAATGTCACAAAATTCCTTACAGCTTCTATTTTATTTTCTACTGTTCATGTGTGGCATGTGGAGCCTGACATGACATACATGTATGGTTGGTGTAGCCTGACATGGTGTGTCTGTGTGGCATATGGAGCTTGACGTGACAGTACATGTATGGTTGGTGTAGCTTGACATGATAGTACATGTGTGGCTTGTGGGGCTTGATATGGTGTACATGTATGGCCCATGGAGCCTGACATGATGAAATTCTCTGGGACTAGCTATCTTGGAGATCTTTTGTATTTATGTTCTGGGAAGGTTTCGAAAGGATCATGAGCCCTGGACATGGTGTACATGTATGGCCCATGGAGCCTGACATGATGAAATTCTCTGGGACTAGCTATCTTGGAGATCTTTTGTATTTATGTTCTGGGAAGGTTCTGGAAGGATCATGAGCCCTGGACATTTTATCGGATACAACTGAGCAGATGGGTGTTTCTTCCAATCTAGCTGCACTCGTGTGTGCATGACTTTGATTTTATCTTTGGATGACTTGTCTTGTTTGCCTGGACAATGCCTGAGATTTTTGTCGGTGTTGTCCATGGGGCCGGGGACGCCTAGGCACCCTGTGGACGTGTATGTGCACACCTGTTTGGGACTGACAGGTGGTCTACATGTGTTTTGCAGGTGGTAAGTATTCCCAAAAACTCAATTTACAGCTTTATGAGTTCACATGCTAATAATTATTGATGCAGGATCGCACTCACTTAGAAGTGGCCGGATAACTTATAAATGAGTACACATTGATTATTTAATACATGTGGCGGCCAAAAGCTAGGCACTGGACATTATATTTGGGCCTCCTTCAAGTAGGAGGCCCCTTTTGGACCTAAAAAGCACACGTGGGAGCTAAAACTGGCGGAGGAGCTCTAATCTGGAGTAAGACTCCAGTTTTATGTGAGGCGCCTGCTTTTCGGGGTGCATGGGAGCTGGTCGACTGCTTCTACAGGCTGTTTACAGCCTTCTACCGCGACAAAAATCTAACAGGTGCGTGGGAAGTGCTGGCCGACCCCTTCTGCATGTTCTCCAGTGCTGGCGGGCTGATTTCCAGCTTGAACAGAGTCTGGACAGAGGATAAAAAACAGGGAGGAAGAGCTGGTCGTGGGCATCTGCACAGTTTTTCTTTCTGACCGGGGGCTTGCAGGCTTGTGTACAACTGTTGGTCGAGTTCTTCTGAGGTTCCTGATGGTGTATGCTTTGCCCTGGTTGGTGACCGAGGGCTTGCTTTCTTTGAAGAGCAATTGGTGATTGCTTTGCTTTGGTTGGAGACCGAGAGCTTTTATTTCTTTGTTTTCATTGATTTGGATAAATCTGGTGCTGGCAAAGGAGTGGAACTCTCGGGCAACCACATCGTGTACGAGTTAATACTCTGAGTACCATCAGGCCTTTGCACTTCTCCTCAAATATTCCCCACAATTGGATGAAGAGTAGCTGATGGCCAGATTCATTCGAGGAATGAACGAGCCATTAGACACCTTAGTGAAGAATGCCAAACCTGTCTTAATTGCGGAAGCTGTAAGAATGGCAAAGGACTTTGCCAAAGCCTTTGTTGTTAAGGTCCCGCCAAAGCCTGCGTTGGTAATAAAGATATTTCAGGGGGTGGGGGGGGGTGGTGTCATGTGCAAGATTAACTTATGTGGTTTCAAGTTGTATATATTTATGACAGATGTATATATATGCTCTTATGTGTGTGTGTGTGGAGTGCGTGTGTGAGAGCATATCTTGATACAGAGTTCTACACCCACTATTGGGCACTGATGAGTTAGTGGGGATATCGTAGTATCGAGTCCATACTATGCATAATGGAGTTGATAGTTATATAGTCTTGTGGGTTGACTACCATGAGTATATAACATGCACGTTCCTCAAAGGTGAATTTGGGCACGTTCCTGGATTCATCTAGGTATATGTATTTATGACAGATGTTTTGATACATGCTCATGATGTGATGGATGTTGAATTTGTGCTGTGATTTGGCCATTGTTTTCTGTATTCATGCACCCGCCTGTGACATTCGTATCAGAGTAAAGCTCTCTTTCTCTACTTGAGAATGGACAATTTTTGGGCATAAAGAATAGATAACATGAGTACTCATGTTGAGCCTCTTGAGCAAGAAAGGGCACATGCTGAGGGATCTGTTGGAATTGCTGATACTCCTCTTGAGTAGGAGAGGGCATATGCAAGAGAGACTGTTGGTATTGTACATACAGATCCTGTTGATGCAAGGTCTTAGTTGGAGGCCTTGAGGCGCCAAGTTAGATGTTTTTATGATGAGACAACATAGTGGCAATCTTTGAGAAACGATCCTGATGTGCAAAAAGTTTTGAGTACAAAAGGAAAATTTCTCCAGACGATGCAGTCTTTGAGGCCTTGGCAGCAAAGATGGGATATAAAGATCCTCGTGAATTGGCCATGTATTATCCGAGCGGACAAAAGGATGTATTCGAGGACTTCAGTGGAAGAAGGGCTTCTCGTCTGGAAGCACATGGAGATTATGGAAAATGAGAAGAGGATATATCTCATCCTCATCATAGTGTTTCATGCTGAGAGCGTTCTCGTCATGCTCATTCTACTCGATCTATGAGTATCGCTCACGATAGTGGAAAGAGGGCTCAAGATGAATCCCCTAACGATAAAGCTGATGAGAGTGATAGATCTCACTCAAAAAGGGCACGACATGAATCTCCTAATGATAACGCTGATGAGTGTGGTAGATCTCACTCAAAGAAGAAAGCTAAAGAGTTCAAGTCAGGGGATAAGGACATCAAATTTGAAAATTTCTAAAAGATGGAAATTACCAAAGCTCTTGTTTTTAGTTAGCAATTTGAAATTGTTTTTTGCAATGAAGACTTCTTGGAGAAGTCTAAATTGAGGCGTGTGGGCACATGGGCTGAATTTAAAACTCAGTTTTATGCTCAATTCTTACCGCCAAACTTTGCTAAGAATGTACGTAAAGAATGGGATTGGCTGAAACGGGAAGAAGGGGAGTCGGTGCAGACTTACATCGCCAAATATTGGAAGGTATTGCTGAAAGTTACTCCTTTCATGACAGTCTCTGATAAAGAGAAGAAAAGAAAGTTTGAGTATGGATTGCATCTGATCATTCAAGAGTGTCTTGAAGTGTATCCAAATCAAACTCTTCAGCAGTTAATGCATTCGGCTATCGTAGCTGAAAAGTTGCACATAAAATAAGACAAATCTAACCCAATTTTAGATTCTTTCAAGGGCAAGAAGAGGGATGCTTATGACTAGAAAAAGGGCGGACAACCCATAAAAGGTGATGAGAAAGATGCCTAAGATACAAAGGAACGTTCATTCAAGAAGCCGTGGGGCGAATGTAATGATCATGGACTGTGAAGACAGCAACGAATTGAGTATGTACGTGATGGAAAATGTTTTGGATGAGGTAGTAAAGATCACATGTATTTTTGGTGCCCACGAAACCCAAAGAATGCAGACAGTGGTACAGAAAAGCCTCATGTAAATGTTGTGCCGGATGTATAGGGAAACAGAGGACATACTTCAGTTGAGAGACTCATATGTATAAAGCATGGGGACAGTGGTGTCCAACACGGATGGTCGAGAGAATTGGAGTTTGATTTTAATTGCTGGAAAACCAACAAGAATTGCATTAAAATGAGCTTAGAATCCTGAACGTGTGGTCAGGATACAGATTTTGAAGTAAGCAACATTTGTAGTGATCTTTACAAATCACCCTTCACACACAATGCGAGGAGAAGCATTGTTTCTACTATTTTATGTGTTTGTATTGTTCATTTCTCCTCTAGGGCTAAGTTATTGTAGTGTGTTGACTTGACAATGAAGGATGTCACTGACCTGTGTACGGCTCAGCAGGGTGCTCTTCATACAACTCTTGCGGAGGCCATTCGCCCTCACATGCCTTCACTTCGCAGTAACCCATATGGAAAACGCATTCTTTCTCGAAGAAATCTCAAGAAGTGTTGAGAGGAGAGGCAGCTTCACTTTTGTTTACCAGTGTACACAGGTCAGGTTTCAACATTTTACCATGCCTTTGTTTGATTGGTCTGCTATCTAGTTTAGACTATCATGCAAAGACAATTTTTGTTCTCCATTGTCAAGGAGCCATGGTTGTGACAGGAAAGAAGGCTGGTTTTCACATATAATGCATTCGTCAAGTGTATTATTGTGTTTGAAAATATGGGGCTGGGTTAGATTGACCCATACTTTGCAGGGCCCTGATAAACCTCAAAGTCATACCGAACTAGTTGAAAGTGTGCTTCAAAAGCCAATCTAATTTGTAACAAAAAGAGCTCCACAAATACTCAGTTCGTTTTGTAACCATTCAATGGCACATCCACCGTATTGGATTGACGGAGCATTTTCAAAGTCATACCGAACTAGTAGAGAGTGTGCTTCAAAAGCCAATCTAATTTGTAACAAAAAGAGCTCTACAAATACTCAGTCAAGTTTTGTAACCATTCAATGGCACATTCACCGTGTTGGATTGACAGAGGACTTTGATGGAAGATTAATATAGTGGGCAATATTGACGGTTATGTATTCTCTTTCTACGTCAAAGTGGTGTTTTTTGTGATAGGCGGATGGCCTTGTGTCCAGTCAAAATGTAATGATATAAAACGGTATTTAAAGCCTTTAATAGATCTAAGTAGCATCTTTTTGCTGCACCACAAAGTGCATGGATTGAAGATTCCCAAATGATGATTGTCTTGTAGATGTTTCTTTTTTCAAGTGTGGAAATCATATTTTGTGCATGTGTCTTCATGATGTGAAAGTGCACGGAAGATGTATCATAAACTGTGCTGCATGGCTGACTTTAAAGTTTCAAATTTGTGTGCGCATGTGTGTGCTTATGTGGAAATGTTGCAATATATACCTTGTGTGGGATTGTGGAGTGTTAAGTATGAACTGTGTGTCTCTGTGCATGCGTATGCATGCATGTGTGCTAGCCTTCATCAAGGGTGTTACGGAAACCCAACACGATGGTTTCTCCGTGGAGATTTTTCCACCAGGCTGAACACCTTTTTATGTATGGACATGCACCTATCCCTGAGCATTAAGGACATCAGTGGGAAGAGTGGGAAAGTTATAGCACATAGTCTATGCTATGCATGACTAAGTCTGTGATTTGAAGCTTTGTGAGTCAGCTCTCATGGAGTTTTCCATTGGTATATATTATCTACAATATAGTCTTGAGCTCATAACAGAGGTCAAGAAACCTATGATGTGTGTGAGCCAAGCATGCAACCTCTATATTTCCGTCTTAACTATGGACCTTTTATCTTACATAACTACAAAATGAACGAACAAATGGGCCAAACTCTTTCTAACAACGGAAACGTATGGATTGTCAATCAGAATGAAAGGTTCATTTTTTCATTGTAGTTCCTGTCTATCTTAAAATGGTCATGAATAATGTTGTCCTATAGTATTATGGTTTTAAGAAGAGTCAGTTTCCACTTTAACACGTGTTACTTGGGAAAGTCAATTTGCAATGGCATTTTTGAATCCATCCACTTTGTTAAGAATAAACAAGAATTTGTAGAAAAATGCCAATAATTATTGTACTTAAAAAAATATAGTTATTTCTTGCTCCGTTTGGTAGTTTCCTTTGTATCCCAATCCATCCCCCACATTACATTACATTACAATGTGCGCGAAAGTACATATTAAAATAAATAAATAATTAAGAAACATTATTATAAGTTGTGTTACTTCTTGACATAGTGGCCTTCTCCTTTGTCAACTTGCACCTGGTACGGTAAATGACTTAATATTATTTATGCAAGGCACATATAAAAACATCACAAGAATAAAAAGAGGGCAGCCCGTCATTTTTTTTTGGGAGATTTGATGTTGGACGTGAAAAAAAACCACTCCCCAAGACCAATGAAGGCATCTACTATTATGTCTATATCCAAGAACTCCTTTGGTGTAGGCTTGGTATAGTTGTGTGTATAAACATAAAGTGGAGGGCTTCTATAAGATGTTTTCTTATGCTTGAGATTGCAATAATATGGAATAAACAATCTTTTCTTTAATAAGTTTTAATGACACTATGATAGGTTTGTCAATCTTCTAACCCACAAATTTATAGCATAAATGATGAGACATTTATATGAAATGCTTCTTCCTCTCTTAGCTCTTCCTTTATAGTAATAAATGTAGGTTATTGTGATATAACTCCCTCTTGAGAGACGATGAAACACTTGTTTTCTGTTCGTATCTTTTAGGTGGAGACAATATATTAACAACATTAGTTTCATACTTTTTTTCTTCTTCGATTGGCAAGATCGTCTTGATTTTTCACTGCCCGTATGAGCTTAATCAACCGCCCTCTGGCGATGTTGGTCGCGGAAGCACCAAGGGGGGTTTTGAACCCAGGACCAAATATTCTCTAGACTTTCTACACCAAAAAAATGTAGGCCTCAAACCTTTCAGCTAGAACTGGGACCAAAAAAAGGAACGCTGCTATCGTGATAGCTCGATTAGGAGCGTGCTCCCTCTCTTGTTTCAGTTTCTCTCTATTGTTTCATACCATCCCTCCCCCTCCCCCTTTGTCTGAGTATCTCTATCTCTCAACCCATCTCTCTATGGTTTCGTATCAAAATAATCTCTATAGAACTTTTCTTAAATCTTTTTTGCATGTTACAGGCCATACAATAAAAAATACTTTCCTAGCTTGACCCAAGCTTGTATGCTTGGTCGTGTTGCTTCTGCAGCCAGGACATACAACAAAAAGCTTGAAAAATTATACCTCCAATTTCAAAAATCTAAAAACCTTCCTATCTCTTTGGCCTTTTTTTCCCCTCTCGTTTGGTTGTGTTTAATAAAGAGTAGATTCATTTTTCTAAGAAACAAAAATAGTAAAGAATCTCTCTCTCTCTCTCTCTCTCTCTCTATATATATATATATATATATATATATATATATATATATATATATATATATATATATATATATATATATATATATGTTGATATGAGTGGGTAGCAAAATTGGATTCCATATAGGTGGATTCGAACCCATTAGGAGGAATGGGAGTTACAATGGGGATATTGCCTAGAAGGTAATAAGGTTTCATCTTATATGAGTACCATGAATCATTTTTTCATTCTTAGGCTTCATGTTTGATACTGAAGCATACAAAACTATCTATTTTTAAGAGTTATAAGAGGTTATCATCGATAAACTAAACTAATGTATACCAATAAATACATTTCTTTACTCTTAGTGCATTGTGAATACTTGTTCAAGATTAATCTCTAAGGACATAGAAATTTGAGCAAAGTTGTTCACTTTTTTCTTTTACTATATGCTAGGTTTCAAAATTTAGACTGATTACCCAAGTATGCTATCATTTTTTCACAAGGATGATATTTAAAAAAAAACTAAATAGAGAATATAAGAATCTACAATGTCAACTTGGTGTTGACATTTGAAAAAGCTCTCGAGCCTTAGCATTCCCACATTCTTCCATCATCACATGGTTTCCATTCAATTGGACATGGAGAAGGCATTATATCATGGACTATTTAGAGGCTGGGATTTGTTGATAAGATGCCCAACATTGTTTATTTGCTTCTTGAAGAGGCTAGGATTTGTTGATCGGATGAAGATGTTAGGATTTGTTAAAGAGGCTAGGATTTATTTTCTTGTTGATTTGTTAATCTAAAGTTTTGTAGATGACACTAATATCTTATTGCACGCTTTGCTAGAAGATGTGAAGATAGACCATAATTGGTTCCATTATATGTCAAAGTAGTAAGAGTCAAGAGTATCTTAATGGAGTGGAGATTAAGGTAGCAACACATACGAAGATGGAGCAAGCGAGGAGAGATAGAGATGGAAGCACAACATTCAAAGTAGATTGGGTGAGAATGAGTGAAGTACAAGTGGCATGATAAGGTCACTTACACACACTCATAAGAGTGTGCACATACGCTCAAGGGAAAAAACCTCCTACTTCCACACATGCCTACTATATAAATGGCTACAAACACCCCTATAGTGATGATGTGAACATCTATAGAGACCATGTGGATGATTAATCTCCAAATGGCAATAAGCCCAAATCTCTACAAAAAGCTTGAAACTTCTCTCGTGTGAGAGCCTTCGTGAATATATTTACCACATTGTACCAGTGGCTACGATTGAACACTATAAGTGAACCATGATATACATGAATCACCAAGATGAAAGCAAAAGCCACTAGTGGAGTGTCATAACATTCGGCCCAATCGGAATCACTGGTTTTCGCTCCGAACATCCGTTTTTGTCACATCATGGTACAAATAAACATCATTCGGGGATATAGCATTGTTATGGATTATGAAAATTATTGTGGTATATTTTTCATTGATATTTATTTTTGATTATTTGCCACATGGTTAGTGACTTACCGCTAGGTATTGGTCGCACCATGTTAGGTAGTAATCACTGGATATAATCTTGCATGTGCATATTGGATGCAAATTTTGGCATCATTATGTTCATGGCAACATTATATTTATGCGACATTTTATGTAGTGGCTTGGTGGCCATCATTATCTTGTACATAAAATGACAGCACACATATATATTATGCACATTTGTTATAGAGACATATTTATTCAAATGGTTTGTTTACCCATATTAATTCATGCATGACAATTTGCTAAAGTCAAGGCCCAAGAATGGTTCACATTACTTCATGCATGACACTTTCTAAGGTTTAGGGGCAAGGTCCAAATCGGAGTGTAAAAGTCATTTTTGGCTCACAAAATAATATATGTAGATTTACTTGCTTGAAAGCATGAGCTATCAAGCAAGTGGGGGGAGATTGTACCCAATGTGTGTGTCGTGCATCTTCTCTTCTTTCATGTTCATGTTGCAAGTCTATTTCTCAATAAGCTATGGTGTTTTGAGAGAGGTAAACTGAGCTCTATCCATTATTTTATTGAATTTGTGCAAGAGGACCACAACCCTCCTGTAACAGTGGTACCAAAGCTAGGCCCACATCCAGAAGTGCTGCACAACGACCAGTCCTCAGTAAGCGTGCCACCCGCTAAGTCAAAAAAACTAGTCCTTGGTAGTGTGCCACCTGCTATGCCAAGAAGCATCCCAAAGACACGTTGCACGAACGTGGTGAGTGCCAACCCAGCCTGCAAAATCGAATACACCCAACGATAGCCAGGTACATCTTAGCACAGGCCAGTGTGGATTTTTCAAGTCTCTTGGTGCTTAAGAGGCTATGGAAAATTCGGGCCTTCCCCATACCATCGTACCCAAATATGCTCCGATAGGAACCAAACTTTGCAAGAATGTGGGGGGGACCCACCTCCACATGCTTGCAAAGTTTGGTCACAATCGGAGCATGTTTGGATTGGTAATTAGCGGCGGCGGCCAGTGTGGATTTTTCAAGTCTCTTGGTGCTTAAGAGGCCATGGAAAATCCGGGCCTTCCTCATACCATCGTACCCAAACATGCTCCGATGGGAACCAAACTTTTCAAGCATGTGGGAGGGGCCTACCCTCACATGTTTGCAAAGTTTGGTCACAAACAATTGAAGCATGTTTGGATTGGTAATTAGCGGCCAGTGTGGATTTTTAAGTCTCTTGGTGCTTAAGAGGCCATGGAAAATCCGGGCCTTCCCCATACCATCGTACCCAAACATACTCCGATGGGGACCAAACTTTGCAAGCATGTGGGAGGGACCCACCCCCACACGCTTGCAAAGTTTGGTCACAATCGGAGCATGTTTGGATTGCTAATTAGCGGCGAGTGTGGATTTTTCAAGTCTCTTGGTGCTTAAGAGGCCATGGAAAATCCGGGCCTTCCCCATACCATCATACCCAAACATGCTCCGATGGGGACCAAACTTTGCAAGCATGTGGGAGGGCCCACCCCCACATGCTTGCAAAGTTTGGTCACAATCAGAGCATGTTTGGATTGGTAATTAGCGGCTAGTGTGGATTTTTCAAGTCTCTTGGTGCTTGAGGCCATGGGAAATCTGGGTCTTCCCCATACCATCATACCCAAACATGCTCCGATGGGAACCAAACTTTGTAATCATGTGGGAAGGGCCCACCCCCACATTATTGTAAAGTTTGGTCACAATCGGAGCATGTTTGGATTGGTGATGGTGATTTTCAACAAATAATATGATAGCCAAAGTGTTAAAAAATCAGAAAACCATGAATATCAACTAAAATCCAATGATCCTCAATAATGAGAAAACTCATAATGATATAAACATCAACTAAGTACATCAGAATGTGAGCTAACACAGCCAGTCTGGGTTTAGCCACTAACTCAAAAGATCAAGGTATTTTGAAAATGAGCTACCCCAGCTATTCTGAGATTAGTCACTCCCAAAAAATCTAAGCCTCTCTAGCTCTCAACTGCTCTAGAATGCTCTCATGGTCATCCACTCGAAGCCGAAAACGAGGGTGAGAATTGTGTTTTCGGCTCTATACTCGATCAAGAGTGAGCCTGGTAGCAACCACTAGATGAGAGAACTGAAATGCCTCTAACTCCCACTTCCACTACTGGAACTCAAGACTCCCCCGATGAAGTCGAATCTACTGGTAGAACCGGCCTGCCACAATCATGCTATGGACGTCAAAAGAAAACCCATGATCATCCACTATATCCTGGTCAAGGATGCACTTTGGCCCAGTGCAACTCATCAGATAGTAGTCTACTCCCTCGCTATTTCCCTCACTGGCAATAACAGCAAATACATCACCCTCCTGTAGCAAATCTGTCAGGTCATCATAACTGACCATGAACGCAGGACCTATGTGCTCATCAGACAACATTGGATGTGAAGGATGCTCGGGGGAGAGGAATGTCAGTATCCATGCATCTGCCCATCCTCTCGAGGCACAATGTGACCAATCGCCATCCATACATGCTCCACAGAAGCATGCAAACCGTCGTGTGTAAATCGTGGGGGCCGCCATGCACGTGCTCCTGATGGAATGTAAGCCCAAGGTGCCAGGTACTGTGTCACAATCATGGGAGGCTCTACGGTCAATCATGCCACCATCCACATGCCAAAAATTTCTCCTGACAATCTGAGCATCATGTTTGGGATACGATGATGTTGCACTCCCACACAAATGTTGGGAGCACCACTCGACTACGTGGCCCGCATCTCTGAACCGCTGAGCATCCTGCCGTCTCGCAGCTGATGACGCCTCAGGACACGTTTCACACACGCACCCGCACCCGCACCAGCATGCTCTCCCTTCCCATGACCAGTCTCAAAGAATGACCAAATCACTGGGATACTAGACTGCACATGCCACCTATAAATTCATAAAAGATAGTCTTAGTTATTGTTTTCTTTAAGATGTTCTACTGAATTTAGTTTAATTGCAAATATAAGAGAACCATAATTACTACTTGCAGAGCCAATAGAATTATCGTGAGTGACGACTTGAACTGTGCGCCACAACCATCCGACCAAACCCATTGCTGGCCACGTATGATCCCATAATCTCCTAAAAAATCGTCATGGAGACGAAAACAGTGTTGCACAAAATATGCATCATGTGAACGATCATCACTGATATAGAAATGATACTCTCGAATAATGACACGGGTCTCGGGGGTACTCGCTATCCCATCTACATGAGCCTCTGCATGTCGATAGCTAATGTGGACCATAATAGCGGGTGAGGTAAGCAATATAGACGTTTAGGACACAAAAAATCAAATAAGTAATATAGCTCAAACACGAAACAAATATTATGAAATATAACCATTACCTGCTCTGAGAAGTAATACTCAGATTGTATCTCCTGAAAAGGTGTGAAGGTGTAGTTCTCTGCAAAATCAGTCACAAAGACGACCACACCAATAGGAAACTTTGCCAGGCATGCTCGGAACTGACGATCTTGCCACTTGACACAATGACTGTGCCGTATATAGGGGTAGATCTGCTCCCTAAATGTGGCTGTGAAGTGACGTGGTGTATGTTTATCCACGAGCTGCAACTTCCTGGACTGTCCACCACTCTGGAGCTGGTGTGTCACATACTCATAACGTTGCCATGGCACTATCTCTTGGTCACTTGCATCAAGATCTACCATCTGTAGATGTGCAAGTGAACCACATGATGTGCAATTGCTCTCCACACAAGGCATCCTATGGAACTGGGCATCCTCCGTGCATGCACACAAAAGAGAGTGGATGAAATCACGAGGACTACGAGGCAACTCTCTATGCCCACTAACAGAATGGAACACATCATAAAAAAGTTTTAACTCAACATGGTAGCGACAACAACATGTGCCACGCTGACGTGAGTACCTCACAAACCAAGGCTTACACCCCTTAAATGACGTTTGCCCAATTTTAAGCTCTGGATACGAAGCCACAAACTGAGAATACAACTCAGTTTGGGTCATTTCAAGAAAGCAAGCACCGTGCTCAATGAACACTCCTCTTGTCACTCTCTTACGCAAAGCTTTCTTGAAAACTGGTGAGGCACGACAATTCTCCTCCCAAAAACTTTCTATGAAAGTTCTAGTGGTTTCATCTAGTAGGCGATCATGCGTAGCTACACGACCACTACTCGCCCACAAAGCACCAACCTCATTGGCATCTAAACTTTGTCGTCTAATAGACCCAACTCTAAGTGCGTGTGGTGCTATGGAAAGGATGCAAGATGTGGCACTAACCTTACCCTTCATTTGGGAGCTACTTATGGCTGCCACAATAGCCCGTCGAGCAGCCAAAGCGTCCGCAGAGTTCCTCTTCTTGTTAACTATATAGGAATGATGAACACTTTGTAGCACCGCCATGCCAGCTCTCCTCTCTCTTCGACCTCCAATGTTGGAGAGCGCCCTGCAGTTGGTGGCCATGTTGGGCAGATCAATCAAAGCATCAAGCACACATGCCTGTGATGAAGGCGTGAGGTCTTTGAAATAGGAATGGAAGATTGCATGGGCACGACGATGTGTCCTTGACTTTGATAGTTCTTTCCTATCCACACGATGGGCGCCCAAAGGAGGGGGGTGGGTTCTTGTAGAAGAGAAGGGGACTCAGGAAGGGTGGGTTCATGTGGATTATCTAAACTAAGGGGTAGTGGGGGGGAAGAGGGCGGAGGGAGAGGAAGTGGAAGAGAAGGAGCAAGGCTTGGATCATCGCCAACGGAAGGTGTTGCTCTCGTTGACGTGCTCTCCACTCTCTCTTTCTCTCACGAGCTACCCTTTTCCTCTCCTCCTCTTAAACTTGGTGGACGGGGGAAAGTCTAGTCCTATTACGTTTCCGACTCCTACGACTTTGAGAACCCATTCTCAAGGAAGCTAAGAGAGAAAAAATTATAAAGGCTCAATGATGGGATAGTACTAGAGATAAGTGTGGGATAGTACTAGAGATGTGTGATTATATAGGAAAAATAGGTTATCCACTTCAAATCTCATTGGATTTCCTATCTAAGATTGATTGGATAATTAAGATAAACATAAAGATAATTAAAGATAAACTATTATCCACTTAAAAATTAATATTATTAATAATATTTATTAACAAGTCTAAATATTTATCATTACTAGATATATAAATATATCTTTTATTTTATAATTATATAACTGCTTTTTTTAATAATGTATTTTTTTTAAAAATTTTATTCAAAGGTTTATTCTACATAAAATATTTTAAAGAAATATTAAACTTAAAAAATTATTTTTTTAAATTGAATAATATGAACTTTAATAATAATATTATTGATCTAATTCTAAAATATAATCCTTTAAAATTAGTGATTTTAAATTCTTTTATTTAATAAGTTATATATATTTTAATACTTAAAATTTTATATTCTATTTCTCTAAATTACTAAATTAACTTTTTCAAAAATATGTTTTTGAAAAAAAAGGGGAGGTGGGAAGGAGGTGCCATGTGTCACATGCGTGCATGACACATGGCATTCTCTTGACATGTGGCACTATTATGGTTGATGTGGCAATTCCATGATGTGGCATGCCATGTCACCAAGTGCGAGGTGGCATGCAAAGGTGGCAAGAAGATGTAGCATTAATGATGACTAGGATGATGAGGTGGGGAGTCAACTAGGTTGACCATGTTGACATGGAGGGTGGAGGTGGCAAGCTGCTTATGTGGATCCTCTCGAAGCTCATGTGAACATAAAGTGGCATGCATATATAAGATTTGCGCCTACCCAAGCCTCACACATGGAATGATATCTAAGCTTTGAACTTTACCAAGCCTAAATTTCCAAACCTAACTAGGATTGGTTTTAGACTTGAAAAGGGGAGAGTGGACACAGTATGGGAATTTTCACTTGGGAGGATTGAAAATGGACCTTCCCATACTCAAATTAAGCTAATTTTTTTAAATAAATTCATGGCAACAAGGTATTGATCCCTAGAGTTTTTAGATTGAAAGATTCAATATTTAATTTTCTAGAATTAAATTACAATTGATTTAATGGGCCTCTGACAGTCATAACAAATTTTCCAAAGTAAATCTACAAAAATCCAACCGTTAGATTTGTAATTTTACCTTATACCCACATTATACTAACCTTTCCCAATCTAACCCCCAAATAATGGGATATTTTTATATCTCCTCTCTCCTATTTCAACTAGATCCAAAAAGTGAGCAAAACTGACCAAAAAATGGTCAAAAATTGACTAAACTGATCAGGAAAATTCTAGAATCAGTTGGCTTGGTTAGAAGCTAACTTTTTCCTATAAATAAAAGCCCTCCCCTTTGTTGAAACTCAATAGTGTTTTGCACTGTTACCTTGCCTCTCCCAAGTGCCAGAAAACTGTGAATTTACTCATAATTCATTAGTTTTTTGACCTTCCCTTTTCCAAAAGATTGGTGGCCACTCTTGTTTCAAACAAGAGTGGAACCCTCAAACCATCAAGCCAAAGGAAAGCTCTCAAATTCATTAGTAAGTTGGAGATTCTTCTCTTTACCATTCATTTTATGGTTTTTTATGATTTTTGTCCTCTTCATTGCAAATGATGTTATGCCTCATTGCAAAAGGCATTCCCCTCTCTTCTCTAGTAAATCCAACCATTCTTTATCCTAGGTGAATGATTAATGAATAAAATCAAGTTTATTCATAATGTTTCTTTTAAATAAGTAGAAAAATGTTACTTTAGAATGATTTAAATAGTCTTGATGCATTTCTAATTAATTTTAGAGACTTAAAATTAAAAAATGGTCAGCCATACAAAGGAGGTTATGGCGAAATTTTTTAAAAATTTAAAAATAAGTATTATCTTTCATTATTCTAAAAGAGTAATCCTTATGATTTCTATATTCTAAAGTGTCATTTTTATGCATTTTGATTATTTATATAAAAGAAATTTAGTTTTATTATAAAAGTATTACTTTCATTATTATTAAATTTTATGCATAAAAGTATGCATAAAAGATTATTATTTTTATTATAAAAGTATTACTTTTATTATATTTAATTTTTATGCAAAGAAGTATGCATAAAAGATTATTATTTTTATTATAAAAGAGTTACTTTTATCATATTTGATTTTCATGCATAGAAGTATGCATAAATGATTATTTTTAATTATATAAGTGTTACTTTTATCATATTTGATTTTCATGCATAGAAGTATGCATAAAAGATTATTATTTTTAATTATAAAAGAGTTACTTTTATCATATTTGATTTTCATGCATAGAAGTATGCAAAAAGATTATTTTTTTATTATAAAAGTGTTACTTTTATCATACTTGATTTTTATGCATAAAAGTATGCAAAAAGATTATTTTTTTTATATAAAAGTGTTACTTTTATCATACTTGATTTTTATGCATAAAAGATTATTTTTTTATTATAAAAGTGTTACTTTTATCATATTTGATTTTTTTATTATAAAAGTGTTACTTTTATCATATTTGATTTTTATGCATAGAAGTATGCATAAAAGATTATTTTTTTATTATAAAAGTGTTACTTTTATCATATTTGATTTTCATGCATAAAAGATTATTTTTTTATTATAAAAGTGTTACTTTCATCATAAATGATTTTTATGCATAAATGGTTGCATAAAAGAATTTTTTTAATTAAAAGAGTGATTTTCATCATAAATGATTTTTTATGATGATAAAAGTGTGACTTTTATCAGAATCGTATTTTATGCATAATTAGATGCATATAGAATCTTTATAATTAAATAAGGGTTCTCCTTAATCCTCTATTTAATTTTTACAAAAATTGAAAAAATGAATAAGTAGATAATCTGTGAGAAGAAATGCTACCGTTTCATATTTGCTAGGATGGTAATGAGAAAATTCAATTAAACTATCGAAGTCAGAGATTAAGATAAATGATTATTTTATTCCTCATAAGAAATTCATGTTTTAGAAATCTATAAGCAAATATTCATCGAACGAAATTTAAAAAAAGAGAAATTGAAATAGTACCTTTCGAGAAAGATAGTTTAGGAAGAACCTTTCCAGACCCAAACTCTGATTCTAACTATTGACCAAGACCTAATTCCTTCGTCAATGACGATGTGCTCAGTTAAGGAAAAATGCACTCAAAACACCCACTGAATCTGAAACTAAGTTAAGACTTTTGATTTTGATTTGAGGATCAAGTTGACAGAATTCGAGGAATTCTGTTTGGAATTCAGACCTGGATCTAGAAGTATTGGGATACGGATTTAAGATTTATTCATGGTATTCAAACAAAATCAAAACTATAAACTTGCATAGAAACCCTGTTTTCTAAAAAGACTGTCTTACGCCAGAGTGCTGGAGGGAGCATTTGGCATATATGTTTATCTAAGGGAAGTTCGGTTGCAACAGCTGGCGGGGAGTGTTTGAGGGACAGCTCACGCGACAAAGCCTGCCGAGGTCTTGACGAGCCTCGGTATGGTTAAAATGGTGCACTTCCGGTACGATGGGCGAGGACCGATGAAGCGGTCCGTGAGTGAAGTGCCAGGACACCTAAGGAGGATCCTGGAGGGTTCTGACCAGGCGATGCACGGGCTCGCGGTGCCGAGGACACCCATATGTATGTCGAGGAAGATATTGTATGACAGACCAATGTTATTGTGTAATCTATCACTGGATCTCCTTGTTGACTTGCTGGTCTCAACGGAGAGTCCAGAGTGATACTGTTTTGTGAGAAACAAAGACTCAATGGAAAATTTTGAAGTATGTCATGTGTAACCCCAGTAAATTGTTTGTCAATGGATTTTTTTAGCCTGAGTGTGTGCGTATCTGTTTTCTAAAGCTAAAGTTAAGAAAGGCATTTCAATTATGGGTGGATGAGTACTTGTTTGGATCTACCGATTCCAGTGGTGGCAGGGTGGTGGCTAACCCATGGGCCGGATGGGTGGTGGCTAGAATCAGTGGAGTTTTAATAATCAAACTAAAAAATCTTAGGATTACGCTAGGATTCGAGTAGATAGTTAATTTCCTGATAAAATTCTCGATTGAGTGGATCAACGGTTGTGCCTAATCTTGATTAGGAAAAAAGCATTGAATTGCTCAGATGATCAAATTATATGAGTGATAGTTTCCTTTTATCTGGTTTATTCAGATGGAGAATAGTTTAGATTTTGATCTCGTTAGAAAACTCGTTAAGAAAAATTCAAAAAGGTGGAATCGTCCCCACTTTCCGGGCATGGGAAATTTTTCCGATTTCGGTTTTAGGAGTGATCACCAGCCTAGTCTCGTGCCCGGACATTCGTGGGCGAGGCCCCGAGTGAGAAACCCTGCCTCCCGCATGAGGGGGCTGCTTCCGCTATCAGCTAATCTGGTGCGCGGAGGGGGCAGAGGGATCTCACAGTTGGTATTAGAGCGGAAATTACCTAAATTTTTTTAAGAAATCTGGGAAAGAAATGTTTTTCACTTGTTAATACTATGTGAATGAACTTCAAAAATTGAAAACTTATAAATCGAATTGAAAATTTATAGATGGACACCCCGAACCTATCTGGAATTCCTGGACTCTCTCAGAGTCAGGATATGATAGCTTTTGCATTTGATCACCTCATTAACTCTGCTACAACCCGAATGAGTAGAGTGAGACTCGCTCGCCATTTTGAGAGTCTTTACTTTCGTGATTCTCTTGAGCGACGTCGGTATATGTGGTTCTGTGGAGGACGGTGTATTAACATCAGTACCAGTTCAACGTCAGAGGCTCAGGCAAAATATTTCCTTGGCCATGATTCTGATAAGACTAGGGCTTGTTCAGCACGTTCTACTCTGTGATCATTCACCCAGGAACTTCAGAACTTCATGCCGATTTTTTAGACTTCTTAGCTGCTTTATCTCGAGAAATAGAATTAGAGCACCTCTTTGTGTAATGAATCGTGTATACCATGGTATGTCTTCTTCGCAGTTTCGCTTCTTTATGCGATTACAACTGAGGCGGTGATTCTGGAGCCGAGCTGCTCTATGTACATATTACAACTTTTATATAAATATAGAAATGTTTTCTGAAGAAAATTCCCTGTTGAATAAGTGATTGTTTACAAACGATCTAATAAAGTAAAATCTGTTATCGGACATATGTTATAGATCTCCAATAAGATCATTATCTTGTTTAAGAAATTGTTTTTCCGAACCTCTTAAGTCTTAGGATCTCGTGGATGATATCAAAATAAAAATTCAATAATATATAAATTTTTGGCAGAATCATGAGACGAGGAAATTGTGGCCGTCAGCCAGACCCTCTCTCTGAAGATGATGAGCTTGACCCTGATGTTCGCAAGGCTCTTCATAGGACTCAGCCAAGACCCTTCAAAAGAGAAGGGGAGAACTTGGGCGAGACTCTGGAGAAATGGGTGGAAGCCATGGAGGAATATTTTGACGTCACAGGCTACAATGAGTGGAGCAAAATGGCTCTTGCCCGGCTGAAAATAGTGGAAACAACCACGGTAGCATGGAGGAACCATTGTGACACCAACCGTCTGGACAAAAATACTCAGTCCTGGAATGATCTAAAAACCTATCTAAGAAAGAGATTTTGTCCCCCTGGGTTTTTGGAAACCAAAATGAACGAATTTTTAGAGCTAAAGCAGGAGAGTAAAACCATCGAGGGAAAAAGATTCACTTTGATGACAGATCATCAGAGCTTAAAGTAGATCTTTACTCAGAAGGACCTCAACATGCGCCAAAGAAGGTGGATGCAGACCCTGCAGGAATTTGATTTTGAAATCAAGTACCGCCCATGCAAAGAAAATGTGGTAGCAGATGCCATCAGCAGAAAAGCCTCCTTGCTTGCAATTACTGTGATATCAAATCCTTTGATTATTAAAGCAACAGAGAAGATCATGCAGGATAGATTCTTTGGCCCTATTGCTACCCTACTTATGCGGGAAAGCAAAACTCCACAGGAGTTGAACAGAGTTCAAGGGTACAGCCTGGATGATGCATTATGTATTATAATCGCAGGCTATGCATTCCCAATGATGAGCGAACCAAGGGTCAAATTCTGAATGAAGCCCATGATAGCCTTATAGCAGGACATCCAGGTTTCATCAAAACCTACATGTCTGTAAAGAAAAGCTTCTTTTGGCCTGGTCTGAAAAAGGATGTACTGAATCATGTACATCAATGTCTAACATGCCAGAAAGTCAAAGCTGAAAGAGTAAAAATGCCTGGGAAGTTACATCCATTGGACATCCCCCAGATGAAGTGGGAATGTATCAGTATGGATTTTATTACTGGATTACCTTTAGTGCAATCAGGTTACAACTCCATTTTCGTGGTAGTTGACAGACTAACCAAAGTTGCCCATCTGATTCCAGTAAAACCTACACTGCAGTGGATGTGGCCAGAGTGTTCCTCAAAGAAATCTTCAGATTGCATGGCCTACCCAGGAGAATAGTAAGTGATCGAGATCCCAAATTTACTTCAAGGTTATGGACTGCATTTTTCGAAGCAGTGGGAACTTTCTTGGATCTCAGCACAGCTTATCACCCTGAGACTGATGGTCAAACTGAAAGGGTAAACCAAGTAATTGAAGATATACTTCGGTCATGCTGTGGTGGTAGGGAACCCAAGAAGTGGCTAAGCTATGTGCACCTAGTCGAGTTCGCCTACAATGCTTCTTATCACCAATAAGAAGAGGACAGACAGAGAATTCAAAGAAGCACATATGGTCTTCATTCGAGTACGGCCCAAAAGAAGTTCTTTATCTCTTGGGAAGTACAAGAAGTTATCCCCCAGATATTGTGGGCCATATCTAATTACAAAGAAAGTAGGTGACTTAGCCTACGAGCTTCTTCTGCCTCCTCATCTCAAAGTTCATAATGTATTTCATGTAAGCCTTCTAAAGAAATATGTGCCAAGCCCAAATCATGTGCTTGATGATGAAATCCTAACCTCTTCAACCCAAGGGCAAATGAAACTCCAACCTGAAGAAATTCTTGATGTTCGAGAAAAGATTCTCAGGAACAGAATTCTCAGAGAATTATTAGTAGTAAAATGGAAGTTCTATCCTTTTGAAGATGCCACCTGGGAGAATGAAGCCGATCTGTTTGCGAGATTATCCCCAGTTTGTGAGATGAGGACATCTCGCATTTTTCAAGTGGGAGAGAATGTAAGATTCCTCCCTAGCCTCTCAAGATGTCCAGCGTCTTCCCCTGTAATCAAATCCCTCTTCAGAAATATAAAAGATCTTGTTTCTACCAGTTTTGGCCTAGAGAGAGAAAATCTTCTAGAGAGTGGTAATTCAATTTTTAAATATTTTTGGATAGAAAAATATCTCATCTTATTAAAATAAATTCTCCTGAAACAGAAGTTCAAAAAGATTTTCAGAAGGTGCATTAGAAATTAAGTATAATCTGTTCAAGAAGCATTATCCTGGGAGTGAAGATTTTTTTGAAATTTTAAATTAAGGTTCCTATGGACCAATAAGATTCATCCAAATGTAGGGAGGAGATAAATGAAGAAATAAAAGAAAAATCTCCCAAAAATGAGTAAATACTCACATAAGATGAAGAGTTGACTACGGACAAGGTTAATAGTTAAAAAAGAGAGATATTTAGGTGAAATAATGCATTTTTGACACCTCTGCATGGGGAAATTCTCCTAATGATGGAGGCATCTGTTTCACATGCTTGAATGAGTTTTAAAGTCCCAAATAATGGGATATTTTTCTCTCCTCTCTCCTGTTTCAACTAGATCCAAAAAGTGAGCAAAACTGACCTAAAAATGGTCAAAAATTGACCAAACTGATCTGGAAAATTCTAGAATCAGTTGGCTTGGTTAGAAGCTCACTTTTTCCTATAAATATAAGCCCTCCCCTTTGTTGAAACTCAATAGTGTTTTGCACTGTTACCTTGCCTCTCCCAAGTGCCAGAAAACTGTGAATTTACTCATAATTCATTAGTTTTTTGACCTTCCCTCTTCCAAAAGATTGGTGGCCACTCTTGTTTCAAACAAGAGTAGAACCCTCAAACCATCAAGCCAAAGGAAAGCTCTCAAATTCATTAGTAAGTTGGAGATTCTTCTCTTTACCATTCATTTTATGGTTTTTTATGATTTTTTATGATTTTTATCTTCTCTTCATGATGTTATGCCTCATTGTAAAAGGCATTCCCCTCTCTTCTCTAGTAAATCCAACCATTCTTTATCCTAGGTGATTGATTAATGAATAAAATCAAGTTTATTCATAATGTTTCTCTTAAATAAGTAGAAAAATGTTACTTTAGAATGATTTAAATACTCTTGATGCATTTCTAATTAATTTTAGAGACTTAAAATTGAAAAATGGTCAGCCATAAAAATTTGGAAATAAGTATTATCTTTCATTATTCTAAAAGAGTAATCCTTATGATTTCTATATTCTACAGTGTCATTTTCATGCATAGAAGATGCATTTTGATTATTTGTATAAAAGAAATTTAGTTTTATTATAAAAGTATTACTTTCATTATTATTGATTTTTATGCATAAAAGTATGCATAAAAGATTATTATTTTTATTATAAAAGTGTTACTTTTATCATATTTGATTTTTATGCACAGAAGTATGCATAAAAGATTATTTTTTAATTATAAAAGAGTTACTTTTATCATATTTGATTTTCATGCATAGAAGTATGCATAAATGATTATTTTTTAATTATAAAAGAGTTACTTTTATCATATTTGATTTTCATGCATAGAAGTATGCAAAAGAGATTATTTTTTTATTATAAAAGTGTTACTTTTATCATATTTGAATTTTTATGCATAGAAGTATGCAAAAAGATTATTTTTTAATTATAAAAGTGTTACTTTTATCATATTTGATTTTCATGTTTTTTATTATAAAAGTGTTACTTTTATCATATTTGAATTTTCATGCATAGAAGTATGCATAAAAGATTATTTTTTATTATAAAAGTGTTACTTTTATCATATTTGATTTTCATGCATAGAAGTATGCATAAAAGATTATTATTTTTATTATAAAAGTGTTACTTTTATCATATTTGATTTTTATGCATAGAAGTATGCATAAAAGATTATTTTTTAATTATAAAAGTGTTACTTTTATCATATTTGATTTTCATGCATAGAAGTATGCATAAAAGATTATTAATTTTATTATAAAAGTGTTACTTTTATCATATTTGATTTTTATGCATAAAAGTATGCATAAAAGATTATTTTTTTATTATAAAAGTGTTACTTTCATCATAAATGATTTTTATGCATAAATGGTTGCATAAAAGAATTTTTTTATTATTAAAAGAGTGATTTTCATCATAAATGATTTTTTATGATGATAAAAGTGTGACTTTCATCAGAATCGTATTTTATGCATAATTAGATGCATATAGAATCTTTATAATTAAATAAGGGTTCTCCTTAATCCTCTATTTATTTTTTGTAAAAATTTAAAAAATGAATAAGTAGATAATCTGTGAGAAGAAATGCTACCGTTTCATATTTGCTAGGATGGTAATGAGAAAATTCAATTAAACTATCGAAGTCGGAGATTAAGATAAATGATTATTTTATTCCTCATAAGAAATTCATGTTTTAGAAATCTATAAGCAAATATTCGTCGAACGAAATTTAGAAAAAGAGAAATTGAAATAGTACCTTTCGAGAAAGATAGTTTAGGAAGAACCTTTCCAGACCCAAACTCTGATTCTGACTATTGACCAAGACCTAATTCCTTCGTCAATGACGATGTGCTTAGTTAAGGAAAAATGCACTCAAAACACCCACCGAAGCTGAAACTAAGTTAAGACTTTTGATTTTGATCTGAGGATCAAATTGACAGAATTCGAGGAATTCTGTTTGGAATTCAAACCTGGATCTAGAAGTATTGGGATACGGATTTAAGATTTATTCATGGTATTCAAACAAAATCAAAACTATAAACTTGCATAGAAACTCTATTTTCTTAAAAGACTGTCTTACGCCAGAATGCTGGAGGGAGCATTTGGCATATATGTTTATCTAAGGGAAGTTCGGTTGCAACAGCTGGCAGGGAGTGTTCGAGGGACAGCTCACGCGGCAAAGCCTGCCGAGGTCTTGACTAGCCTCGGTATGGTTAAAATGGTGCGCTTCCGATATGATGGGTGAGGGCCGACGAAGCGGTCCCTGAGTGAAGTGCCAGGACACCTAAGGAGGATCCTGGAGGGTTCTGACCATGTGATGCACGGGCTCGCGGTGCCGAGGACACCCATACGTATGTTGAGGAAGATATTGTATGACAGACCAATGCTATTGTAATCTATCACTGGATCTCATTGTTGACTCGCTGGTCTCAACGGAGAGTCCAGAGTGATACTGTTTTGTGAGAAACAAAGACTCAATGAAAAATTTTGAAGTATGTCATGTGTAATCAGTGAATTGTTTGTCAATGGATTTTTTTTTTAAAGTTTTAAAGAGGAGTGTGTGCGTATTTGTTTTCTAAAGCTAAAGTTAAGAAAGGCATTTCAATTATGGGTGGGTGAGTACTTGTTTGGATCTACCGATTCCAGTGGCAGGGTGGTGGCTAACCCATGGGCCGGATGGGGTTAGGCAGGAATCAGTGGAGTTTTAATAATTAAACTGAAAAATCTTAGGATTACGCTAGGATTCGAGTAGATAGTTAATTCCCTGATAAAATTCTGGATTGAGGGGATCAACGGCTGTGCCTAATCTTGATTAGGAAAAAAGCATTGAATTGCTCAGATGATCAAATTATATCAGTGATAGTTTCCTTCTATCTGGTTTATTCAGCAAGGATAGTTTAGATTTTGATCTGGTTAGAAAACTCGTTAAGAAAAATTCAAAAAGGTGGAATCGTCCCCGCTTTTCGGGCATGGAAAATTTTCTCGGTTTTGGTCTTCGAAGTGACCACTAGCCTAGTCTCGTGTCCGGACATTCGTGGGCGAGGCCCCAAGTGAGAAACCTTGCCCTGCGCATGAGGGGGCTGCTTCTGGTATCAGCTACCGGGAATCTGGTGCGCGGAGGGGGCAGAGGGATCTCACAATTTTGGTTCCCAAAGAAAAGGGGATTTGTAATTATTGGATATTTGATCAGATTATAGTTTTAAGTGCCCAACTTTACATATGATGTTTCATTAGAAGACCTTGAAGTGAAATTCCTTGGCTAACTAGGAGAGATTGGCTATTTTTCTTGAAAAAAATGCATGTTTTCCGGCTAAAGCCAAGGGCGCCCACTACATGAAACTAGATAACCTCATCTTGCAACCACCCAAAGAGATTTTGTGTGCGTGTATAAATACAAGAGAGAGAGAGAGAGAGAGAGAGAGAGAGAGAGAGGGGTATATGTATGTGTGTGTAAACGAGAGAGAGATGTGTGTGTAAGAGAGAGAGAGAGGGAGAGAGAGAGAGAGAAACGACATAGCTTCTCTCTCTCTCTCTCTCGCTCTCTCCCTTCCCATGCGGTTTATATGTATGTCTAGCGATAGATAGATTGATAGATAGATGTTGTGCATATGTATATGTAGTCTATGTGAGTACCATGTACACATATATGTGCAACTATATGCATTTACATAATAAATATGCATATACATGTATGTATACTTGATTGCTTCTATGCATGGGTACATATGGATGTATAGGTATATTGTTATGTGTGTGTATGTACACACACACACACACATATGAATGCCAATATATGTTTATGTATATATGTTTATATATGTTTATATGTGTGTGCCAGTTCCTAAAGTATGCATGTATGTGTGTTTCTAGATGCATCTCTATATTATTTTATCTCTGCATGTGTGTATACACAAAATTGCATGTATATATATTTATATATGTGTGTGTGTGTTTTGGCCAATCAATAGCTTTCACATAAGCTAAGAGATTTTGTGTGCATGTATAAACATGAGAGAGAGAGAGAGAGAGAGAGAGAGATAGAGAGATGTGTGTGTTAAGGAGAGAGAGAGAGAGACTCGCCCATATATATAGAAATAGCTTCTCTCTCTCTCTCTCTCTCTCTCTCTCTCTCTCCCTGCAGTTTATCTCTCTCACTCTTCCTCTCTCTTTAAATAAAAAATGCAGAGAGACTATGTTGGTTTGTTTTTGAAAGAGATTATTTTCGACGTGTCTTTGTCTATGTTTGTTGAGGAGAGAGAGAGAGAGATCAAAGAGATCTAAAGAGGGAGGGAGAGCTATATATTTTTGCTACTGTGCATGTGAGAGAGAGAGAGAGCCACCGATTATTCATAATGGCAGCATGGTCCTTTCTATCCTTATGAGGTTATATTTAAATAGATTTGGTGGAAGCTTAGGAGTCTACTTTTAATTTTATGTTTCATTAGATAGCTACTTCCCGTCGGAGATGGGTCACACCACTTCTTACTATCTATAGAAGAGGACACATCTCTCTCCATGTGTCTATGTGCTTTGTTCAAAGAAAATGAAGTGCTTGAGGATCTCCCTTGGTGGATATATAAGCATGGTGCCTTGATATACAAGTATGTCAATTTTAATGCTTTCATCAAAGTAGTCCATTACTGCCAAAATGGTCTTCAAATTTAAGGCCTACTTTATGGTAGCCGAGAAGATAGACAAATCGGTCTTTAGGAAATTGAAGTTGAAGAACCAAAGGGTAGCCAAACTCAAATGGTGGGATCGACTATGGGGAGAGATGGAGAGGGTCCAACACTATAGGCTACCAAGTAGGCACAAGAGATTGTGAATGGCTTGGAGTGTAGACACGAGACAAGGTCAACCACGGTGGATAGTTGGGCCGTTAGGACACTGAGCTTGTTGTGTGAGTCAATTGTGCTCTGCTATACATGGAGATGGCGTGATGCCTTCTTCATAGAGTGGCCATCTAGGTAACATCACCGATCCGTTATGGGGAGTAACATGGTGGAGCCGATATGGTGACTACTTGGCAATGAGTGTTGAGTTATGTGTTGGGTGTAGCTTATAGAGACCACCAGGTTGATGATGAGGGAGACCCAATAGTGTGCATCTAGGGGAGAATCAGGACTAGATGGATTGGTTCATGATGAAGATGCACTTAGAGACCTTAGAGTTAGAAGGCTTAGGAATGAGCACAACGAAGTGTGCTTGGATGAGCATCGCTGAAATGAGGTCACGCTCGACGCATTGGTCTATCATTGGAGTGTGAGTATCATAGATGGATATTTGGTCCAAACACCATGAGACAGAGAGAAGGCTTTCTTATGAAAGTCTTGAAGGCAACTAGGGAGCAAGAGATTGATGGAGTATTCCTTGCAACCTAACCATGAAGAGGTTATCTAGACAGTGTTCTACTGGCTCACTATGGAGTAGAGTAACCACTAGATTCACGAAGCAACTCTAAGCACACTATAAGCCTGTGAGGTGCATTCTATGATGATAGCTTGCAAATGGCTTCTCATGGGCTAGGCATTTCTCATGGAGGAGGAGTTTGAGTGTGCTCACGAAAAGGAGTGGCACACAAGAACGACTCATGAGTGCACAATCGAAGATCTGGTTATAGGTTCTTCATCGACGGACAAAGAAGAAACATAAAGGTATAAAGACTCCATGATGATTTATAAAGAATATATCTTTAATAAGGAAGAACTATAATCTACATTGGTGTATGAGTCTCGACTCTCGTCTCTATGATGGATGATCTCTAGTGCTGTCTTGGCTGTTATGTGCTATGTTAAATGCTATGGATATAACAATAATGTGTGATGGTTGCCTTTATTGATATCTAGTGTTGTCTTGGTTGTCATGTGCTATGTTAAATGCTATGGATATAACAATAATGTGTGATGATTGCATGATGATTTATAAAGAATATATCTTTAATAAGGAAAACTATAATCTACGTTGGTGTATGAGTCTCGACTCTCATCTCTACGATGGATGATATCTAGTGTTGTCTTGGCTGTCATGTGCTATGTTAAATGCTATGGATATAACAATAATGTGTGATGATTACTTATATTGATATCTAGTGTTGTCCTGGCCGTCATGTGCTATGTTAAATGCTATGGATATAACAATAATGTGTGACGATTACTTCTATTGCAAATAAAAAGAATCGTGCTTTAAGTACTAGTGTCTCACTTATGAAAGAACGATGGTGTGTTCTTTATGTTATATTAAAGAGATCTAGTATGTGCATAACTAAGTGAGAGAGACGAGACCTAATGCATAAAGGAACATCCACATTGCATTGCAGGACCCACTAATGATACGAGACATATTCAGAGAGACACACGAATGGTAGGTATGAGAAATATTGAGAGATTGACAGTGTTTGGCGTAATACCACCATGGACTAATCATGTTATGAAATTTCAGGGGAAAGATGCTGCCTTGTAACGAACGCCCCTGCCCGCCACAGCTCCTTCCGCCCGCCTTGCTCTGCAGCAGCGACCGCCTATGCAGGTGTCGATGCACCTGCTCTGCAGCTCCCTTCTCCTTTGCACCCGGCTTCGACTTCGAACCACGCACCCGGCCTCACGACTCTCACATTTTCCGTGCTTGTAGGCAACAGCACTGTGCAGAGGCTAAACCCTTCTTCCCACGTCATTCTGATCAACGTTGGGATGCAAATCAAGAAGAGCTCGCCATTGCTATGCAGACTTAATTCTAGCAAACAACATTTATGCAAAGCTGCGCCTCTGAGCGCTGCGTTGGCACTAGCAAGAACAAGATGCAGAAGCAGCGAAGACAGCTAAGATGCCGTCGAAGTAAGTGTTGCTGCATTGTGCTTTCACAGGGCAGCTGCCGTGACCAGAATGAGAGTTCTTCTGCCTCTTGTTTTTTACAGACCTGACTACCTACCTCTCTTATGCTTGTCTGCGAATCATACCTGGTACCTGACAAGCGAACAGAGTGCCCTTCGATGCGTTGCCTGTTCTTGGAGCCAGCCAAGCAGCAATGGCATTTTTCGTACCTGAGTTTCTTAGCAAGTAGCTGGGCTTTTTCAATCCGTGTCTCGGCGACTTTTGCGGTTTGGTGATTGTGTGCATTGTTGAGCGGTGACTATGTCATCACCAGTTGGCCGCGTACCTGCCCGGTGACACAATCGTTGGAAGTATCTAACCAGTCCTCGAACAAAAGTATTTTTAGAAAGAGTACAAAATTAAAAAGTATCACTACTAGAACCTTTGAAAATTTGAAGGTATACTTTCAACTCAAATTTCAAAAGGTAATTTTTAAAATTTGAAGTTGGACTTACACTAAATTTAAAGAAGGTGCATATTTCACATAAGATGAAGAGTTGAAAATGTATAAGGTTTATTAGTAAAAAAACTATGAACAATAAAATTTTGACACATATGTAAGGAAGGGGAGTTCTTTAAAGAAGGTGCATATTTCACATAAGATGAAGAGTTGAAAATGTACAAGGTTTATTAGTAAAAAAACTATGAGCAATAAAATTTTGACACATATGTAAGGAAGGGGAGTTCTTCAAAGGAGGTGCATATTTCACATGCTTGAATGAGTTTTAAACTAAAAAATAATGTGATATTTTTATCTCTCATCTCTCTTGAACCAAACCAAACCAAATCAAAATGGAACCAAATCGAATCAAAAAGTAACCAAACTAGGTCCAAATCTAGTCCAAATTCAACCAAACTGACTTGGAAAATTCTAGAATCAGTTTGTTTGGTTAGGAGCTCAATTTTTCCTATAAATAGAAGCCTCCCTTTGTTGAAAAATATATAGTGTCTTATGCATTGTTACTCTACTCCACCTAAGCCAAGAACTGTGAATTCTTTAATAATTCACTAGTTTTTGATACTTCTCTCTTTCTTCAATCCCCATTGGTGGCTCCATCAACATACTAAACCAATTGATTGGTTGGGGGCCTCTACCGTGAACAAAGAATCAAGCAAATTATAAGATAAGTATAGTGAATTTTGATCTTTTCTATAATTTCTCAATGATTCTCTCTTCTCAACCCCTCTCAAGCTTGAGAAGCTTAATTGGTATGGTTTTTGAAATGCTATTGAAGTTAATTAATTAATGATAGTAAAGAATTACATAAAATTCTATTTATATTAATTCTAATGGTTTTTCTCTTTCTCACTTAAGAAATGGTCATACTCATGACCCATTCTCAATCCAAATGAAGCTCTTCATAAAGCTTTTTCTTAATCTAAGATTAATCTATGCTTGAGAATAAATTAATAGTTTTTTTTTATCTATGCTTTTAGTTTATGATTATTTTTATTTAATCCATTAAGGGTTAATGATTCAATTAGGGATCATTCTAATCATTCTCTTAAAGATAAACCTTATCTTTAAAATAATTGAGATTTATCAGTTATAGTAGCGAAGCTATGGCAAAATTTTATAAAAATTTACACATAAAATAATTTCATTCAAAGCATGAAAAGAAGACTTCCTACCATATTCTAAGAATTATCATCCTAGATTAATTAAAAGAATTTTATTGTAATCATGGAGATGTGGATGTATGCATGTAGATGTAGATGTATAGATGGGGATGTGGATGTATATATGTAGATGTATAGATGGGGATGTGAATGGAGATGTGGATGTATGCATGTAGATGTAGATGTATAGATGTGGATGTGAATGGAGATGTGGATGTATGCATGTAGATGTATAGATGTGGATGTGAATGGAGATGTGGCTGTATGCATGTAGATGTAGATGTATAGATAGGGATGTGAATGGAGATGTGGATGTATGGATATAGATGTATAGATGTGGATGTGAATGGAGTTGTGGATGTATGCATGTAGATGTAGATGTATAGATGTGGATGTGAATGTGGAGGTGGATGTATGCATGTAGATGTAGATGTATGGATGTGAATGTGAATGTGGATGTGGATGTATGCATGGAGTTGTGGATGTATGCATGTACATATGAATGTATGCATGTAGATGTGGATGTATGGATGTGAATGTGGATATATGTATGGATGTGAATATATGATATGTGATGTGAAAGAATCTGAAGTGATGAGATGGAAAATGATGTGATGGGAGAAGTATACGTATAAATGGAATGTGGAATAAGTAATGTGGGTTGATGAGGGATAATGTGGAAAAATGAGAGTTAATATAGAAACTGTATTTGTAAACTGTTTGTAAATGCTGTTTGTAAATGACTGTTTTATGTCAAGAATGCTGGGGAAGCATTTTGACCGTCTTGTGATTAAGGTCGTGAGACCTAACTGATAAAGTTGCAACTGCTGACGGAGAGTCAATGGAGGACGTCTCGCGTAGCAAGGTCGGCGGAGGTCTTGACCAGCCTCGGTGCGATTAAAATGGTGAGCTTCCGGTACGGTGGATGAGAGGGGCCAAGGAAGTGGCCTATGAGTGAAGCGCTAGGTCACCTGCGAAGGATCCTAGAGGGTGCTGACCATACGGTGCTCGGGCTCTGGGTCGCCTAGGATACCCACGTGTGCGTCGAGGAAGATATTGGAACAAGAGTAGGAGTTGTTTTCTGAAATCGGGCATGGATCTGGTTGATTGACCTTGCTGGTCTTCAATGGATGAGTCCATGGCTCTTTATATGGATCTGTTGGTTGATCTTGCTGATCTTCAACGAGAGTCCATCTTGATAAGTGATTATATTGCTGAGTATTATGGGCTAGGAACTAGGAAACGGCCCCTGAGTGGACAGGTGGTGAGCGTCCTAGTTGCCAATGATGCCATAGATACTCTGATGAAGGAATGATGCAAAATTAAGAATCAACTGGATAAATTGGAAGATGGTGATCAGTGATACTATGGTTTTATTAAAGGATTGTTTTAAACTGGTTGAATCTGTGAAAAGGCAATTTCATATTGGGTGTGTGAGTAGTGTGACTAGTTTTATTTTTGCATGAACATCCGGCTAGGGGGCCTTGGAACTCTTTTCCTTGGTACCCGGGACAAAACCTAACCAAATTCTTAATTGGATCCCATCACTACAGTGGTTGGGCGGTTGGCTAACCCATGGGATCGGATGGGGTTAGGCTGGACTGATGGATCCGTAAATCGAGACTCAAACTTTTATTTTTACGATAGATAAAATAAATCCCGGACAGTAACTGTTCTATGGATAGGAATCAACGGCTGTGCCTCTTGAATGGGGAAAAAAGCGTTGATCCCAATGATCCAAGTGTAAGTTTCTTCCTTGATCTGACCAAGTATCTTATAGATGTAATTGGATCAGCTCGATCTGAAATGATCTTGACTACGTTAGAGTAAAAAGTTATCTTGGTGGAATCGCTCGTGCTTTCCGGTAAAGGAAGTTTTTCCGGGTTCGATTTTGGAACAACCGACGGATTAGTCTCTTATCCGGATATCCGTGGTGGGCGAGGCCCCGAATGTGGGATCCCTGTCCCGCGCGAGAAGTGCTACTTCCGCTGCTAGTATCCCAAATCTGTTACTCGGTGAGAATAGGGATCTCACAATTGGTATCAGAGCGAATTGGCTAATAAAGATCAACTGAGAAACCAAAAATGTCAAAAATTTATCAAGAAGCACAAAAAGGTTGTAATTGTGTGATATAATTCATACAATTTGATATTCAAACTGAAATTCGTAATTTGGTAATTGGGTCTTCAGATGGAAGTACCGCAATTATAGAATCCCTGACTTGCTTGAGGCCTAGATATGATAGTATTTACCTTATAATTCCAAGGGCCGTGACTACCCGTATATACCGAGAGTATACTGCAGCTCTTTACTGACAGTATATACGAGTAAATCTAAGACTTGAAATTATAAGCATTAATGCTATCCAGATGATGATTTCGAATGTGATTGATATGATTTTTAATTCTCTTTGAGAATTGATGAATTGATTTGGATTCTGATTGAAAATTCTGATTGAAAAATGATGATTTCTGAAATTAGTTGGAATATAAAAATCTGAACAAAACCACAATGAGGATTAATGGGACGAGTCCCTGTGATGATATTTATAACTAGAATGATGATAATGATTTCAGCAAACCACTATGAGATTAGTGGGTTGTGCTGTCAAATTGTTACTGTTAACTCTTGACCGGTAGATCAAGTTAAGGAATGACAAATTGAGAACTTACTTGACTGAAATTTCCGTGGAGGAATGTTCAGAAGGGAATTTTTCGGTCTAATAGACCATTATCATGTTAAAGATATGAATGATATGATCTGAATGAATTGTTATTTAATGATGAGTTCTATATTAGGGATATTTATCCCAGTATTCTGTTGGGTTGACTAGAATATAAGGAACCCCAGAATAAAATTAGACCTTAAGAAAAAGAGTTATCCTCTACCTTATGAGATGAGGACATCTCGCATTTCTTTAAGTGGGGTAGAATGTAAGATTCTTCCCCCAACCTTCGAGGCGTACAGGAGTAAGAATCTCCCTTTTTGATCTTATAATTAGTCCCTCTCTAAAATAAAAGAAAGTTTCTGTTTAAAAAAGAAAGACCCTTTTCCTAGAATACTTCTCAGGAGTCCCACCTGTTTTAAGGATTTAGAACAATGAATTCAGAAGTGAGAATCGGTGTTTTGGATACCAAGGTTTTGGTTTTCATCCGAGTACGGCCCAAAAGGAGTTCTTTATCTCTTGGGGAGTATAAGAAGTTATCCCCCAGATATTGTGACCCTTATATCTGAATTCAATGAAAGTAGGTGACAGCCTACAAGCTTCTTTTATCTCCTCATCTCAAAATTCTTAATGCCTTCTATAGAAAAATGTGTCAAACCCAAATCATGGAAAGACGGTAAAACTTCAGTGGCAAGTTACTGTTGGCTTCTAAGTTACGCTAGCTCCTTCCTTTATATAAGTCGTAACCTTTAACTGTCGCTCACAATAATCTTACTTCCATCGATCTCCCTTCTTCTTAATCTCCTTCATGGCTTGGCAACAGGAATTAGTTTTATCCATGAGATGATTTCTCACCTTCAAGACGCAAGAGAGTCTGCGAAGAAAGACTTTATAGAATAGTATGAGCGCTCACTTTTTCCTCACCTAGGAACTTCTGTAGCTTAGACCAAATGGCGGACCTATCAAAACATAACTAGGGTAACATCTTGGGGTCAGCAGCACTTTCGTAACAATGTCCGCTTGGCCATGGTTATTGAAGCCTTGGGTTTGGGTCCCCGATACTACTGCGTCATGAGATCAAGGCATCTTGGGTTTTCTGAGCGGGTCTTCTTACTGGCGTGTTTTCTTCCTCATGAGAAGATATGCCTTTATCCCGTTTTTGGCTTGCCTCTCTCAGAGGTCCTTTTGTTAGATCACCTCATACCACTGAGATAGGTGCGGCAATAACTAGTAGAATCATTCCCATAGATGAGTTACCCTATACTTGTGCAGCTTGTGAGGACTGCTTTTGTGACCATATGATGGACGGGCTTATGGAAGTGTAAAGAGTTCTTCTATCTTTACTGTATAAGTTTCGAGAATGAATAAAGTTTAAATCTTGTTTTTATTTTTAATCTTGCTCTCTTTAAGACTTTTCTTGATGGTTAATCTTGATTAAAATTTTTCTCTAAGTCTCATATTCGTGCATCTTGTGAAATTATCCCAAGTTGCGAGATGAGGACATCTCACGTTTTTTAAGTGGGGTAGAATGTAAGATTCCTCTCCCAACCCCTTTTTGATGTCTAGTATCTTCCTCTGTAATCAATCCCTCTTCAGAAATATAAAGACCTTTTTTCTAACTGTTTTAGCCTAGAGAGAGAAAATTATTCTAGAGAGAGAATATTCAGATTATGAATATTTTTGGATAGAAAAATAACTCATCTTATTAAAATAAGTTTCCCTAAAACAGAAATTCAAAAAGAATTTTCCAATGTGCAATTGGAATTAATTGGAAATGGGTATAAAGGACCTTAGTCTAAGGGTCTAGATTTTTAGAAATTTTTGGATTATGGTCCAATTAAGGTTCCTATGGGCCAATAGCATCAATCCATGTGTAGGGAGGAGATAAATGCCATTTGTAAAAGAAGATACCCAAAAATGAGTAAATGCTCACATAAGATGAAGAGTTGAAAATGTACAAGGTTTATTAGTAAAAAAACTATGAGCAATAAAATTTTGACACATATGTAAGGAAGGGGAGTTCTTTAAAGGAGGTGCATATTTCACATGCTTGAATGAGTTTTAAACTAAAAAATAATGTGATATTTTTATCTCTCATCTCTCTTGAACCAAACCAAATCAAAATGGAACCAAATCGAATCAAAAAGTAACCAAACTAGGTCCAAATCTAGTCCAAATTCAACCAAACTAACTTGAAAAATTCTAGAATCAGATTGTTTGGTTAGGAGCTCAATTTTTCCTATAAATAGAAGCCTCCCTTTGTTGAAAAATATATAGTGTCTTATGCATTGTTACTCTACTCCACCTAAGCCAAGAATTGTGAATTCTCTAATAATTCACTAGTTTTTGATACTTCTCTCTTTCTTCAATCCCCATTGGTGGCTCCATCAACATACTAAACTAATTGATTGGTTGGGGGCCTCTACCGTGAACAAAGAATCAAGCAAATTATAAGATAAGTATAGTGAATTTTGATCTTTTCTATAATTTCTCAATGATTCTCTCTTCTCAACCCCTCTCAAGCTTGAGAAGCTTAATTGGTATGGTTTTTGAAATGCTATTGAAGTTAATTAATTAATGATAGTAAAGAATTACATAAAATTTTATTTATATTAATTCTAATGGTTTTTCTCTCTCTCACTTAAGAAATGGTTATACTCATGACCCATTCTCAATCCAAATAAGTAATGTGGGTTGATGAGGGATAATGTGGAAAAATGAGAGTTAATATAGAAACTGTATTTGTAAACTGTTTGTAAATGCTGTTTGTAAATGACTGTTTTATGTCAAGAATGCTGGGGAAGCATTTTGACCGTCTTGTGATTAAGGTCGTGAGACCTAACTGATAAAGTTGCAACTGCTGACGGAGAGTCAATGGAGGACGTCTCGCGTAGTAAGGTCGGCGGAGGTCTTGACCAGCCTCGGTGCGATTAAAATGGTGAGCTTCCGGTACGGTGGATGAGAGGGGCCAAGGAAGCGGCCTATGAGTGAAGCGCTAGGTCACCTGCGAAGGATCCTAGAGGGTGCTGACCATACGGTGCTCGGGCTCTGGGTCGCCTAGGATACCCACGCGTGCGTCGAGGAAGATATTGGAACAAGAGTAGGAGTTGTTTTCTGAAATCGGGCATGGATCTGGTTGATTGACCTTGCTGGTCTTCAATGGATGAGTCCATGGCTCTTTATATGGATCTGTTGGTTGATCTTGCTGATCTTCAACGAGAGTCCATCTTGATAAGTGATTATATTGCTGAGTATTATGGGCTAGGAACTAGGAAACGGCCCTTGAGTGGACAGGTGGTGAGCGTCCTAGTTGCCAATGATGCCATAGATACTCTGATGAAGGAATGATGCAAAATTAAGAATCAACTGGATAAATTGGAAGATGGTGATCAGTGATACTATGGTTTTATTAAAGGATTGTTTTAAACTGGTTGAATCTGTGAAAAGGCAATTTCATATTGGGTGTGTGAGTGGTGTGACTAGTTTTATTTTTGCATGAACATCTGGCTAGGGGGCCTTGGAACTCTTTTCCTTGGTACCCGGGACAAAACCTAACCAAATTCTTAATTGGATCCCATCACTACAGTGGTTGGGCGGTTGGCTAACCCATGGGATCGGATGGGGTTAGGCTGGACTGATGGATCCGTAAATCGAGACTCAAACTTTTGTTTTTACGATAGATAAAATAAATCCCGGACAGTAACTATTCTATGGATAGGAATCAACGGCTGTGCCTCTTGAATGGGAAAAAAAGCGTTGATCCCAATGATCCAAGTGTAAGTTTCTTCCTTGATCTGACCAAGTATCTTATAGATGTAATTGGATCAGCTCGATCTGAAATGATCTTGACTATGTTAGAGTAAAAAGTTATCCTGGTGGAATCGCCCGTGCTTTCCGGTAAAGGAAGTTTTTCTGGGTTCGGTTTTGGAACAACCGACGGATTAGTCTCTTATCCGGATATCCGTGGGCGAGGCCCCGAATGTGGGATCCCTGTCCCGCTCGAGAAGTGCTACTTCCGCTGCTAGTATCCCGAATCTGTTACTCGGTGGGAATAGGGATCTCACATTATCTCTGTGGAAAAGGTCGACCACGAGCCGCTATCTGTTGCTGTCCTAATTTTCTTTGTGGGCATGCATGGATGTGTATGTGTATGAAAGCGAGGAGAGAAGGGAGAAACAGAGAGATTGCAAGCATGTATGTGTCTAGGGTTACATGATTATCTTCTTTTATGTACATGCATGTGTATACGTGTGTGTGAAACTAGTGCTTGTGACGGAAACGAAGGTGTGTGTAAGACAAAGAGAGAAGGACATGTGTCCTTCTAATGTGTTAAACCGTTAAATGCACTCACTTGGGGTTTCCATGCTTATCTTCTTTTTTGATGGGGAAGGTGTGGGTGCATGAACAGCGAACGCGATATATTCTTAACTTTCACGAAAAATGATTACATAATATTGATTGCTCATGATTACGCAATATTGACTGCTCATCATGATCACACAATATTGACCCTCTTCCATAGCATTTTACAAGGTTGGTATTAAGCTTTTTATCTTGGACCTATGTACACGTAGCCTTTGTGCCTTTTGTTGGCTATTGAGGTAATCTTTCTAGACGTGAACATGGTAAGCACATTCCTAGCTCCTTGATTTATGTGTGAGAGAGGTCATGGGGGGCAAGAGGAAAGATGTATTGCAAAACAGTGGAAGAGAGACCCTCTATGCATGCTCTACACTAAATTCGAGCACATGCTAATGCTGTACTCTTGAGGAAACTGTTGTTGTGAGGAAGTTCAAGGCTTAAGATTTTGCAGGACCAGAAAGAGGTCGGCCTCCCCACCCTCTTTCCCGACATAAAGTCCACCTTCTTCCTTTTGACATAAACCCTTGCCTCTCTGCCAACCACAACAAGCCACCCGGCGAGACTACCAAGCCATAATGGTTTTGTTGGGAATAGTTAGTACCTTTAGAATGAGGATGAAATTAACCATTACTTTTTATAAAATGGAAGTAAGATCCTTTCATAGGCTTTAAAGTGTTCAAGTATATTTGTAGGGCACAATCTAATCTACTACCACTACTACAATCTAATCCTTAGAAAGGTTTTTGGAATAAAGTGATTCTTTCGGTTATTCATCCATTGGATTGCTTAATCAAAAGCAAAATAAGAAATCATTTCACAATGACATACAATAAAGTGGAAGTTGATATATGGCATTTACAATGAAGAAGCATAGATCTTGATATATAGTAAAAAGTAGTCGAGCTATTATTTATTGCTTCATGAGTTTTATTTGCATTGGTTCAATAAACAATTTCAAAGTCCAAGTTATTTGCATACATAAGACAACATAAATGCAATGGGCACAATGCTATTGGCACATTTTCTCTAAAGCTAGAATTTTTTCAATGCAAAGAAAGTGATGGTTGAAGCATTTTCTGTTTTAAGTGTTATAAAATATAGGTTAGTGTGGTGATTAAGTTTGGTAAAATCCACATTCATATGTATTATGGGCCTTGAGAAAGCTAGACTTTCATCACCCCTCACATTAAGGAAGGCAAGAGCAAGATGCTTATCCTCAAGAGGGCTTGAATGATGTTAGTTGAAGGGTTAAATGCATTTGACGAGTAAGTTGGTAAGCCACAGGCTAGATGAACTTGCTAGGCTCTATAATAGGTGGTAGAGGAAGATTTAATGAGGTGATTTGAAAGAGAGATTCTGTATATTTCAAAATTTAAGACATTCACTCTTGATATGTTTTTAGAGTGTATATTCATGCTCTCTCTCTCTCTCTCTCTCTCTCTCTCTCTCTCTCTCTACACACACACACACACACATATGTTTTGACCAATTGGTACTACAAAGGCCTTTATTATCTTGGTTGAAGCACTTAGGACTTGGTCACAATTTTGGTATATGTACATGTCTCTGTCTCTGTCTCTCTCTCTCTCTCTCACACACACACACACACTCTCTCTCTCTCTCTCACTCTAAAAAGGTCCTTATTAAGATCTTGGTAGAGGTACTTAGGACTTGGTCACAATTTTGACATTTATACATCTCTCACACACACTCTCTCTCCTCATCTCCACTATATGAAATTTCTGTATACCAATTCAACAATTTTACGTTGAGAGCAAATAGGTCCTTATTGTTATACAACATGACCTTGATTGGAGCACTTGAAATTTGTTAGGCTTTTTAATACGTGTGAACGGTGACTCTCAAGTCTTCTAAAGTGAGAACTTCGGTTTGAATCTAGCCAAGGCATCTAGTTTCAGCACCCATTCTCACATTTAAAGAAAAAGAATGCAGTGCTAGGTGCTAGAACACCTTATCACATCACATACATGCATAAAAGGCAGACATTCAATGACTGCATGTACACACACACTGTGAGTGTGTGTGTGAGTATGCATGTGTGAATATACACACACACGGGTCTATCTCATTTGGATAAAAGCATGGCAAAGGCTACGTAGCTTGAAGGGGCAATGATGCCAGATCGTAAAAGCAAGGAAGAATTGCGAGGGAAAAGACAGGAGGCGATGGGTTACGGAGTAGGTAGTGTGCTAGAAAGAAGACAATAGGTACGTTGCCACTGCGGGCAAAGGTGAGCATGGCGATTACGCGGATGCGTTATGCGAGGACTTTTTAGAGGCGGGGCCGGGTGTACAAAATATGCAGGCAAAGGGGGAGGAGGAAGTGGTGGTGGTGGTGGTGGGGGTGGGGGTCGGTGAGGGGGGAAAATGTCATATGGGGCGGGCGGTTTTTCTGTCGGTCGTAATTCGTGGCGGTACGGTGAGGATTTCAAGTTCAGTTCGACACTTGTGAAGTTGCGGTACTACGCTATCGACTGTGGAGTTATGGAGCTTCATTATGGAAGCCATGCTTGGTGCTTTAGTTCAATAAATTGAAAGACCCTTGAGGTTGAGCCTGGCTGGGCCAAGAGGGGATTGTGTTGGACTAGCCAGTAATGTGATGTGACAGAGCGGAGGTGCGGGGTTGCCAAATAAATAAAACCCACGAACGTCAGTTGCCACCAACACAAAATGAAGCGAATGAGGCCACAGCTAAAGACATAAAGCCACGCAGTGAGTAAGTGAGGGCCTGGGGACCAACCCTTGTCCCCAGGCTTTCTGGGAGATGTGACATTGAAATGCTGATGGGAGTGGTGCTGTATGCTGCAAAACCGAAGAGGTAGAGCACGTCAACATGGCAAGAACTTGGACTTGGACCTTTTGCTTTAGTCGTATATATGCAGTAGCAGGTATTTTGCCTTCAATTTTAAAAAGGGGAGAAATGATCCCCGGCTGTTTTTTTTAAATTCTTTTCTTTCTTTATTTAACATGGCATGTGCACTTTTTTTTTTCCCTGGCGATTTGAAGGTCCCCTGGATCCTTGAATTTTAAGGGTGAACTATTATTTCGCTTCAAGAATATAATTTTAACCTTTTTTTTCGATGGAAGAGACTTTCAAAAATCTTCTCGATCCTCTAAATTTGTGTCAAGTGAAAGTTTTGTGAAACTCTTCCTTAAGATAATAATACAGATAAATATAAATATAATTATATTTTAAGAAAAAGAACGAGACAGAGACATAGATATAAATATAAAGAGAGGAGATATATTGAGAAGAGTGCCTCATGCAAGTCTCCAAGGCTTGAAATTTGAGGGCTCTATGTGCCCTCAAGAAAACTAGCTTTTCAAGCCCCAAATTGGCACCCCTATGGTCGATAAAAACATTTTTCCAACCAATCAAAATCTGCCCGATTCTTAGAGTACTGCCCCAGATTTTTTTTTGACCAGTAGATATATATTTTATATGCCAAAAGGCTGCATTTACATCTTTATCCCTGATTTAACATACTTGATATACTTGAGGCCCTATTCAACAGGTTGAGTACTGCCCCTGTTTAAAAAGAGGAAAAAAACAATATTCCAAAGTTCAAGCCAAACAAATCTAAGCTTGAACTCATGCAAAGTTCAAGCCTAGATTTTGAAGGCTTTGGTGGGAAAAATAACATTAGTCTATGATCAGGTAGACGGAACTTTGGGGGTACCTCATGAGTCGTGACCGTCTCGGGCCTCTCCCTCCAGCGACGAGTTGAAAGTTAGTTCAACTTGGACATGCGGTTGTGCAAGAAACACAAAATAAATGCACACCTGCCCGTCACTTGCAGAGAGCAATAGCGGGCTGCTGCGTTACAGCAGTAGATTCAAAGTTCAAAGTTCAAACTATCGACGCATAGCAGAAAACGAAACTCTTTCTATCGTTTTACTCGTATCAGTCAGACCGCATTTACTTACACTAGTAAACCAAGTCAACAAGCCAACCAGCACTGGTGGACGTGGCGAGTGCAACAAACGATCGGACAGGAGCAACAAATAGGGCGGCAAGTTTAGTCAAGCTTCTACGGCCCCTGGGCCCTCTGAAGAAATGCCGCATTTGACGAGAGAGATCAAACAAAGATATATTTTGCAGCCTTCCAAACGACAAGCTCCTGATATCATCATATACAATAACCCAGTGACTACAATCACATAACTTGGCCAGTATAATCACAAGAAGGTACCCAAATTATCGGCCTATAATCTACCAAAGAAATTCAATATATATCATGCATCAGATCCTATCTAAGACCCAAGCCATAACAATAATACTATATATTATTTATGTTGAGGTATATATCAAGATCCCACACAACGAAGGTACTCCCATAAATCCCATCCGCATTACCATATAAAAAGTTAACAACTCGGCTGTAGGCCACAGTATGTGGCAGAAGAGGCAACGATTGGTAAGTGAAAACTCGCCTTTTCCTGCAAATCGAAACAAAAGGGGTATTGAGTGAGGTTTCAGGAGCCATTTAGTGTGCTTGGTCGTCCGGTGTGGCAGCGTCTGCAGGAGTCTTACTGATGCTGTACCGTTCATGAAACTTTCTCTTTCTCGAGACGTCGATTGGGTTGGGGTGTCGTGGTGGTGGCGGTGCTGGGGTTGCGGTTGTTGCAGCACTGGCTAAGGTGTTGATGCTGGCAGTAGTGCCTGACAGAGCATTAACCGGAATTGTAGTGGAGGTGATGGTATGATCACTGTCGCAGCTGAAGCACGCTGCATCTAAGACCGCGATCGGACTCTGCGGGGCAGACGAATCCCAAGAGACCAGCTTGTTTGAAGTCCAGAAGGGGTCTACTAGTAGCTGTTGCAGTAGCGCCGCACACTCCACAGTGATTTTCTGCACAGAATAGACATAATTGTTACAATTACTGTCATATTGTAGAAATCTGCAACGCATGACCAAATTGTGATAAGAAATGCATTATAAAATCTCAGATTATAAATACAAAAGCTGCGGCATTAATAAATGACGGGGCCAGTGACGGACTAAACGTCTCAAAGGAAGGTGAGTTTTAATGGTGGGCTTTTACGCAGTTTAATCACATTAACGTCCCATTTGGGCGGGGGAGGGGGCCCGGGGATGTGAATAGGATAAGAGGCTCACAAGACAACTGCGCATGATGGACAAATGCGACAAAATTGGAGTTTTACTACAAACAGTATTACTAGGCAAAAAAAAAATGTTAACAGGGGACGTGTGGATGTGAAATTGATTCAATAAAATGGAATGTGGCGATGTAGAATTTGTAGAATTGCAATTTGCTTACTTCTCTTACTGGCCACAAGGAGAGCAGAGAACGTTTATAGCCCACTGCTTGCAAGGGTAGCAGCTCATCGCAAGCACAGATGACAGATGCTACTGCAACAACGGAGGGGCGGTAGACCAAAAATCTGAACACTGTACAGACGCAAAGTTAAACCCCTATTACGGCACAATCCAGCCACAATTAACCAATTTTGGCTATGATTAATTGATTCATTTATCACATGACCCCAATTTCACATGATTTCCTAATTACCTCTGCACGTATTGAGAATTAGCTCTTCCACACGCGATACTAGATCGCTGGATGATTGCTTGCAAATGCCAATCTTGTGGAGCAAGTAGTTAACGTATGAGTAAGGTGTCACGCCGCACATCCGCCAATTAAGCGTGCTCAAAATTAGCAGCTCCATCCTCTGAATTGTGCGAGCTTCAAAGACATGCTGCACATGCCCAACCTGTTACAAACGAGTTCCACACGGTCAAAAAGTATACCATTCGTCAACAGGCAAACACGCAACTCTTCAACAGGCATTAGTTGGATCGTGCAATGTACCTGCAGATCAAGAAGGAGGGGCACTTCCGTTTCTTCCAACTTGGCCGCCAATGATATACAGCCTACAGCTAAAAGTTGCAGCAGCCATGCCTTTCCTCTCTAAAAGTTAAATATCGATTTAGAATAAGTAGAGTACAAATCAATCATTCCAACCAAATTGCATGCCTATGCGAGGTTGACGAAGCCTTACTGAAATCTGATGCTTAGCTAAAAAACGATCGAAGTAGCTCACAGACAAGAACGCTGTAATCTGGTGGAAATGATAATACCCTTGCACCTGAGACCGAACGCGCAAACAAGGTGTCAAAACATAGCAAATGCAATATAGAAGATAATTCATTGCAGCGCGCTTGGACATTGACAGCTCAATCTTACGTCTAGCATCCAGTTAACAGCCTGCTGTCGAGATCGCAAGTCTGCGTTCCTGCCTTCATAGCTGTCTGTATACTCCTTCGGCGGCACAAGGCTAGCTTCTTTCTGGATGAGAAGCGCGATCACTTCGTCGTCGTCTGCGTGTGGCTCAGAAGTGACCTCTTGCCGAATAAGATCGGGTTCTCCCCGCCCCTGCTGCTCACTGTAGCTTCCAACTTCATCTTCCCACTCGCTTCCTTGGGCTTCCTCCGTGCAGAATAAGCTTACTAAGCAATCAAAGCTCGGTGCCATCTTTACCAGTTTCACAGAAGAATCCACAGACCTTCATGTACAAAGAGGCGATCATGCGGCCTTCTTGGTAGCTGTGGAATTCCCACTGCCTATAGCCAGTCGCCTACCTCAACTAGAAGAAAAATCTCGAAGCTGGTGGAGTAACCAGAAAAGATTGGTTGATAAAGAGTTCAAAAAAGCCCCAAGTACAAAGCAACTGGTAGCAATCTGACCTGAAATTTTCATCGCGATTGAGGAAAGACAAAAGAGCAAAGTGATGGGAGCAGTTAATCGGGCCAAAGGAGGGAGGCCAGGTATTTCGATGTACGCGTTGTCGAGCAAAAGGAAGATGCGGGGGGAAGAGGAGTGTGTGAAAGGGCGGGGGGGGCTGGGGGGAGGGGGGGGGGGGGTAAGAGAGAGAGATAGTAAAGCAGCAGGGGGGAACAGAAAGAGTGGGTGGAAGGGTCCACGGAGAGGGCAGCGGCAGAAGGAAAGAAACAGGGGGGAGGGGTAAGGGGAAGGCTAGCAGGGTAATGGAAGAGCAAAGAACATTGAAAAAGGGACTGGAAGAGGACAAAGGGGGCAGGAAGATGACAGGAATAAAGAAGGGGGTAGGATGGGATAGGGCAGCACAGAAGAAGCAGACGGGGTGGGAAGGGGGGTGCGGTGGGGGGTAAACGTGGTGTGGCAGGGTGGGTATTGTTGTGCAATGGTGGTGTGGTTACTGGGGGAGAGGTACTTTGGGCGGAGCAGCCATGGCGGCGGAATAGCTGCTGCCACAGCAACAGGGTGAAAGGAGGGAAGGATAGGAAGAGGAAGGGGTTTTAGGGGATTCAGAGAAAGATCGTGGTGGGCACTGGTGGCCCTGGTGGGGGGCCTGGGCGGAAGACAATTGAGGTTTTTAGGTTTAAACTTTAGGGGCTAGAGAGAGAGAGAGAGAGAGAGAGAGATGTCCTGCCGTGGGAGAAAGCGATCGGGCCAGCGATCATTTACTGCAAATACTGCCGGACCCCGCACACGTCGCCGGCGAAACGGAACTGTTCACCCGTGCAGTGTGCAGTTTGAAGCTCTTCCCGCCGCTTCTGCCTCCATCGTTCAACCTTCCTGGTACCTGTACCGAGTCCCGACACTCAGTGACACAGCCTCGGCCCGCCGGCCCTCACCTCAACCGAACTTCCACCTCCTGCATCGACACATACAAAAATTCCGTTTGCTGACTCTGCTCGTCGCTTCTCCCCCCCCCCCCCCCCCCTCGGAGCTCCGCTTCTCCGTCGGCCTTCACAGCTTCTGACATACATAATCCTCTCCGTCGTATAGAAACTTTGCCTTCATCACGGCCGTCTCCTGACGGACTTTCCTTTCACAATCGGCCATCTTAACGGTTCGAAGCTTTCAACAGACTTCACGACATTCCGGCAGACGTCTCTTTCTTCTTCGTCGACCTGAAGTTCCGACACACCTTTCAGCTTCCTTGGAGTTTCTGAAAGGCCTTATCAGTTCGGAGTTCTGTAAACAGTTCGAACCACTACGAATTTCACTTTCTTCAACGGCTCGGAGATCCAACAGATTTCCCGTACTTCCATGTCGCCCGTCTCTGCTCGGTGTTGTCAACGCACTTTGACCTTAATTCTTTGCCGGAGGCCTTCGACACAGTAGACCTATACGGACCTCCTTCTTCCATGCACTATCTTTCCGGCCAAAACAGTTGTCGGAAACTGTTGCTTTCCCTTGCCTTACTGTTTCCATCTGCGCCCTGTATTTCCGATTTTGCACTTCTGTGCGCCATCAAAATTGGTTTTTTAAGGTTTTCGAAATTAGCAAATCCTTTTTGTCTCGCTGATGATTCTTTCGACATGTAGTAGACTGTAAGTTGCGAGTAACTCCTCCACGTAGTGTTCATGGATTTTGTTTTACTGCGTGCTGTCAGGTTTCTCTCGTTCTGTTTCAACCACCATGCGCCTACGCTTTGTTTGGATGAATTATTATGAGGAGGCTTCAAAGGCAGCCGGAGAGTCCTATCAACAGAATCAGCTCTCCGTTCCCCAGCTGAACGACTGCCTTTTTCCGGCAGTCGGATGCCTGGTATCGTTATGGACAATACCTGAGGTTTTAGAAGGAGCGCCCGTCACCGTTGGGGATCCCTTGGCATTGCAGCAGCTCTGCATCAGTATGGTTCAAGCGCACTTCCTGTCCACCGTTTTGCCTCTGAAGATCGCAGTGTCATGGAACTCAAGGCAGACCACAAATGCAGGTCAGCCACTGGAAAGAGCCATGCTTTCTCAGGACAGGCCAAGAGAACCCAGGTTGAAGTGTTTCCCTGAGTTTGAAAGCATGGTTCTGGACACGCCGCAACAGGTAACAATAGCCGCCTTGTCGTAGCACGTTGCAGCCTTTGTTTCTTAGTTTCTAATTCCGTAGAAGTTCACAACATTGCTCTTCCCATGAGAAGGTTTCCTTGAATGAATGCAGCTTTAACACGTGTACACTGGTCAATGTGACTGGCAATGCACTCTTATACCTCCCTTGCAAAGGAAGACATAGTGATCGCCTTCAGTACACCATTCTGGGCCTTGCTAGGCCTTACTGTCGGCTGGCTTTAGGCCTAAGATCCTCCTGTATGTAGTTACTGTTTTTTCATCGCCCGTAGGCGCTGCCTGTAAGCAATACCGCCGAGATAGCACCAAGAGAGGTTTTGGACCCAGGACCTCTTGGTCGTAGCCAAACACCTTCATCTCTTGAGCTATCACCTCATTGGCAGGCTTTACTCTGTTTTGATACAGAGAAGGGGCGGAAACAAGATTTCCATTTCACTAAGGGTTCGCTCTCAACCCAGCATGCAAAACAGATTATTTTCGGTTATTGTTGCTATTACAAATCTGCTAAAAGAAGTTGTCCTTACATGCAAGGCGTCTAAGATGTTGGATGAATTTTCTCAGCCATGGCAGTTTGTTATATGAACAGAACAACCTGGTGATGATTGTTCTATCTGAACTTTCCAGCATGGTTAGCAGAAAGAAAGGAGGAGACACGAGCATGTGGGTGGTAAGCACCAGTTTTCTGTTTGTCTTAAACAATGCTGAAGCAGAATAGTTGTTGAAATTACATGCACGTAACTGTTTTTTAAAATCCTATTAGCCTTGGGCCCATGATCCTCCTGTGGTTTCTGTTCTTTCACCGCCAGTAGGCGCCGGCACGTAGGCACTTTTTACCCACAGAGGAAGTACCATTCGGCGTTTTGAACCCAAGACCTCCTCCTTCTAGGAAAACACCTTCACTACTTTGGCTATCACCTCAATGGCTAACTTAACTTAGCCTAAGGTTAACTTATGCCTAATGAGAGCAACTTTGTGATTCTTCCAGTTTAAGATCGCCAAAGTTCTTGCCAAGGACACTGTTTGCTATTTCTTTGTAGGCTTTTATTCATTCGTCCTACTGTGCTGTTTTGGCTTTAACCAGGATCGGTTCCGAAAAGAATCGGGGAACCTTTTGAGCTCTGAGAAGATGTTTTTTCACCGAGGGAAAGAAAAAATGGTTCTCTCTTATTCCGAAGACTGTTTGGATGGGAGAAATAAGACTGGCCACTTGGTCAGCTCACATGCTCTTGGATTGCCAACAGTGTCTTTTGGACGTGCAGACAGCAGTTTCACCCTTCAAAACAGATTGAGATTGAAGCTACCAGTGTTAGAGGTTGCTAAAGTAGATGAAGCCTTATGTTGTTCAAGGATGCCATGTGTGTGGCAAGACATAAACAGAATGACAATGGAGTTATTCCTCCATCTGGATCAGGTACAGCTAAGCAGCCTAACAGGCCACCTTGAAACAGAGTTGACGGAGTTGGCTTCCAATTTATTTTCATTCAAATTTCCCATGCAATTGCAAAGCAACAATGATTTGTTCCTGCGTCTTGCTGGCGAAGCCCGTGAGCTGCTTCGGAATTTTCTGTGTCATGAAGATGTCTGTGAAAACCTCTCTGTGAGTCTGGCTGCAGGCTGTCAAAAGCACTTGCCAATGTTTGAACTGCCCGTCCCTTTTTGGGAAATCAAGAAAAGTGTGGCAAGTTGGGGGTTTAAGCAGTTGTTAAAAGCTGTTAATATTTCTTGGCATCGTGTACATGCTCCAGAAACATCGGATTCTGCTCATTTTCAGCACTTCGAAGCTCTCATTGTGATGCCTGAGCTAGTTCTCAGAGATTATGTTTTCAGCTCACTTCCAGTTCCAACCTTCAAAGAAAAGGAAAAAGGATGTATCGCAACAGATGTGATGCTGGAAGCTCTCTCTCAGTGTAAACACTCTGTGCCACTTGCCCTCAATTTCCTCTACTTAGACTGGCATTTTTCTCACAAGAAAGATTGTGGGAAGCACTCTTGCTTTGTTCTTGAGAGCAGAATACATGAGGTTGAACGGTGTGAACTTGTTAAATATGCCATTCCACAGTTTGAAAGTGTTGATATTGATTCTGCACTTCATAAAAAACTGGAAACAAAGTGCTCTTTGGAGAGAGAATCTCCAGTTTTTAGTCCCAGACAGAGTTGTAGCTTGGAGTCAAGAGAATCAGTTTGTCCCCTTCTTCCAGCTCACCAAGCAGAATCTCCTGAGAAAGGATGTAGATCTGGGGATGGGATCGCCCCAGAACCAGCTGATAAACATTTGGAATCCTCGGTAGTGGAAGTCTCTGTCACAAAGCCAAAGTTAGGGGATATGTTTGCGTGCAATGACTTGACATTTTTCTTGCAGGCAAGGCATGGCACTGTGAGTGGACTTAACACCTTAGGAAATTCAGTGCAGCAGGAAATTCCTGAGGTGGATCATGTTTCTGTGGATGAAAATATGGCTGATTTTCATGTGCATGATATTGTGCTGAGTGAGCCCATATTGAGGTTGAGGGGATTCTTGGAGCTAGACTATGGCCGAATTTTAGAAGGTGATGCAAATCTGGCATCCCAATTACAGCCTTATAGAGTTTTGAACAAGCTTTGTACAAAGACTGATGCAAAGTCTGCTTTAATAATGCTGATTAAAGACAGGGCAAGCAAACAAGACGCTCCACACGAACAGCAACTTCTGAGAGGACTAATTGCACTGTATATACTGCAGCAAACAGCAGAGAATCTTTTGATGTATGGGATACAAGTTGGCCATCTTTATATGGAAAACTGGTATTTGTATATGAGGTTCTTGCAAGATTTGGTCTGCTTTTCATATGCAGAGCTTGAGGAGGCATACAAACAGGTGGAAAAAGGCTTACTTCTTGATCATCCCAAATTGACTTGCCTTGGAATTATAATAGAAAGGCATAAGTCCAAAGTTGTCAACCCAAAATTTCTGGTCATTGCTGAACGGCGTGCACTTTTTACCCTTTACAAACAAATAATCTCTTGTAATCTGAAGCCCTATCAATTTGATCGCGAGGAGAATCTCTTGCATGATGGTACTTCAAGTAAAAACCCAGATTTATTCAAGCAAGCAGTCACAGATGCCTTGTTGAAGTGTGATTGCCTCATGGTCCCTCCCGAGTAAGTGCATCTTTTAAGTCGTTATTCAACTGTGATCACGATTTATCAAGTACCCAATTGATTTTGAATGTCCTACGGCCTAGCTCCCACCATTGTCCCTCACAGATGGTTTGAGATTTATTGCGTTTTGAGGTTTCCAAGGTTTTGTTGCTTGCCTCCCCGGGAAATACTTCACAAGGTTTTGTAAATTACCATTCAAAATTGTGAAATAGTACCCAGCTTGAAGATGTAAACAAGACACTGAAGTAGACAAGAGGAGAAGAATAAGGAATAGAATTGACGGAAGACGAGGGGAAAGTAGGGAAGAGCAAAAGAGAAGAGGAAGAGGAGGAGGAAGGAGAACAGGATAATCGGAAGTAGTAGCATGTGCAGCACAGGGACCCGTCTTGATGCACAATGTCTGAGGGGGAAGGCAGTTGAATTGTGCAAAGGATAGAAAGTTGGGAAAAGAGTTGGCAAAACGAGGTGGAGGAAGGAGAATAGGATAATGGGAAGCAGTAGCATGCGCAGCACAGGGACCCGATGCAAAATGTATAATTGGGGAGGCAATTGTGAGACATGGGTGGCAGTTGTGTTGTGCAAAGGATAGAAAGTCGTGAGAAGAGTCGGCCCCTCCAATTTGGGCAAAACGAGGTTTGTGTTCAAAATGCTTTATCTGACGTAACATTTTGCATGTTGTATTAGGACGAAATGCATTTGATTGTTACAATGGCTTCAACCTTTTATTTCATCTTAATAGAGAGAGATATTAGTGAGTTTTTTTAGATTTGCATAAGATAGGGTTAGTTAGTTCGTTAGTTTGTACATTGAGCTCCATGCATGGATTTTGGACTAATCGAAAGATACATGCAGTCTAGATTGCATCAGTTTCATCACGAAGTCTATTTGTAAGTTTCAAGATTCGAGAAGGGTTCACATTGTGTAACCTTGAGGAGGTAGAAGAAAAGAAAGACCTTCACTGTCCATTTAAGGTAAATGCTCATCTATGGCTGTAGCAGTTGAAAAGGGGCACACCACAGTTCATCGTCCTTTCACACCCTGAACCATCTTGTTCTGTAAGTAGAGTCGGAGTCTTCAGCACCATCCTTGGCTCCACACTGCCACATGTTGTGAATCTGCTGCCTTGTCTTTCCATTCTCATATATTTGACGGAAGAGCTGGATTGTACTTTCGGAGACGCCTCCTTCCTAAGAATTTGAGGTGATCCATTCTGGTTTGAGCATCACGGTAACTTTAAGCTTGCTTAGATCAATCTTCGAACTTTATGGGACTTGGAGAGCAATCTGAAGCCCTTTGCGAATAGGCAATGGACCCAACTCATAATTGTCCATCCAGAGGTTGGGAAGAAAGGGGCCCTACCCCACCTGAGTAGAATAGCTGCATGGCGCTGCTGCATCGTATCCATGAGGTGCCCCCGTCTCCCTTGAAGGGTGTGTATGATGTCCGCCTATGGTCTCTGCTGAGGGCGTGCAGGAACTGTTCTGTCAATGGCCTCATGGCATCTGGCACAGCGGATATGCTTGGTGGAGACGCTGATTATGAGCTCCCATCATGTGGTAGACTTTTTGTTTTTTGTTTTTTTTTTCAAGAAAGAGACTCCTATTAAGTATGAAAAAGGCATACAACAATCATAGCTATAAGCTGGAATAGAATAGAATCACCTTAGTATGTAAGGTGATTTCAACCACTGAGGAGCATCATGATGCCATGAGAGACCTCAAGGACTAGAGGAGAAGAAAATGCCATGGTCTCACTCCCGCATAAATATAATGCACTTTGCTTGCGCGGAACGAGAGGACCCTTGAATACAAGCCCACGTAGCCATGAGAGTATGGATGATATCACCCCATATGGTACTAATGCATTGAGACCCAAAGCCTTCGTGCATCTAGCTCTCCAGATTTGCCATGCTGTAATACTGGCAACAATCTCCCAACACTTGGTGTCAAATCTCTGGCTAGGGGGTTTATATTTATAGTGAGAAACATCCTGCATTAAACCATGCTGGACAATACCTCTACGAATGAAAATAGCAAATTTTGTACCACTGTCCTCGTAAAAAAGCTGTGGACCAAACTGGGAGAGCCAAGCAACTGCCCCCCAAGTCACATGCATGGCGTGGCCACTCAATTTGCCCATAAGTTGGGCTATAGAACCCAAAATCTGCTGTGTAGTGCTGCATCCCCATAAAAAATGCTCTGCAATGTTAGAATCTGCCGCACATCTCGGGCAGGTAGGTGCTACACGGAAGACCAATCTCCACTGATTGGTGGGAAGACTACCATGTAAAAATAACCAAAAGAAATGAGAGATGTGACTCCTTCTGTATGAATGCCAAAGCCTATGTCAATATTTGCACTGTATCGCTGGAGAGATATCATAACTCTCCCAATGAGGCGTGAGTGTAGGGATTCTATGCATCTGTGGAGTGAGGCTTGGCATTCCGGACCGTGAAATTGAAAAAGGAAAGGCTTTTCAATGGATCGAAGGCATCAATCCACTCCCACGGATCCCACTGAAGATATCTGATAGGACTGCCACCATATAGCCACAAACACCAAGAGCCATGAGTCACTATCTAGGAGAAGGGTCAATGAACCAATGCTTCCTCGAACGACCAACAATCCTCACTGGACTAAGGCTAGTATTTGGGATGATACCTTCCATGCTACATCTTCTCAATCTCCCTCAAGGCATGATAGAATAAACGATGCAATCTGTAGCCTCTTGGCCTGAGAGAGCAATGACGTGCAGAGGTATGTCTATCCTCGAAAAGACTCCTAGCCAACTCGGATGATAGTCTCCATGAAAGGTCCTAGAGGGCCACTCATGCGGAATAGCTGCATCAATCTAATCAATACGTATGCAAGAGCCCCTAAGGTGCTGAATGGATGCAACTCTCTGATCCTGGAGAAGACTCTTAAGGGTCTTCCAAGCAAGAACTGTGTACGCACATCTCTCCCATCTTGACCACTACATGTAACGAGATGCACCAAGTGGTCGACCGGCCTCATCGCTGATGAACTTGTTCCACATAATAGGTTGTTGGTCAGCCTCATCCAAAGACCTAGGAGGCCTTTGGCGCAAAAATGGTCTTATGCTTCTCCATGCTCTGACGATGGCTACAATAAGAGAGGAAGATGGTGCCCTGATATCAGCCTGTGTGAACAAAAACCGTGCAGGGCAACTAATCTCTTGTACATCTGGAAATCTGAGACAAGAAAAAATCCTTCTAAGGCTCAGCGCCTGGTAGGAATCCTTTGACCACAAGTTTGCAGAGCAACGCCCTCCATTGAACATCCGGATCAATAATATTCAGCCCCCCCTCTCGTCTAGGATGAATAACTGTGAGCCAAGCTACCCTGGCACGAGCGTCAGTGGTGCCATCCAAACCCAACCAAAGAAAATTGTAGATCAATCTCCGGAATTGGCCAATGCACACACGAGAGTAGCACCAACAAGAGGCAATAAACCAAGCCGAGGCAAGCAATACCCGATTAGCCACCAAAGCTCTGGAGGCTAAATCTAATCTCCTAGAGCTCCAATGAAGAAGCTTCTTGCGGATACTCGTAAGTACCGGAGCAAACTTTTGTGCAGGAGAAATATCAACCCCAACCTGGCATTCCAAATATCTAGCAATGCATCCTCTACTGATCCAAGTAAAACCAAGCTCTGCACTCCAATTAACTCTTGGTGAGTCACTAATCCAAAAACCAACAGATTTGTGCCAATTAATGAGTGCCTCTGCTGCCAAACAAAACTCTTTCAGTGCTACTCGGAAGGAACATAAGCATATGTGTGAGGCCTCCAAGAACATGGCCATGTCATCAGCTAACTCTGAGAGTCAACCAGCTCCTCTTGACTATGAAGAGACAGCCTCAATCCAGAAATACCAGTAGTGGAGCGGAGGAAGATGCTCATGGCCTCTGTAGCTATGATATATAATACTGGGGTTAAAGGGCAACCTTGCCGTACTGAGCGAGAAATCTAAAATTGCTCTCCTCTATCATTGCAAGGGAGCACACTACTGTGGGCATCACGATACATGCATGAAACTCCCTTGATCCATCTCTGAGAGAAACCCATATGGCTAAGAGTACCCTCAAGGAAATCCCAATCCACTCTATCATAGGCCTTCTCAAAATCCAAGAGCAGAATGGCTAAGGGCTTATTGCTCGCTTTGGCCCATTCCGAATCTGATGCTCACTGCCTTAGAATCTTATATGCAGTCCACTGGCTAATCTTTGTCTTATCCCCACTCTTAGGGATAAGACAGATAAGCTCCTCAGTGAAAGAAGAAGGCATAGAATCTGTCCCCCACTTCTCCAGGAGAGCTGATGTGATCTCAGTCCCAATTTCATCCCAAAAAGTAATGAAAAAAACAGGGGGCCATCCTTAGTGATCAAATGTGGCAATGCATTTCAAACCTTCCTCTGTGTCTTATGTCTCAAATCAGAGTGTGGCTTAGCACCAACAAGCCTGCCTGACACTAACTCCGGTATGAGATGGGCCGTGAGTAGCAAAGAAATGTTTGTTGCATCTGCCACCCATTTGGATCAAAAGGATTCCTGGGCATGGCAACGGTACACGCACGTTGCTCTAGAGTGAAAGTTTTGCCCTAACAGCACATAAAGAATCTGCAACCCATTGAGCATGAGGATGTTTCTCGTGCTGTTTCTGTAAGACAGCCAATCTACATCTAATAGCCCTTACTAAATCCAAGGCCTCTTGCCTCTTAGAAAGGGCACATGTGTGATAAAAGTCACTAATATGACAGAGCAAGGGCCAGGCTTTGCGAGGTCTGCGAGAAATCATGAGATCTCCAAATATCAAGCATACAATGTGATAGCTCTGCATCTGAAAACAAATGATCAGGGATGCGTACATGGGGTGCTGATCCATGGCGACTCGGATCTCTAATGCATAAAACCCCTGGGCAATAATCTGATTTAGAGGTCCCTACAGCAATAAAAGTATGCCCCCCTCTGTCGAGCACCCAATCATCCACATAAAATCTATCTAACCATGCATGAATACATCTTGCATCCCTTCTCGTGTTAAGACCATGAATAAAGAAGAGTGGATTGTCTCCTCGAAATGTCATCCTCATGCCAACAATCTCTTCCATGAATGGAGAGTATAAACCTCTCCCAAGATGCTCTTTCAAGAGGTTGCACCAAGTCCTCATGTCCACCTCTTTTATCCATTGGCATCTCAACCATGTTAAAATCCCCACCAATAATCCAATGATCGACAAGAGGCATCAATGTAGTGACAATCCTCTCACCTCTATTTTTAGGAGCATAGAGGTTGAGAAGCCCACCTGGTACTCAAAAAAGAAAATCTTCCTAGGGCCAAGAGGGAAGGGGCTGCCAGCCAAAACCTGAGAAGTGGCTTCTGAAGAATGAAAGTCCACCTGGAAGAAGCCTTGACCAAGCAAACAAGTATCTTGGAAGTGCACAATCTGCTCCAAAGGGAGAGCTGCTAGAAGCCATTCATGGGCCTGCGAACGAGAGGGGTGGGAGCCATAAACCCTCGTAACAAGGGTGGTCTGGACCTCAATGTCAATGTCGTGCTGAAGAGAGGCGAGCTCGTCTTGCGAAAAATTAATGATTCTCTTGGCCTGTGGGGGTAACGAAAGATTGGCTGTGGTAGATGCCATAGAGCCAATCGACAGTGGGCGGCTGACTCGAATCCCCTTTTAATCTCCACACAAGCGATTCTTCTTCTTGAGCAGGTTTCCAAAAAACAACCCTTCCTAGTTTGCGATGGTGATGGCATTGGACTGTAGGTGATGGCTGTGAACCGCGGTCCTCTCCTGCCAGGCGATCTACCCTGTCGACTTGAATCCCGTTTTAATCTCCACGCAAGCGATTCTTCCTCTTGTGCAGGTTCACCTTGGTTTGCAATGGCGATGGCGATGGCATTGGACTGTAGGCGATGGATGTGAACTGCCTCCTACAGGTTACAAATCCTCGAATCCTCATCATGTGGTAGACTTGTGCCTAACGTGCAAGTGAATAACAAAGAAGATAAAGAACAGCGGAATAGAGAGACGTGTGCAACACACACTACGTAAACAAGTGTTATTTTTCTTGGGGAAATATGTAGATAAATATATTAAGAGAAAATGTAAGGACATATTACATGTAACACCTCAGCTGAGGCAGCCAGTCAGAACAGATTACATCTTACTAAAATAAAAGGCTCAGTCCATGGGTTCCCAAAACCAATATGAGCACAAGCTTCTTCAAGAGATGGGAAGGCCACCCTTCGCTCCAACCCAAATGGCACCCAAAACGTCCTGTATGGGAGCTGCACCATGAAACCCACCTCTGTATGACCATTGGATGAGGGTACTCTAAACCCAAGCTTCACTTGTAGCCTCTCAATGTGATGAAAAGCCCCTTTCTCAGGAGATTTACTGAATGGCTCGAACTCTGCATCAAGGAGACCTTTCATGTGATAAAAGGCCCCTTCCTCCTGACTGAAGTAGCAAGAACTGGCTGGCCCACAACCTGTATACATGATCATCAAGAGCATGGTATCAGCTGAGGAGTACATGAAACCCTTGCTCAAGGAATTGTGCATCTGTCCACGACCACCACATAACCAGTATTATACATATCGTTAGACTGCAACAATAACTCACAATTGACCTTACATATAGCTTTAATCTGAACAATATCTACACATTGACAACCTTCTCCAGTATACAACAGCAGATTTCTAGAGCACCAGATTTCCCAAAGGATTGTAAATCTGAGCATCCCCAAGATGATATTACTTTACACTGCTGTACCTACAGCCTTGCCTACTAACTAGTGTGCCCATGTGATCCTGTCTCCCAAGATACTCATAGCCCATCTTCCCATCCGAGTCCACACGACCCTTAAAGCACGAGAACCCTAGAAAGCATGCCATAAGTCCTCTCTTGTTGTTCTGCATCTGCAGCACTTCCCTTAGCTCATATTTCACCTTCGGAGTTTGATACCAATGGAAAGGGCCCCCAGCATAAACCTTGACTAGTAAAGACAACTCCCACAAGTCCTTCAATCTTTTATGCCAAATACCAGGGTCCCAAGTCAAATTCCACTCTTTGTTAGCATGTTCGGCATTTAACTCAGTTTTAACCATAGTCACGAGAAACATTTCATCGGATTTGTAGTTTCATCGTTCCAAAAGGTTTTGTTTCATCTCTTTGGAAGAAACGTACAGATTTCAAAGTGGCACTTGTTCTATATAAGTATATTGGTAACTGATACAAGTCACATTTTAGTCTATAGGATAGAAAGAGAAACATTCAAGACACATTCTCCACAAAATTTGCAAACAATACATTTTCAGCTGGAATTGAATCCCCCCAAATGTCATGTTGATTAGGGGATTTGTGGCGGGGAGGCATGATGGAAGAGGGGTAAGAAATTGGTCTCCTAGTGAAGAATTTCAGCGATGGGGTGTGCAATTACTTGAAATTGAAAAGTAGACATACATATATAAGTTTGAAATTAAAGTCAAGTTATGACCAGTTACACTTTCGATTATCCCAAACTTCTCATTTACATTTATGTATATATATGTGTGTGTGTGTTTTCAAGCTTCAAACCTAAGGTTTGAGGGAAAAAAACTAAGGAATGACTCATGAACGCAACACCGTAGATTTCGTGCTGTTTCAAAAAGTTTTGTCATATGAACGTTTCATCTTGTTTTGAAGGGACGAATTGCTTGTTTATGTGTTGGGTCTCTACTACCGAATCTCCAATCTATCACCACCCTCTTCCTTGAAATCCCATTGACCAAGACAAAAAGGAGATTGGAAGCTTGTTCGCTCCTGGGCGTTTTCCCCTCGGGAGTGCTATCAAAGCCTCCACAAACTCCTCAGCTGTGAAGGGAGTCAATAGGAAAGTCCGGAGAGCGGGGAAAAACCACCTCTCGTGTTGTGCCAGACTTGCTCTCATGCATCCACCACCTATGAGAATATGGGGGCACCTATGAGAAGGGATCTGGAAAATTATGTGGCTAAGCCTCACATGGGGGGGGGGGGGTGCTGTGGAGAAGGATAGATCCATCTTGGCCTTGCAACCTGTGGATACCATCTCTCCGCGTGTGGGGGCCTGCAATGTCAAAGAAATACCTAGTGACCCTACACTATCTTCCGCTTGCGTCCAAAAGGAAGCTTTTGCATGGTAACTGTACTCCACCCTCCGCTCCTCTATGGATCTAAGCTCTATATGGGCGGCAGCCAACTCACCCTCAATCCACGGGCTACCTAGGGAGCTCTCCTGAAGTCGCTGAAGATAAGTAAGGCCTCGGTGAATGTTCCTCTCCTACTCACGGAATCCAACCAATCTGCTCTGCGCTGCCTCTTGTAGTAAACTGCTAATCTCACCTTGGCCTACATTGAAGGTGCCTGAGCTGACCCTGGGCTAACCCTCACATATCTACTCTATCCTGTTGCATATCTTAGTGTCCTTGATGAGGTTCCCAAGGATCTGAGTGCTCAAGTGTCTGTCTTGCCTCCAACGATTCTGCAGAGACAAAAAAAACGGAGCGTGATCGGAGAAAGTAGTGCTTGCCAAAATACGGATCATGCCCCCACGACCGCAAGTCCACTCATCCACATGGAATCTATCAATTCTGGAAAGATTGGGGCTGGTGCTCCTCTTGTCAGACCTCGAGAAGCACAGACTCCTGGGATTACATCCAAACTCTGGTAAATGCCAAGGGTCGTGCCCCCTAAGAGCCAAGACGGGCTCCCCCCAAGCAAAGTACTCTAAGCTAGAGACTGTAGCCATGCCTCCTCCGAGTCTATCCTCTACTAACGCTATCATGTTAAAGTCTCCACCCATACACCAAAAGTCAGACTGTGGAAGGGACTAGCGAACTGTACTCTAGAAGGCAGCTCTGCTTGTTGCAACGACGTTCGGCACATATATATTTAAAAAAGCCCACAGAGTCCTCTCCAATCTTGATGGTCACCCACTTAGCTGGATGAGTGTCAATGGTCTGTGAGCCATTTACTGCCAGCAATAGCTGCTCGCTGATAGAAATACAAACTCCCCCGTACGTCGTCCTGTGGAGGGGCCAAAAGAGGGAGACAAGAAAGTGTGACTTTTGCTTGGTAGAATCTTCTTGTAACGGTAGATATGCCCCTTTGAAAGATGGTGCTCTTGGAGGAAGAGAATATCAATGAATGTGTGTTGAGAAAACACAGCTTCTTTATTAAATCCTTTACAAATAAAACATGATTTTCCCCCCTTTACAAATAAACCACAATATATGCTCCCACACACATACACCCCAAGCACGCACGCACACACATAAGAGCTCTTGAATTCATCTAGGTATATAACATATATATATATATATATATGTTATATAACAATATTGTTATATATATATCTATACATTGTTATATATATACATATATAACAATATATAGATATATATATATTGTTATATATATATATATAACAATATATAGATAGATAGATATATATATAACAATATATATATATATATATATATTGTTATATATATATATATATTGTTATATATATATATATATATGTTATATATATATATATAACATGGTTTTCTCCCCTTTACAAATAAACCACATTATATGTGTGTTGAGAAAACAAAGCTCCTGAATTCATCTAGGTATATATATATATATATATATTAAATCCTTTACAAATAAAAACATGATTTCCCCCCTTTACAAATAAACCACAATATATGCTCCCACACACACACCCCAAGCACGCGCACACACACATAAGAGCATACATTCATACAAAGGTTTGTGTATGGAGTTTTTGTCAGAGCTCTGAAGATGCAAGGCAGACTCAGCCATAATGAAGCCTAGCACTGAGGGATCATAACAAATAAAAAGATTTATTACAAAAAGGTAGTTGATATAGGGAATTTGCACCACTAAAGATAAAAAGAATTAGCACAATATGAACTGGCTGCAACTTGGACAAAAACTTCACAATGTGAAATTTGCATGTCCGCTAATATAGCATAAAGATATACCCGATACCCAACCCAATGCCGACGTGACCATTTCAAATTGAAAAGAGTAAAGCCAATGTATACGAATATGGGTATACACATGTTTTTGACTGAACGTGCGTGGAAAACCCATGCAAAAAATTCCCATCACACCAAGTACAATGTTGTAAAAGAAAGCCTCATATCCATGGATTCTTCCATGAAATCCTTAAAACAAGGATTATAAGCCCACATGCCATTGTTGACCGATGAATAGTGTGGACAGTAATATCCATAGCTCAATTCTCAAATCAAACAACAATCTACAACTCCACATAATCCAAAGGTTAAGTAATGTTCCTGGGTGCCCCCCCCACAAGGATGTCCAGAGTGACTGGAATCCAAATCTGGATAACGTCCCATTGGCAAAGCATGTCCAAAAGCACATAAATCCTCATAAATCAGTAAAATACTAATAAATGCTGATAAAATCCCATAATTCCGGAAATAGTGAGGGGAGGGGAAAAACATAAGTTTTTATCAGTATGTATGCACGCATGGATCGTATGATCAGGAAAAAAACAAATCATGTATCTTGGTGTTTATCAAATGCCCTACTCATGCTGACATTAACTTTTGTTTGAAATGTAATCTTTCAGGTATATAACAACATCGTTTCCAATCATACAGTTTAGTTGCATTGTCCAATATGGGGATTTTTCTTCCAATGATGGGGGTAATCTCAAATTCGATTCAGATAAATGGGTTTCAGAAGTTCACAGTCTTCAAATTACAACCAAAGAACATGGTTGCACAGATGAAGGGGATGGACGTATACCTTACAGTGGAGCAATGCAGCAGGATGCACGTAGAGCTTGCGCTGGAGCAATGGTGCAGGTCTGATTTGTCATGCTTATGCACACTATGGCGAAATAAAGTAGAGAGCTTAACAGCTTTTCGATATCAGTCACCAGCTTATTCATTTTCAAAAAACCTGCATGAGATTTTTGTTTTCAAATTGTATGCTTGAACAGTCACTTTTGCCTCTGTACGGGTTCCATCTTGAATAACTTTTGTAACTTTCCTGGTTGAAAGTAAGATTATTGTGTATGATATAGGTAGATATTTTGGTAAGTGACTGATACTCCTAGTGCCAACGGACAGCTTACTCATAGCTCTTCGATCTTACACATAGGGCAAGTCTTTACCCAGCCTCCATAAACTCATGCCTTTTGTGAAATTATTTTCTCATATAGTTTAGTAATTACAGGTCAGATTGGTTTGTTGATGAAACTAACTTGTTTTGAGGCTGATATTGATTAAGGAAGTGTTTTTTCAGGATCTGTCTAGTGGTTCTGCACAGCAAAGCATGAGAAAGGTCAACAGCAAGTTTCAAAATGAACTGCCCATGGAAGAGGCTTCTAATTCAAGCCAGAACAAGCCTGAAACAGATGAAGGATTCCAAGGCAAGCATGTATATGCATCGGAACATGATGATACAAGTGCTTCAATCTCGGGCGTGGTTGGCAAGCAGCCACATGTTTATAAGCAATGTGATATGAATATTGTTGTCAACATCAACCAGTTGTACAAACATTTACTGAGTGGTCAGAGGAGTTCTTATCAAAAGATACTTGCTTTTGAAAAAGATGGGCTGCATGTGGTAGAAAGGGATCTGTTTCTTCCCATTGACCTGATACTAAGTCCTGTAGTCTGCCTGATTTGGTACACACAAGAGAAGCTCTTAGGCAGCGAGCCAACGTCGAGCCAAACAGTCCAGTTATCATGCATTGAAGACATTACCAATGACATCATGAAAGCACTTAGCTTTTCCTTCAAAACGTGTGTTATGGTAAGGATTCAAAGCATGCCAATAATCATTTTGTTTCTTGTTTTGAACGATACCTTTTGGATTCTTGTTTTAAGAAATCATGAGCTTTGATAATCACCCCTAGTGAGGATTTGGTTTCCTTCCACCTTAGTGGATATGCTTTATTCGAAAACTGTTATGGATTGTCGGTTTTTGACTACCTGATTTTAGATGTTTGGGTTCTGTTATTCTTTCCATTCCTTTTCTTTGAATTCCCATGGTCCAGTATGGTCCGGTTTGGATTAAGGTCATCCTGTGTGGTGCCAAGAACATGACCACGTTAGATGCCATGACCTATAGGTATATGAAGTAACTTTTTCATGACACTGGTTGACAGAATTTTAGGAGTGGGATCAGCATGGCCCTTCTTGACCTTGCATCATTAGCTTCGCTGGCAGGGACTCGAAGTGATAAATTAAAAATTTGAATGGAATTTTGTCAATATCAAAGCCCTAAAGACTAAGTGATTCTATCCCTTTCTCATTTAGTAGTTGTTCACAATTGGGTTTTGTGGATCTTTACCCTTCTACCTTAGTATCGCAGTTGTGTCACTTGCATTCAACGGGGCAACTTCTTGCTCCCGTTGCAAATTCCCTTGAACCTTGTGCACTTGGCTTCTAGTTGCAACCTTTGACACACTTGTTCACACTTTCCATTGAGACTTCTTGCACACTTTGCACACACCTTGCACTGTTGACCTAGAGAAGCTATTTCAACTTATAGCCATGATTCTCCAAGGGGTTGTGAACACTTTGCAGAAAGAGTTCCATGGATGGACTAGCCGTCAACCTACATTAGGTAGCATGGCTTGAAATAGCAGGAGAAAGAGTAAGTGCAGTACAGTCATGATGCCATCACCTACTCTAGCTTAGTATGGCTCCCCTAGGTGACAAATACAAGAGAAAGGAGCAGGTAGGCCCAACAGATCACCTTAGGCCTTGACGAAGTCTTGCCACAACAAATTTAGTTGCTCATGAAGCTGTTGGCAACAAACCCTGGGAAAGACATTGTGTGCGCATGGAAAACAGGTGAACACATCAATCATCCCTTGTTACTTAGCTATGTCAGAGAAAAGCCTAGTATAGTGGATGAATTCTTTCAAGTTTTCGCAAGACTTGGTACAAAATTTCATTGCGCAAAGCCTAATTACTTAGCGATGTCAGAGCAAAGCCTAGCTGTTGTCCCAAGACTTGCTAGAAAATTTCGTTGCGCAAAAGCTTGTGGAGTGCTGGCCCTTGACTCCCACACCGTAGGGTGGCCAGGACATTGATGGCTCCACCTCCACTGTAAAGAGGAGGTGAGGAGGCTAAAAGAAACTTTTTTAATTTTGAAAGAGAGTAGAGATATAACGCTTATAGAGGTACCTTCTACAAGAGAATATACAATGGTTGCAACTACTGTGCGGGCTGAACTCAGGAAAACCATAGACCTTGTGCTAAAAGAGGGTGAACATTAGATGGACTGTAAAGCCAAGTTGCCTGTTGGAGAGCTTGCCGTTGATCACTTGGTTTTCAGGGCTGGTGCTGGTACTTTATGTATGCCCACAGCAGCCCTTGTTTGTGGGTTGGCCTTTTGGCCTACATACTACATTCTCGGATGTATGGGGAAGGACGCGAATAAGGGAGATCTTAAGTAATAAAAGATCTCACCTTAAAAAACTCGCGTACGATGATGGGCTAAATGTAGCTGCGGGTGGCTATCCTGCCGAGAAACCTGCCACTGCGCACAAACGCGAGTGGAAGGAGGCAAAGAAACGAGTAGAGGGTGGCGAGAAGAGCAGGCAGCATGTGGAGGCACGACGGATCCAGATGGAGACCATTGGATCTTCGCATTTCGGATCTGGCGACGTCGAGCCATGGGAGGCAGAGTTCGTAAGTATCTTGCCACTTTATTTGATTGTTTACTTAATTTATTGATTCTATGATTGTTTTAATCTTACAAACTGTGTTGATTATGATACAGCGACGGGTTACGGAGAGGAAGCCCATAGCCCACGATACTGGGTATGCTCGCCGGCATAGCAGACGTGACACGTGGGCCATCTTAGCCCACTGCTCGCACTTGGGGCCATCTTTGCTGCATAGGTGCCCACAGCTACTTTTGGCTGCCCACCTGCTGACCAGGGTCCAATCTCACTCCAGATTGTTTCCGTGGGAGATGTACCACGCTTGCGGTTCCTTGATCCTCCATAGCGGCTTCCTTTGCCTCATCCTCGTGGATCTCGCACTACATAGTACGAGGTTTGGGTAACCTCCCCTATGATCTTCCCATTTACTCCACCTACCTCCAAGATTACTTCTTCGAGCTAGCCCATGATACCAATAGCTGGAGGGGCCGCACTCGACGGGCCTAGGACACGATTCGCGGTCTCCAGACTCAAATCTCCACTCTCGAGCAGCGTCTTCACAAAGAAGAGTCTGAGCTCGAGCTCACTCACCTTCACACTTCATCTTCCCACAGCATCGAAGAGGTTCTTGCGTTGCAGGATTAGGTGGCACAACAGAACATGGAGCTCCTCTCTTTATGAGCCCAAGCAGCGGACCTAGATGCTCTCACCAGTCTCTGTAGACTCTTCAGTCCCTTCTCACTACCTCTCCATCGACTCAGGTACACAGCTCATCAGTTAGCACTCAGAGTTTCCCTCCAGCATGATGGGGGACTCAAGTTTTTCTCCCCATCTTTGATGATGTATTGGAAGTATAGAGCTTATTTTCATTCAGTACAAGTTACAGAGGACGGTGAGCACTCTAGTGGTAGGTGACCTGTAACCATCAAGGGTGCCCACATTGTACTGTCCCAACTGGACCATCCAGCTGGATTGTCCCAGCTGGACCGTCCAACAATGGATCACTTGAAGTGCACCACCACAATGGATACTGTATACATGGGAGGTGCATGTACTGGCAACTGCACTGTCACCCCAATGGGCATTTGCCAAAGATAGGAGATGCCATTGATTCCACTGATGCCTTTGACTCCACCTCCTCCACAGGAACCATTAAAATGATTTCTCAGGTCATCCTTTGGGTCGTTATTGTCATGTCATCTTGTTCATTGAGTCCTGTAGTCACTGTGTCGTTCCATCCTGTGTGTTGTCCATCTTATGGTGACCACTGCTGGGTATTCACAGTGCAATGAAGGGCATGTGACAGTTTCTCAGAAGTAATACAAGTAATGTTTACAGTACTCGGTCATTGTACTATGCTTACATTCAAGTTTGTTTAAAGTGTTACATTGTGTTGTGAATACCCTCCACGGTCAATGGGGGAAGCTTCAAGGCATGTCAGATCACATGCGTAGACAGTGAGGCCTTCCTGTGCACATGGTGCATGGGTCCCTTTTTCACTGATCAGGCCGGCATGATTACCCCTCCCCGCCCTCCCGAGTTTGTTTTTTGCATCCTATGAGGGTTCTAGCACATACATTTAGCCCTCGGGCTGCTATTTTTAACTATTAGAAGGATATCTTTCCAGAGGGGGGAAAAAAGGGCACCATGTCCTTAAAGCAGCAAAGCCTACAATAATGGTTCCTATGATGCAAACTGTAGCAATGGATCCCCACGTAGGTTCGTAAGCATGGTTTTTAATTCTTAGTCGATTTTAGTTTTGTTTTGGATTTCAAGTTTTTAATCATTCTCGGGTATATGTGCATATAGAGTTAATAGGAGTGCTACGTTACATATGGACATTGAGGTTTTAAGGTTTCGGCTTACCGTGTGACCTCACTAAACGAAGGCGGAGAGTTGCTTGCCATCCACCATCCACGATTAAAGCCTTGACATCATTGCCGTCGGCTTTGCTAGCGCACTTGATTGAGCTTTGTCTTTCCAATTCCAACTGGCGAGTGTTGTGATGTGGCACACACAGATGTTGTGGGGCCGTGGTGATCTTTTTGAAACTTGGGGTTGCTCGGTAGTGCCACGGAAGTGTATGCACAGCAATCTTTGGGTGGCTTTTCTTTGCTGGAAACAAGGATAAGGTATGGCCAATGCACACAAGCAAGGTACTGCCTCTGCCTCTTGTGCTTTTAGGCCAAGGGCCTCCCAGACTCCGGGTGCTGGCAGAGATTCCAGCCAAGAGGAAGTCTTTCCAAGGCTTATCACTCGAAAGAAGGCCTCGAACAATCAATTTTCCCAAAAGGGCACGGCTCTAAATGGAGGGGTCGATGATGCCCAGGCTCGCTCTGTGTCGCAACTGAATGATCACTCTCCATGCCACCTTGGCATGGGCATGTTGGGTATTTTGGAGTCTCTTGTGTATCATTCACGTGTGACTCCGGTCACCTGACCTGAAATTGGCCAACCGCCCTTATGTGCTCAAAACAATGGGTGGCCGGATGCATATTCTGGGAATCTTGGGTGGGCTGCAAAGTGACCTTAGGGTGGCTGACCTCCTTTATGTGCTAAGGCTATCTGTCGATATGGAATACAAGCCTCCATAGCCAGCCACAGCATACCCTAGCCTAACCTAGCCTAGCCTGATTCCAATATGGTATCAGAGCTAGGGTTAGTTTTAGGGTTGCTATGCGTTGCTACGCCAACTACATTAGCTCTTGCTACGTTGTCTCACCTGCTATTTATTCTCGCTACAACCGCCGACCACATCGAGCACCTGCGCTGCCTGAGTACGCCTCTACTGTGCGGTCTGTGAGCCCCACGTCAGCTGCTCCTGTCGGCGCATCTCAACAATGACGAGCAGAGCAGGGCAACTCAGTTTGCTGCTGCTAGGTCGTGCGCACGTCACCTGCTGTGTAGACCATCACGTGCCATCGCTTCAATGGACGCCTTGTCAGCTTCTGCACGCTAACGACCACAAATAGCAGCCGCTTACATCCAGAGCTCCACGGCATCATCAAAGCGACACCCCAACTCCCACAACCTACTCATTACCTGTTCACGTGTCACCAGCCTGGACATTTCCCAGTCTGAAAGGGGTCTGGTGGACTCCAGGATGTTTAAATATTTGGAAAGTACAAGCTTTGGGAATGGGGGATTATCCTAGAATACAAAGGACCACACTCCTAAAATTTAGGAGAGTTGCTATTTTTGGCCCGACTCCGATGGAAATTCTGTTCGCGTCATTACATCTGGAGTTGAGCAGATACCAGGAGTTGGCAAAGTGCCTATGACAGAATGTCTACCAGTTGGGATATTTTTAGAGATAAAGTTTATGGAAGGACCCATCTCTTAGATTGGGACATGTGGCATGGAGGTGGACCAAAGTGAGACAAGTGGCCTGACATTTGTTAGAAAGTGGATCAAAGTGAGACAAGTGGCCTCACACTTGTCACTTCAGCTATTGTGTGGCTCTCCACTTGTCATCGTAGCCTTCTCTTGCCATTTTAGCTCATGGGAGGCCCAAATCTATAAATTGGAGCCCTCTCTCTTCATTAATGGAGGCTCTCTTGCTCCACACCAGCCTCTACCACCGTTACAGGTTGCCCTAATGATGGCTACTCTCTTTCTCTCTCACTTGAAGGCTGCCCATGAAGAATACCGGCTGTTGGGGACTGTTTTGGAGGCTTCCATCGCGAAGAAATACATGAAGCCACCGTACCGGTTGTACCAGCCATTGTACCTGCTGTACCAGCCCTTAAATTGGCTGTACCAACTTCTGTACTTGCTGTACCACCCATTGTACCAGCTGTACCAGCTTCTGTACTTGTTGTACCTACTGTACCAGCCACTGTACCGGTTGTACCAACCACTGTACCTACTGTACTAGTCATTGTACTTGCTGTACCAGCATTTGTACTTATTGTACCAACATTTGTACTTGCTGTACTTGCTGTACCAACATTTGTACTTGTTGTACCAGCATTTGTACCTGTTGTACTTGCCACCATACCGGCTGTACCAACCATTGTACTTGTTGTACCAGCCATTGTACCTGTTGTACCGGTTGAATGGAGAGTTGTACTTGCTGTACCAGCTCTATTGCATGAAGACCCGTGGCTTTTGGGGAAGAATCAGTACCCACGCGGAGGTATATGGATTATATGGTTGGATCGGCATTTCTACAGCCTATGTTCCGGCTTGGTAGCCTTGTGTTGGGCTGTGTTATGGCATTTGTATAGGGATAATCCGGCATCTCCCGTGGGGAGAGTAAGGCCCTCAAAGCTTGTACATGATATTATTCTCCTTGGGGAATAAAATACTCCAAGGGGGGGGGTCGGCCCATTCCGGCCTCTATGCGGTGTCACACGTGCAAGCTCCATTATCAGCATTTGTGGATGTTTTGTCCAGCTTTTATGTTTTATGCAAAAAGATGATGGATATGTGTTAAGGCTGTGGCCATGTTTAAGTGTTTTAATATGCATTGATGGTATCAACAAGTGTGTCAAAGGCCCTAGTCCCCCGGGCACTCCTGCCGCGAGTTACATTGGTATCAAAGCATAGGCTTTCTTGGAAGCGGAGGCTTCCTTCTATCAATAAGGAAGAGAAAAGATCTCAAGTGGGGACCACACTTACCATCATTGCTGTTAAGCATGGCCAACCGCTTCATAGCTTATGAAGCAAGAGCATGAGCAGTAGACAGCTTGTTGATCTAAGGATTTATGAATGCACAAAATTTATCTTGGAAGTGTGAAGTTGGCTTTATGTGCACACATTTAGCACTCTTTCCATATGGATATTGTGGATTATATTATCAAGCTTACAGGCAAGATATATGGAGATATATCTCAGGATATCTTAAGGATATGGTGACGAGATATTTCTTTTGGCTTCATGACCAACCTGGCAAAGAAAAGCTAAGTATACTTTGAGTTTGCAAAGTTGGTGCTTTTGCTATTTACTATGAAGTGTTTTTGATGTACACTAACCCTTGTATAGCTATGCAAGGAGAAAGGTGTTGTTGTTTGCCTTGAGATGGTTTCAGGGAAACATTGTTTATGGCTCCCTTTAATGGGAGGAATTCTTTTCATGGCTCCCTTTATTGGGATGGATTATATCTATGAAGATTTCTTTCTTGGACGAGATTTATATAGAATTGGGGCCTACTTCGAGGATTACCCAGATCTTTTGAAGGCCTATCTGGAGGCTTTTCAGTTGCGGTCAACTGATTAGAAGCCGGGGGGATGTCACAAACCCCTATATTCTAGGGACATGCGGATGCGTGTCAGGCCTAGAAACATGCGGATGCATGTATGTATTATACCTAGGCATGTGTATGGATCATATGAGTGGATGCATATGAGTCCAAGGACATGGCAGGACATTTGTGGACCTTTGGGCGGTGCCCGTGTGGATTCCGGCCATGCACACATGGTGTGTTATGATGGCAGGCGGAATAGAACTCATGGTTTACTTACCTTGTGTAGTGTTCTCTTGTCCTACGTGCTCTCTTGAAGATTGTTTCTACCATGTGTGGGTGGAACAATAGAGAGCAGATGGAAGGGAACATGGGCACTTGAGAGGGAAGTGTGAATTGGTGGCCGAAATGCCTACAAACTATTGGTGGCCGAAATGCCTATAAACTATGTGTAGCAGAAATGCTTATGGAACACCAGGTTATCTATGCCTGCGAGTGATTGTTTTATCTTACTTGAGCCCACCTCTCATCCAAGGTGTGTGGTCAGAGTACCAACACGGTAAAGTGGACTTATGGGACTGTTTTGTCTCGCCCATTTACTTGGGACATGGATTATGATATCTGGACTTATGGGACTGTTTTGTCTCGCCCATTTACTTGGGACATGGATTATGATATCTGGACTTATGGGACTGATTTGTCTCGCCCATTTACTTGGGACATGATTATGATATCTGGACTTATGGGACTGTTTTTGTCTCGCCCATTTATTTTGGGACATGATTTTGATATTGGTATTATGGAGACTTATTTAGTCTCGCCCATTTCTTTGGGACATGGATTCTTCAGTTATATTGGATTTTTGAGACTGTCTCGTCTCGCCCAATCGATGAGACATGATTATATCTTGAATATATGGCTTGAAGCTTAAAGTTGCGGACAACTTTTAAGAAGTTGGGGAGGATGTCACCAGCCTGGACATTTCCCAGTCTGAAAGGGGTCTGGTGGACTCCAGGATGTTTAAATATTTGGAAAGTACAAGCTTTGGGAATGGGGGATTATCCTAGAATACAAAGGACACACTCCTAAAATTTAGGAGAGTTACTATTTTTGGCCCGACTTCGATGGAAATTCTGTTCGCGTCATTACATCTGGAATTGAGCAGATACCAAGAGTTGGCAAAGTGCCTATGACAGAATGTCTACCAGTTGGGATATTTTTAGAGATAAAGTTTATGGAAGGATCCATCTCTTAGATTGGGACATGTGGCAAGGAGGTGGACCAAAGTGAGACAAGTGGCCTGACATTTGTTAGAAAGTGGATCAAAGTGAGACAAGTGGCCTCACACTTGTCACTTCAGCTATTGTGTGGCTCTCCACTTGTCATCGTAGCCTTCTCTTGCCATTTTAGCTCATGGGAGGCCCAAATCTATAAATTGGAGCCCTCTCTCTTCATTAATGGAGGCTCTCTTGCTCCACACTAGCCTCTACCACCGTTACAGGTTGCCCTAATGATGGCTACTCTCTTTCTCTCTCACTTGAAGGCTGCCCATGAAGAATACCGGTTGTTGGGGACTGTTTTGGAGGCTTCCATCGTGAAGAAATACATGAAGCCACCGTACCGGCTGTACCAGCCATTGTACCTGCTGTACCAGCCCTTAAACTGGCTGTACCAGCTTCTGTACTTGCTGTACCACCCATTGTACCACCTGTACCAGCTTCTGTACTTGTTGTACTTGCTGTACCAGCCACCGTACCGGTTGTACCAACCACGGTACCTGCTGTACTAGTCATTGAACCTGCTGTACCAGCATTTGTACTTATTGTACCAGCATTTGTACCTGATGTACCTGCTGTACGAGCATTTGTACCTGCTGTACCTGATGTACCAGCCACCATACTGGCTGTACCAGCCATTGTACTTGTTGTACCAGCCATTGTACCTGCTGTACCGGTTGAATGGAGAGTTGTACTTGCTGTACCAGCTCTATTGCATGAAGACCCGTGGCTTTTGGGGAAGAATCAGTACCCATACGGAGGTATATGGATTATATGGTTGGATCGACATTTCTACAGCCTATGTTCCGGCTTGGTAGCCTTGTGTTGGGCTGTGTTATGGCATTTGTATAGGGATAATCCGGCATCTCCCGTGGGGAGAGTAAGGCCCTCAAAGCTTGTACATGATATTATTCTCCTTGGGAAATAAAATACTCCAAGGGGGGGGGTCGGCCCATTCCGGCCTCTATGCGGTGTCACACGTGCAAGCTCCATTATCAGCATTTGTGGATGTTTTGTCCAGCTTTTATGTTTTATGCAAAAAGATGATGGATATGTGTTAAGGCTGTGGCCATGTTTAAGTGTTTTAATATGCATTGATGGTATCAACAAGTGTGTCAAAGGCCCTAGTCCCCCGGGCACTCCCGCCGTTAGCTCTGCTTCTTGGTGGACCTTTCACGTATGCGGGTTCCCTCTCCTTGGTGATTGCAGCTCAATTCTGCCTGTCCTCTCTTGTACTGCCCACTTTCTCCGTGCCGGCGCTCTGAACTTCCTCCTCTTACTTAAGGGCAATGCAATGGCGCATACTTGCAAAGAAACGCGTTTCATTCAGTTTGAATGAAACTAAACGTTCGTAAACTTGTATGAAAAGCGTTTCATTCGTGTCCACCTGGAAACTGTACGATTTAAGTGTTTTTTACCCAGATTCTTTAGTTTTAACTTGAAAACATGTTTTAATGTGTAAATGATGCATGTTTACTATTGTTTTGCAGGGAAGGCAACATATTTTTTACATATTATAAACTTATATATAAATTATGGGGCCTGTTACCCCCTGTTTTGTATTAAATGTTTTTGAAACGTCTGGGATTTGAAAGAAACGTTTATGAAACACGTTTGATGAAACGCTTGGCAACTATGAATGCACATGGGGCATGTGATAAATGTGTGTTTTGTGGCTTCATCAACTCAGTCTTCCTCAGATTTGTTGCCATCATCAAAATCAATTTTGACAAGCACTTCACCATCCTCTCGACTTGATGTTGCCACATCATGGAAAGGCTCTCGTAAAAGGCATCTTGTCATTGACACTCTTCCTCGACATTTTCATTTAGTTTTCTATGCGTGTGAGTGTCAAGGGTTCTCTGGCTGGGTAGTCCCCCAAAATATGAATAAATAATGTTTATGTGTGGGGTACTCTATCGGATAAAATCCAAAATGAGATGTAATAATCAGTGTATGTGTGCTTTGAGTCATTCATCTCCCATAATACTCTGCTATCCTTGATCAAAGCAAGGGGGGATTATTGTGTATGAAACCAGTATAGGTCATGGTTCACTAACTCCCATAGTTACCTTGGCCCCTGAGTCCAAGTTGGGGACAAGCTACATGAACCTCTAAGCCATGCTAGGATAAGCTTCTGAGCCAGTCTAGTGTTGAGCCTCTAAGCTTGTTGAGGACATGCTCACCAGCCTCTTAGCCAAGTTACATGAGCCTTTGAGCCAGCAACCATGAACATGCCGAATTTGGACCAAAGATGGAGCATGTGTATTCTTGACTATTAGAGGCTCCTCATCACATTCCCACCTTTGCTCCGAAGGGCGGATTGCTGGGATATATCGGAGTCTCAGGGTGTGTGAACAGCCCCTCCAAATGCTTATATGTGTGTGTGTACTAGTGTGTGAACCACTTCTTATGGATGGATAAGTGTTCATTTAATAAGGGTCAAAGGGTTTGGTACAGGGAAAGGCCTATATAGAGAAAGACTTGTACTTCATATTTATCAATCAATCAAATCATTTTCAATCATGCAAACCTGTCTCTTTCTTGAGCATTCACTCTCTCTCTCTCCACGGTTGACTCTCTCTTTATCTTTGTCGATATGGAATACAAGCCTCCAGAGCTACAACATACCCTAGCTTGACTTGATTCCAATAGGGTAGGCCTCTCGTCGCTACCAGCCCATAGAAAGTTGCGGATCAACCGATGAACCTAACTAATACAAGCCCGGGAGCAAGCCCAGCAAGAGGTGACGTACCACAGGTTGGCGAGAAGAACGTGGTTCGCCACCACAACCCGGTCAGCTAAAGAAAGCATGGCTAAACACCAGTATAGCAACTTCTTCCGAATGCTCAAAAGAAGAGGGGCTAGTTGCTGCTCAGGGGAGATATCAATGCCAACTTGGCATCCAAGATAACAAAGTGGAGTGCCTCTTGGGACCCACTAAAAAAGCCCCAATTGAATGTCAAGTCAAGGTGGACGATGAGCCAACTCAAAATCCACACGACTAGTGTAGTTAATCTGTGCTCCGGATGCTAGATAGAAGATCTCTATCGCCTGGGCAAATCTCTAAAGGTTCCCCTTGTCCCCCGATAGGTATGCAGTTGTGTCATTAGAGAACTTGGAATCAAGTTGCTCCTCCTACGTGCATATGGGAAGACGCAGTCCCGGAGCCCGGTCTCCTAGGTGGAGAGAAAACTACTCATGGCCATGTAGCGACAAAGATAAGGTGCTAAATTGCAGCCCTACCACACCAAGCGAGAAAGTAGAAATGTGTCGCCTCTAGCTCCCTGGATAAGAACGTAGTTGTGTGAAGCCTAGTAGAGTCCCGAAACACCTCGGACCCACTCCTTCGGAAATGCCATCGTGCACATCATTACCTCTAGAAAGCTCCAATCTACTTTGTCATAGGCTTTCTCAAAATCAAGGAGAAGAACAATAAGATCCTGTTAGTGCATCCTAGCCTAAGCGGTCGCCTCCCAGAAAGTGAAGATGTTGTCTTGAATGCTTTCATCTTGAACGAAACCTGTTTGTGTACCATATATCAAGTTAGGGAGGAAGGGCTGTAGTTGCCGGCTGGCCAAAATTTTGTAGGCGGTCCCTAGGAGGGTGATAGGTCTCCACTACCGAATCTCCAATCTATCACCACCCTCCTTGGGAATCACGTGTATCAGTCCCTCTGACAACTTCTCTGGCATGGATCCCGTAACTAGTATCTCATTGAAGGAAGCTTTGAGGCCGCCTTCCATGAGATCCGAGCTATGGAGAAAGAAGGAGACTGGAAGCCCATCCTCTCTCGGGCAATTTCCCCTAAGTAATGCCGTCATCGCCTCCGTCAGCTCCTCACATGTGAAGAGGGTCAAGAGGAAGGTCCAAAGCGTGTAAGGGACCCCGACCACCTCTCTTATATGTCGCCCAACTTGCTCTAGCATACAACACCTCTGAGAATACGAGGACACCTGTGGAGAAGAGAGGTGAAGAAATCTATGGCAATGTCTCTCACGTGTGTGTGTGTGTGCGGGGGGATTTTGGGGGGGGGGGGGGGGTGTCTGTAACAAAGGATCCATCCTAGTCTCGTAACCATCGAATACCATCTCTCCGCCTAGGTGGACTTGCAATATCAAAGAAATCCCCAGTGACCCTGTCTCCCGCATGCATCCAAAAGGAGGGTGTGGCATGATATTTGTACTCCACCCTTCGCTCCTCTATGGATCTAAGCTCTATACAAGCGGCAGCTAGTTGACTCTCAATCCACGGGCTATTTGGTGCACTCTCATGAAGCAATTGTAGAGAAGCTAGGCTCCACTAAATGCTCCTCTCCTGCTCGCAAAAGCCAACCAATCTGCACTGTGTTGCCTCTTGTAATAGACTATTAATCTCTCCAAGGCCTGCATCCAAGGTGCTTGTCAGCTGCTCCTGAGTGAAAATCTAGCCTCTCCCATATCTCCTCTATCTTGTTGCAAATCTCAGAGTCGTGAATGAGGCTATCTGGGATCCGAGTACTCGAATGTCTGTCCTACCTCCAAGGGTCCTCCAGGGAGAGAATAACCGAAGAAGGTCCAAGGTGCCTGTCGATTGCTCCTGAGTGAAAATCTAGCCTCTCCCATATATCCTCCATCTTGCTGCAAATCTGAGAGGCTTGGATGAGGTTATCTGGGATCCGAGTACTCAAATGTCTATCTTGCCTCCAAGGGTCCTCCAGGGAGAGAATAACCAGAGAAAGTAGTGCTTGCTAAAATACCATTCATGCCACCATGACCACAAGCCCACTCATCTACATAGAACCGATCTAATCTGGATAGGTTAGGGCTGGTACTCCAACTGTCGGATCTAGAGAAACATAGACTCCCAAGACTATGTTCAAATGTTGGAAGACACCAAGGGTCCTATCCCCTAAGACCCAAAATCATCTCCTCCCAAGCCGAGTACTCTATACCAAAAAGTGTAGCCATGCCACCTCCAAGTGTTAAAATCCCCACCCATACACTAGAAATCCACTTGTGGTGGCAAGGAGTGACGAACTATACTCCAGAAGGTGGGGCCCTGCTTGTTGTAGCGTTCGGCGTAGGAATCCCACACATTCCTCTCCAATCTTGATGGTCACTCACATTGAGCTCGTCCAGTGACAATGGTTCCTCAGTCAACCATTGCTGGCAATAGCTGCTCAGTGACGGAAATGCATACTCCACCCTATGTACTGGAGAGACCAAAAGAATGGGAGAAGAAGGTGTGACTCCTGCCTTGCAGGATCTTCCCACAGTGGCGGGGTACATCCCTTTGAAAGATGGTGCTCGTAAATGAAGAGAATGTCAATGGGTCCACCAACTACTGCTCTATGAAGCTCCTCTTTAAGGACACCATGCCTTTGAAAGCAATGTGGGCCCCACAAACCTTCAATGTTCCATGAGACAATCCATATAACTAAGATCTATGGGAGGCGAAACTGTTGAAGTTGCCTTGCACTTGAAGAGTCTGAGTCTTGGGCGTGGGTTTTGTTGGAGACTAATCACTATCGGTCCTAGCGCAAAGCCGTGCAAGATGGGCACAAATCTTGGCCTCCACTCAAAGAGTCTGAGTCTTGGGCAGGGGTTTTGTTGGAGACTAACCACTATCGGTCTTAGGGCGAAGCCGTGCCAGATGGGCACGAATCCTGGCCTCCATGTGGAGCCACTATGTTCAAGCACTAGAGTATGCATAGTCTATGATACGTATTTGAACGGAAAAAATAAGGGTTGAACATAAAAAAAATTACATAGAAATGACCAAAAAATACCAAAATTTTGAAGGGCAACCTTGCACGTCAAAAATCAACCTTGTCTGGACTCCACTTGTCATAATGCAAGTATCTATAGGAGGGGGGAAGGGGTAGTGCCGCTGAAACATGAAGAAACACAAAAAGCAGCACCTCCAAGCTGTAGGACACCACCCCTTCTTGATCTCTGTGGCCAGAACCACCCAACTCCATCAGTGATGCATACGTCATGTAAATGATGTGAGAGCTCTATTGTGTGCCCTTGAATAGTGGCGGATACCAACTCCATGCTCCAATCTGTCCCCACTGTTGCTCTCAGAGGGAAGGAGAAGATCATCGCCTCTTGACAAGGTAATGGTCTCAAATGGGTGGGCAGAGGCGGGGTTCTAGAGGGTACTGGAAGGCCCATCGTCGATGAGGGGCTGCAAAGATAAATGCTCATAAAGCTTCTTTGACACAACCATATCCTCATGTGTCCTTCATCTCCTACACCGACCTCAACCGAGATCAGGTAGTGGGGGGGATTCTATCATTCTCTCGATAGCACCACCTATCACCGGGAGGAGAGGAAGGTATTCCTTCCTGAGACGTGGAAAGCAGAATGTCACAGGAAAGCCTGAGATGCCAGCCAAAGGGTCCGACGACGCTAGGTCAAAGTCGTGCTACCACCTTGCAAAGAAGGCCTGGGTGGTACGCACTGTGAATGGCATCAGTTTGGAAACCCATGTGTGGACAGCCCCAAGTGTGAAGGGGACAAAAAGAATTAAAGTATAAAGGTTTTATAACCTTTGGGACAAAAGGATTTAAGTTTATAAGGTTTTACAACCTTTGATGATAAAATAATATTATTTTTGGAAGGATGCGCTTTTGCTATTAGCTTTTGTTTTTTTGGAGGAAAGCGGGCTGAATCGCCTCCCTATCGTTAAAAAGCAGTGAGGTGGTGGAGTCGTGGGTGCATGGCTTCTTCTCCTTGGACGAGGCTTCGCATGGTGTTCCTTTGGCGACTGGTGGGGTACAGGGAAAAAGCACCGAGCTGAATACACTTCCCTCCATCTCTCCCTTGGAAGGGGACTGGCGGGCTGCAGGAAAGCTGTTACGCCAACGTAACGACGCCATGGACTCCGCCATAGCCGAGAGGGTAAGGAGCTCGTGGTCACCACCCAACCATAGAGGGCATGCTCTCAAGAGAGCCATATATGAGAATGAGGATAACACCTCATGACCAGGTCATATATAGTGGTGGCCTTCCTGCCCACACTAACCCGGCCGCCCGCGGTACTCCGACCCGGGCGTCCTCACCCCTGAACCCCGGACACCTTCGCCACCCATACTCCGACGTGTGGTCTACGTGTCCGGTCGAGCTCGACCGCCGCTACGGGCAATCCGACGTGCCATTACAGGCTACGTGACATTACCCCCCCCCTTCTAAAGAGTTTTCGTCCTCGAAAACAAACTGGGGAAGTCATTGGTAAGCAAATGTCTAGTAGTACTCACGCAAGCCGTGATTTGGTATTTCAACCAAAACCCCAAGGCAAATTTCATGCCTTGATTTTGCATGTCATTAGCACAGAAGCTAATGTACTGGAGAGCACTCTAGTAGCGCAAGTTCTTAGACTATGCTACTAGATATTTGTAGACTACGCTATCATGTTGTATCACCAACTTGTTAAAACTTCTCCTTGGAAAGCTCTACGGCCATAGGAGAAATAAACTAGAGCCAATCTAATCATGCATCACAAGGATTAGTTCCAAAGCTGATAGATACTTTCTCTCTTAGAAAAACATCTTTGCACAAGCATATGCTCTAGAATCTTGTTGAGTTTCTAACTACCATCAATCTACGGATGGTTAAACTCCACTCTAACTCAGAGTAAATGTAAGTTTTGAAAATTTCCCTTCAAATATAACAATCAAACTTCCTATCTCTTATCCCATACTATATCTGCGGGCAGACCATATAGTATGTGGAGATGTTTGATAAAGATTCTTGCACTCCTTACCCTCTCGGCTATGGCGGAGTCCATGGCGTCGTTACGTTGGCATAACATTGGTATCAGAGCTCGTGGTCACCACCCAACCATAGAGGGCATGCTCTCAAGAGAGCCATATATGAGAATGAGGATAACACCTCATGACCAGGTCATATATAGTGGTGGCCTGCCTGCCCACACTAACCCGGCCGCCCGCGGTACTCCGACCCGGGCGCCCTCACCCCTGAACCCCGGACACCTTCGCCACCCATACTCCGACGTGTGGTCTACGTGTCCGGTCGAGCTCGACCGCCGCTACGGGCAATCCGACGTGCCATTACAGGCTACGTGACAAAAGCGCAAGCTAGACTGCGCTCGCCTCCTTTCTCTCCATCTCTCTCTTGCAAACCGGCAGGTTGGACTGTGTGGCTACGCAGGTCTGCAGGGGTAGGCTAGCGACTGCAGGATAGGAAGCGCATATGTGGTCTGCTGTTGTACGCGCCTTCGTGCTGCACTTGGCTGCTGTTGTGCCGGCTCTGTATGGGTTGTACAGCCGAGCAGGGCTGCTATTGATGCTCCTGTTGTTGTTGTACTTCAGTGATGCTGTTTTCAAACCATGGGGGACCGGTGGTGGTGGCCTTATTCCCCAAACCTTCTTGATGCAGGAGATTAGAGATAGGCTTTTCTCTTTCTCTCTCTTATCGTGGATTGCAGGCCCTGTTGAAGAGATTTGGATACAGAGATCAAGCTACATATACACGGGATGATGTTCATGGAAGAGATGTGTAGTTCCTCTTCGTCTTGAACTTATGTGTATACAGGGGTTGCTTGACACGTCCTCTATCTTTCTCTCTCTGGGTTATAGAAAAAGCACAGGGTATTGCTATGGAAAACAACCTTGGGTTTTGGCACCGTGATTGGATGGTGTATATGTGGGTTTCTCATGGAAACAGGACATTGGTTTTCGAGAGGAAACAGGACTTTGGTTTCGAGGAAACAAGCCTATGATTTATGGGATACAGGTCTTTGGTTTCATGTGGAAAACATGTCTTTGGATTCATGTGAACAGGTTGTAGTTTTCTCGAGGTTACATGCAAGTTGTGGCTATAGGGAAGGACATGTGGTATGGTACAGCCCTACTGCTGTATGGGAAAAGGTTTGAAGGATCCATGTTAGTGATGGAGAATACCTTTGGAAAGCAGGGAGGTGTTGTACAGGTGTGCCTTCTCTATGGTATGCTGTGCTGTAATAACGAGAGTTCTCATTTGGAAGTCCTGGGTGAAACTATAAGGGATCCTATTGGTGGAGGATTCTACAAGTTGTACTTTGTACTCAAATTTGATCAAGTTAAGAAATACCGCAAGGTGCGCCAGTGCGTTTTGGGGCCAATCGGTGTCCGTGTACTATTTGTAGGAGCACTCTAGCTCCCCCCTGTTCGTTTTCCTTTTCCAAGTCCTCAGACCCTCTATCTCTGGCAGCAAAATCATGCGAAGGGTAGAGGACTCACTCGGGACCTCAAATCTCAATGTCCTAACGCTTGGCTATCCCGTCAAATCCTCTCAGTCTGACTGGAATAATCCTCACATGGGAAATGTGAATGAAACTCCAAGTGTGTTCCCTTTATAATTATCACAAGTAGGTCACATCAAGCGGTTCGTCCGGTGTCACATGCACAAGGCAATGCCATGTCTAATCCATGATCATATCCCTCATTAGGCAGCAGTATTATGTGCGTTTAGGGCATCTTCATCAGCATGCATCAGGTCGGCAGTAGTTCAGCACACATATATCAGGTCGGCAGTAGTTCAACACACATATATCAGGTCGGCAGCATTGTGTGAGAGTCCGCAGCATTTATGAGTAATTTAGGTGCAAAAGTTAGCATTTTATGATACATATTTTATGGCAGAGAACAAATCAGCTGGCCAACAACAGTTGAAGCTTGCCGACCAACATATCAGCATCCATGCATCGTATATAAGGAAGTAGTGCATCAGCTCATAAATCATCTTTCTTTTGGAGATTGGTCATAAGTAGTCAGTAGCCCTTTTGGGAAGGCCCATGGCCAAGCATACATGTAATCTTTTCCATGTACATAATACATATTTTGAAAACCAGTCTATCTCTCTCTCTTGTCTCATGCATTTTGCATTAAGGTTCCTCCAGAGTGCTCCACTAGCCCTTTTGGGAAGGCCAATGGCCAAGCACACATGTAACCTTTTCCATGTACATAATACACGTACTAAAAACCAGTCTATCTCTCTTCTCTCATGCATTTTGCGTTAAGGTTCCTACATAATGCTTAGGGGCTATGATTAAGGCATGAAGGCTTCTGTTATGTCACATACGGGCTGAACAAGATGTCATGACTCCTCAATTATGAATGCAATGCATCTGTCCTCATTCATGATTTGCCAACTAAACTACTCATCTTGGGTTTTTCTTGCTCTAACAGATATAATTTTGTTTCGTTTTGGAAAGTACTCACTTCTCGGGTCCACTCGGCCGTCCACTTTCCAGTGTTTAATCCTTTTTCTACTTAGACTAGATCCATAGGCTCAACCTAGTCCCGTTCGATCCCATGGATCTACCCTTTTGTCCTCCATTGAACCTATGGAGCCGGTGTGAACTCACACACCCATAATTGCAATTGTCACTTTACTCGCACACACCATTTATAAAAACAAGAGTTCATAAACCATTCAAACAGACATCACAGTGTTCTTTTCAAACCATGCATATATCATGTCCACCTCACATAAATTAACACATCAACATAAATCTCCTCACACCCCGACCGTGATCGTTAGACCAGGACAGTACGAATCAATGAGCCCGAACACTCCTGGACCACCGCGATGATTGGAGTAGCCCTACAATGTCTCACATCCGCCTCAATGCGAATGTCAGTACATCCTAGGAGTTGCTTCGATCAGTCACCACCTATACCAAAAGCACGAACACTCCAAGTACCGGCATCAGGAGTCCTATGATGTCTAGTAACAACATGCATACTCAGTCACTAGGTTCTACTCTGTCCGTTTCACTTCGAAGTCGCTTCTTATTCTCACACCAATCGTGCCAAGAGGACACCCATGTTCAGCTGAGAGGGGCAAGGTCTCGGACGACTGCCTTCGTATGATGCACCTCTCAGATAACACCTACACAGCAATCCATTAACCTGTGTGATACCTTCACAATCTCATTCCTAACTAGAGTAAACCATCGCAAGCTTGACGAGACATCACAGCTCTCCAGTTGAATCTCTGAACAAGTCGAATTCCACTAGCCGTAACGTATCTTGGTGAGGTCTTCTCAAGAATCTTCCCTTCTCGGGTATCTTCCCAAAACTTAATCCCAACGATTGATCCAATCAATTTTTCTTAGGGTTTTTTACGTACAAAGATAATCATGCTAAAGTCATTGATCTAGTTCTTGGAATTAGGCTTTATCACATCTCGAAAATTCCTTAGTCAATCTTGAGGGTCTTAAAAGTTACCTCTCCTTGAGAGTTCCTTATCATACTTGAAGATTGGGTCTTTTTGAACCTTGTAACATGCAGCGGAAGTATTCGTATTGGAGGTTCTCTATCCCGAGTTTCGCAAGTTTTGCAATCCACTTTAATACTTCAAACTTTAGAGAGGTATGAGAGAGAGAGAGATGAGAACTGTACACCGTATGGGGTCCCGAATTATCCACTGAAGGGCTCCCTATCCCGTTACCGAGATAGTATTTGCTTTATTATCTTTAAAGAGACTGACGGTGTGACTGACGATAAGCCAAACGCAAGACCTCTGAAGACCAATTGTTGGGCTGAACTGTACACTGCTGTAGAAGCACCAAAGATGTCCAATCTCGAGCCTATGCACTCTTCCCAATGGAATGAGGGAGGGATGCAAAGCTAGGGCTGAGAGAGGGGCTGTTTGCGACTGTTCTAGACTGAGTATGAATGCTGTAAATGAATATGAATGTTGCGTTTTACCTTCACCAAGTGGCTGGATCAAAACAATGAATGGATGAATGCTGAAAACTGTATGGATGCAAAAAACACAAGGTTTATTGATGGCTAAATGCTGAGAACTGCTGCGTTTGCTGATGGAGGGCTGAATGCACAAATGCACAAGCGTTGATGCTCCTCTTGCAGTAGGATGACACGCTTCTCCAAAACGCATGGGATTGAAGTGAATGCAAGGCTGAATATGATGCGCCTGAATGCTGTTGGCTGAATATGATGGAATCAATGAATGATGATGCAAGGATTCTATTTATATGGACTCATGGAGCCAGTCGGCTGGCAACTGAGCTGGCCGATTGCTCATGTCCAATAATAAATGCATAAATGTGTATAAAATGCTGAAAATGACGAAAAAAATCCTAGTAAATATCTTGATAAATACTGGATGATATCTTGGGTTCTTGCAATGGTCAAGATGTTATGCATGAATGATGTGCAATATGCAGGATGCTTTCTGATGCAAACCCTAAGGTTTCTACTGACTGTATATGCATGAATGCGTGGGTTAAGGGACTTAGACTGACTGACTGACTTGCTATGGCTGAGAATGACCTACGTAGCTCGTGCCTGACTTATCTTGGACTGAGGATTACAATGGGGTCACGGCGTATGACAAATATTATCCTAAATGGTACTAATATTGTTACAATGTTGCATTGATGATGATGAGCTAGTTTGTCACCATGCACTACAGTGCAGAGTGCATGTGACAAATCTAGAACAACAATCTTTGTCTAGGTCCTTATTTTTCAACAAAAGTCTCTCAATCTAGCCTTTTTCAAGGCATCCTATACTTGGCTTTTGGAACACACCTTTTCTTGATTAGAGTCTTCTCAACCTTTTGAGTTAAGGGTTGTTCGGAACTTTCTCTCTACAAATCTTCTTTTTCTTGAGAGAGTCGGACTTAATCTAATAATTTTTTAGGCGAACTAGATTATCTTGAGATAATCCTACGATGTTAAGTTATTCCTATGCTTAATTCTACTTACTCAAGAGTCTTCTCAATTTCTCTTCCTAAAATCCTTTCTTCTCTCTCTAGAATTCTACAAAAAGAACTCCAAGCATCAGCGGACCATTGGCTCCCTCTTCCCATTGTATGAGATAGCCTTCCTCCGAGAGTTGCTAGCCAACAAGGAAGAGCCCTTGTGTGTCGCCGATTGTTTTTCTTGTTGTTGGGAGACTCACACACTCACACACAGCAAGGGTTCGTGCAGATTAGGGTTAGCTGCAGGTAGAAGAAGCTCACACAAAGAGAGAGAGAGAGAGCGAGAGAGCTAGACACAAAATGTGGTGATTACAAATGCAAGTCAACCCTTGTATGTGAGTCACATCCATATAATATAGAAATACAAAGTTATATGGATAGAGTGTCCTTTCACACTTGATATCCAAGGAGAAAAACCACATGGGAAAAAGTGCCCTTGGTTAAGCCCTGTTTACATGTAGCACTACTATAAGTGAGCATATGCCTACAAACCTCCCCTGTAGTGGAAGTGTGAACCTGTATAAGGTAGCAGATCACTCTCTGTATAAGAGTAAGCCCAAAGCTTTGTGGAAAGCTTTAAACTTTGCTCGAGGTAAAGCCTTTGTGAATAGATCTGCAACATTATCTTGTGTAGGGCAGTAAGATAAACTGACTCCCCTGCATGTAGACTCTCTCTGGCATAGTGATAATGAATCTCAATGTGCTTGGTATGTGCATGAAATATGGGATTTCGTGTCACGGCCATAGCACTCTGGCTATCAGCGAGAACAGTGGTGGGTGTCTGCTAACACTCACGAAGATCAGCCAATAATCTCCTCAACCATACACAATCTACTGTAGCTATGAAGACTGGCTTGTACTCCTATGAAGACTGGCCTGTACTCAGTCTTGCAAGTAGATGTAGCAATAGTGGGTTGCTTTTTGCTCAACCAAGATATGCATGAACTGCCAAGAAAAAAACAATTCCCACTGGTGGATTGCCTGGTATCATAATCACCAACCCAATTAGAATCACTATATGCATAAAGGTGCAAGCTGTCCCGCGGGATAGAACAAACAAAGATCCAAGGTACCCTGAAGATAACGGAAAATGCGTTTGACTTCTTGCCAATGCTTTGTGCCTGGGCTGTGCATGAATTTGCTCAACAAAGAGACCCCAGAAGATACGCCAGGCCTCGTGTTACACAAGTAAATGAGGCATCCCACTGCTTGGTTGTAAATGCTAGCCTCAAAAGGCTCACCAATATCATGCATAGTAAGCCGTACAGCTGGTTTTACTGGAGTAGAAATTGGCTTACATTTTTCCATGTGAAACCTCTTTAGCAAACTTTTTATGTACTTAGTGTAGAAAATATGAAAGCTAGAGCAGACTAGAAATGAAACAAGAACAAAATGAAAGACAAAGAGTTACCTTGAGATGAGTGTAGACAAGACACAAGATTGATACTTTCATTGATGTGACACCCACAATATATAGGTGAGAAGTACAAGATAGAGTAGAGTGACTTATGGGACAATTATAGAGGTGCCACGTGGCATACACTGAGATGACCAAGACTAAAAGTACTCCTAGTGAGCACTTATTTCCAACACCCTCCTTAAGTGGACACTAGGAGAAAGACAAAAAGACAAGACTAGAAGATAGACATAAAGACCTATAGACTGAGAGACAAGACATGACAGACAAAGATCCTGAGACACCCCTCCTCAAGTGATATCCTCATATGGGTCCACAAGGATAGGGACAAGATGGATCTAAAACAAGACACAGTCAGATTGATAGACAGATAGACAGACAACAGATAGACAGACAAACAAGACTAGATAGACAGAAGACTGACTGTAGACAAATAGATGGACCTTGAAGACATCCCCTCCTCAAGGGCAATCTCTGCCTCTCGAGTAGGGACAAGAGAGAGGTCCTAAAGCAGAATGAGTAAGACATAGAACCCCTTGACCTACATCATCGGTGGTCAAAGTGGTAGACAAGAAAGATGAAGTAATCAGAAAGCCCACTCCTCATCATAGGAATGAACAGCAAGATCTGCTGATGTAGATGCTGCAGCAACATGGGCTGAGGTAGATGCAGGGGCTGATGTAGAGGTTTTAGAATAGTAGTCCTTCTCCCGGTGATTATCACGGCCACAAATGGTGCATGGATGGGCTTTGAAGCAGTCCTTCTCCATATGATTAGTTGTTCCACAATGGGTGCAAGGCTTTCTTACCTTAGAACTTCCTTTCTTTGCTAAAAATGCAGTGTCAGTTTTTTGTTGTTGAGTTCTTTTCTCTTCTTGGAGAGCATTGATGATACCTTCAAGAGTAGGATTATTGTGATACTTGAAGGTAGTGACAAGAGTAGCATAGGTGTCAGGTAAGCTTTTGAGAAGCACAGCAATAGCAATATCTTCGGAGATGGGAGACTTCACTGATGCAAGCTGAACCATAAGACTGCGAAAATAATTGACATGAGAGGCTATAGTAGCTCCCTCCTGCATATATAGATCAAAGAATGAGATCATAAGTGCAATCTTAGAGTTTTTAGAGCGGGGTCCAAAAAGGGTATCCAAAGTGATCCATGCTCGAGAAGCAGACTGTATGTCGGAGATGTGATGAATGTAATCATCTCCAAGACCGAGCAAGATGATAGCATAGGCCAAAATTTGTCATTCTTGGCAGTGGGAGCATAAGTGATAACTTGCTCAATGTCGGAATCTTCGGGAGCAGCATGGTGAACAACTTCCCAAAGACTTTCTTTCATAAGATGGCACTTGATTTTGATTTGCCAAGTATGAAAGTTGGACCCATTGAATTTGTCGATAGACATGAGAGAATGAGTAGAAGAGGCCATGTGGGAAGGTCTTACCTCTTGCTAAAATGCAAGGGCAGTGTCTATTCCCTTACAAGATTGCAGAAATGAATGGAAGAAGGGATCCAAACTGTTTTTAGAAGCCGGCTCTCTCACCACTTGTCAAGGCCATAGCATGTGACAGCCCATCGAAGCATGAGGAACTAGCAGTTTGCAGATATGAGGATAAGAAAAGGACTGACCAGCAAACTGAAGGATACAATGCACAGTACCTTGTAGACTCTTCAAGAGGAAACAATGGCAGAACTGAATGCAGCTAATAGCTCGTTAACAGGAGGAAAGTCGATCTGCAGCTGCTTCTAGATGATGCGCACCCTTGAGTTGATGAAGAAGGCAGCCAAAGCAGCAACAGTACAGTGGGCTGTAGCAGTTCCAATATGACGGGCAGCAAGTTCAGGCCGGCGGGTTGCTACAGCAGCAGGTCGAGTTATGTCCCAATGCTGTGAATCTGGCGAGGGCATCACGTGCAGCTATAAGAGGCGACGTTGGACAACAAATGCAAGTCAACGCTACACAACAAGTGTAGCTCAACGCTGGATAGCATGTGCAGGTCTACGCAGGGCAACAGATGCAGCTAGGCGGCGGCCTGAAGATATGGCGGGCAACACATGGGCTGCGCTGAATTGAGACAGCTTGGAGAAAATGGCGAAAGCTCATAGGAAAAACAGGGAAACCCTAAAACCATGGCTCTGATACCATGTAGAAAATATGAAAGCTAGAGCAGACTAGAAATGAAACAAGAACAAAATGAAAGACAAAGAGTTACCTTGAGATGAGTGTAGACAAGACACAAGATTGATACTTTCATTGATGTGACACCCACAATATATAGGTGAGAAGTACAAGATAGAGTAGAGTGACTTATGGGACAATTATAGAGGTGCCACGTGGCATACACTGAGATGACCAAGACTAAAAGTACTCCTAGTGAGCACTTATTTCCAACACTTAGTTTGCTGCATAACAATGTCATCATCTCTATGCATAAACTGTATGCCAAGATAGTAGTGTAAGGGCCCCAAATCTGACATCAAATTCAGCTTTCAAATCAGCCTTGAAATTTGAAATTTGTTCTTTGCTAGTCCCTATTATGTGCTAGCATGTCATCTACATACAAGATTACTATGAGAATATCGGCACCAGTTTTCTTCACATGCAATGTGCTTTCAGTTGGACTATTCACATAACCTTGGCTGGTTAGATGAGGATGTATTTTATCATATCAAGCTCTTGGAGCTTGCTTTCACCCATACAATGCTTTGTGTAACCTGCGTACTTTATGTTCCTCACGAGGAACTACAAAACCAATGGGCTGATTTACATATACTTCCTCTTGTAAATTCCCATTTAAGGATGCAGTTTTGATGTCCAACTGATGCACTTTCCATCTTTTATATGCAGCCAATGCAATCACTGATTGGATTGTAGTCATTCTCGAGGTAGGAGCAAAAGTCTCCTCATAATCTATTCCCTTTTTATGAGAATAGCCTTTAGCCACAAGTCTTGCTTTGTACCTGTCAATAGTACCATCAGACTTCCTTTTGACTTCGTACACCCACTTTGTTCCAATGACATTCTTGCCTTTCGGCAAGTCCACTTGTTCTTCATGATAGAAGATATTTCATCCTGCATGGCTTGCACCTAGTGCTCATTCTCCTGTGCTTCTTCATAAGAAGGCTCTTCTGAATCAAAGAGACCACCCATGGCTAATGCAAACTCCCCATGATGCATATTCAATGCATGGCTGGAACTAGCGCTTGTTCTACCTGTCAATGGAGCTGCAAGTTTTCTATCTTGCAAAGTTTTCCAACCAAATGTCCTGTGCAAATTTTTGCCTGAAACTTCAAGCAAGTATAGACCTGCACCAAATTGTCCAATTACGCTCAATCAATAGTCAAGACTCATCATCAGCAATATCATCTCCCTCCTCTGATGACTGTGAATCTTTATTAGAAGGAGATGATGCCTCAATATCAGCCTCTAAAGCTGCAGCACTCGTAGAAGCTCCATCCACCGATGATTGTGCTCATGTCACACGAGTTGGTGTCAACAACTCCTCGTAAAGCATGGCATAGATGTCGCGCTCCTTTGCAGGAATGTTTGGAATGTCGTTCACTTTCTCAATGTCGATCTTGTCGACATTGACCTAGCGCGGCTCGATGGGATTGCCTCGCTGCTCAAGTAGACGGAGGTTGCAATGGCAAAACACCAAGCGTTCTAGCTAATCAGTGGACAATCTGTTCCTCTTCTTTGTATGGAAGAGGGCCCATGTGCTCCAATTCCTCTCACAAGGTCCGGAGCTACAATCTTGTGAGAGAATCTGCAATATATGGTGCAGTATATAGGCAACTGCATGGATTGGTTTGTGAAACCAATCCCATCTACGCTTGCAAACGACTCTGATGTCTTAGACCCTATCAAAGTCAATTATAAGTAGCAATGAGCACCACATGGCACCATGTACGAAATAAATTAAACAACGCAAGTAGCACAGTGTTGTGGTTAAGTGCCTCTCCAATGCGGTCCATGAACTCGTATAAGAGTCCAAGGGTGCTGCCCTCCATATCTGTTATGCGGAGAACACTATAAATGGGCTGAGTTGCCTTCACAAGTGCCTTGGCTTCATCCCACCTACTCTCTCGCATGACCGTGCGCACAAAAGCCAATGCCTTGGGTTGCTCCCGATCCTCCCATGCCATCCATTGCTGTGTCACAAGTGTGTGGAGTAGTCCCAGTTGGACTCTCACTAGCCTCTCAACCACAATAAACATGTAAGCGAACCTGGTCTTTGAGGGCTTCAACAGCTCCAAATCACTATGGGCACGATATATGGCAAGGACGTTTGGTCTCTTGGTGACAAACTTTACCAAGCTCCGAGATGTGTTGAAGATGTCGAAAATCCACCCCACCTTGGCGACATCCTCTATCAAGAGTTTCAAGCTATGGGCTGCACATGGTGTCCACACAATCTGTGGGAACTCATTCTCCAACATTCTTCCCATAGACACAATTTGATCCATTGTCTGTGATCACTTGTACTACATTTCGAGGGCCAATCTCTAATAAAGCCTGGCGCAAATGTCCCCAAATGAAAGTGCCTATCACAACTGTCCCTGGAACCGAAGCATCAATGGCACGCAAGAACATTGTGCCCTTGCAAGAGGACACTAAGATGTTGTAGACATTGAAGGCCAAAGGAGTGTTAGGGTTAGGGTTTGGAGATGCTGCAAACAGGCGTAGAGAGCAACAGAGGAGAACACAACTTCTTTGTATTCAGCTGATAGAAAAAATGTGAAGTACAATAGCCACATGATAAGTGACCTAAAGAGATGTGTTCACATGTCCGGCCATAAAATGTGCCGGGTGGACCAAAACACCTATAAAAACTGCTTATAAGTGAAACTAAGCTAAACTGGGGGAAGAAACCTCCACTAACTGAAGTAAAAAGTGCCCCAGTAATCTACTGATGATCACTAGCACTCCTCTGGGTGCATACACAACATAAAACCCAACAAACCCCCCTGGAGTGATATGTGATCACTGTACATAATCCACCAAAAGGAAACAAATTCAAAGCAGTGCGGAATGCTTCGAATTTCGGACGTGGTAATGCCTTGGTGAAGATGTCTGCCACATTCTGATCTGTAGGACAGTAGATCAGACTGATATCTCCTGCCTGGAGTCTCTCCCGAACAAAATGATAGTGAATCTCAATGTGTTTCGTGCAAGCATGAAACATAGGATTCCTGGCCACAGCAATGGCACTCTGACTATCAGTATAGATAGGTGTAGGCTCCTCCACTGAAATATCCATATCAGTCATGAGACGACGGAGCCAAACACACTCAACAGTAGTAGTGTAGGCTGCTCTGTACTCTGCCTCACAAGACGAAGTGGCCACTGTGGTCTGTTTCTTGCTTAGCCAAGAAATGCATGAAGAGCCAAGAAAGAAACAATTTCCACTAGTGGAATGTCTGGTATCAAAATCACCAGCCCAATATGAATCACTGTAAGCGTATAACTGCATGTCACCCCCCTCAGGATAAAGCAATAAGCCCCAAGTCAGACATGTCAAATGTCTGTTGCAGTATCTCTTTAAAAGCTGCAATTTTGTCATCATTTGATCCCATGAGCAAGAGATCATCCACATAAAGACTGATGACCAGCAGATCTGTCTCTTCTTTCTTTACATACAGAGTGGCTTCTGATGGACTGTTCACAAATCCCTGAGTGAGTAGGAAAGCATCTATTTTTGCATACCAAGCTCGTGGAGCTTGTTTCAAACCATACAAGGCCTTTTTTAGCCTGCATACTTTCCCCTCATGACCATGTTCTGCAAAACCCATGGGCTGAAATACATAAACTTCCTCCTCGAGGTCCCCATGTAGGAATGCAGTCTTTATGTCCAACTGGTGAACAACCCAACCACGATGTGCAGCCAATGCAATGACACACCTAAGTGTCGACATACGGGATGTAGGAGCAAATGTCTCCTCATAATCAATGCCCTTTTTCTGTGCATAGCCCTTTGCAACTAGACGGGCTTTGTACCTGTCAATGGATCCATCTGCATGTCTTTTCAACTTATAGATCCACTAGTACCAATTGCTTTCTTGCCTTTGGGCAGATCAACCAAATCCCATGTTTGATTCCTTTTAATAGAATCAAGCTCATCCTGCATGGCTTTGTTCCAATGCACATTATCTCGTGCATCCACAAATGAATCAGGCTCATCATCATCCTGTAAACTGGCTGCCATAACCAGATTCAAATCCATGATGTGTGCATGCTCATTGGTCCGTGTCTCCCTACGAGTACGACCAGCAAGAGGACCCTCTAAATGGCTGTCCTGTAATGTCCTCAAATACCATCTAGGTATGTGTCTAACCTGTGGTGCCTGCTGCCCCATATTTGGTTCAGCTTCTGGCTCAATTTGCTGCTGAATTTCTGCACCACCTTCATCATTTGCTGGCTGTCCTGTACCCTCATGAGTTGGATCACCAACTGTGGAATGAAACTCCATAGGTAGTAGACCTTCAAACACATCATTTTCAGCCTGATTTGCCTCATAACCAGCCATGGATATTTCTGTTTTTTCATCAAAAATCACATCCCGACTAGTGAATATCTTCCTGGATAGTGGGTCATATAACCGGTAGCCCTTGCTCTCACGGCTATACCCAACAAAAATGCATTTTGTGGCTTTATCATCCAGCTTCCTCCTCAACTCTTTGGGTATGTGTGCATATGCAAGACACCCAAAGATACGAAAATGTGATACAGAAGGCTTGCGGCCATGCCAAGCCTCAAAAGGAGTAATGGAAACCAATGCCTTTGTGGGACATCGATTCAAAATATGACAAGCACACATGACAGCTTCCACCCAAAAGATATGTGGTAGCCTCTTTGCCTTTAGCATACATCTGGCCATCTCCATGAGTGACCGATTCTTCCTTTCTGCAACCCCATTCTGCTGTGGAGTGTAAGGAGTAGTATACTGATGTTTTATACCTCTACTCCCAAGAAAGGAATTCAGCATGTGTGACATATATTCCCCCCCTCGGTCAGAACGGAGAGTCTTGACCTTGCATCCTGACTCTGTCTCAGCAAGTGCTACAAAGGCCAAAAATGCATCATATACCTGTGATTTCTGTGTCAAAGGATAGACCCAGCATATACGAGAGAAGTCATCAATAAATGTTGCAAAATAGAAGCAACCACCTAATGACTTCGTCTGCATGGGACCACAAAGATCACTGTGTATAAGCTGCAACTTTGCAGTTGCTCTTAGAGCCTGATCACGTGGGAAGGAAAACCTATGCATTTTTCCCAAAATACATCCTTCACAAATGTGATCTGGAGGCTTCTCCATGAGAGGTAGATCTGTAAACATGTTATGTCGCTGCATAAGCATAAGACTACCAAAATTTACATGCCCCATGCGAGCATGCCATAACTCCGCATCAACCATAGCTGGAGTAAGAGTGAATGCATTATAAGCACACTGATCCACTGGCTGAAATGCATCCAACTGATAAAGTCCATGACATAATGTACCAGTAAGCATCAAGGTCAAGGCATTAGCTTTGTCTCTGACCATGCATTTATCATCATCAAAGTGGACTTGCATACCACAATGTGCTAAAGAAGAAATGGACAACAAATTCTTCTTTATCCCTGGTACATATAAGGCATCTGTAAGGCGGAGAATGGAGCCATCAATGGCTGTGAGCTGAATCTCCCCAATGCCACGAATTGGATATGAAGCATTGTTGGCACACTGAACAGTTTTGCCAACAGGGGCAGGGCCAACATGACTAAACAAATCCTTGCGAGATGTGATATGCTTTGAGGCACCACTATCAAAATACCAAGTACATGCATGCTCTGTCATACTGAGTGCCTGTGAAGACCAAGAGGCATCATAGCTGCATGTATAAAAACAGTAATCCCTGTCCTCAACAAAAGAAGCAGTCTCTGGAGGAGCTTTAGAAGCATCATTAACAGACATCCCAGCTTCCTTTGCCTTCTCTTTGGCAATCCTCTTCCTACATTCAGTGATGTAGTGACCTGGCTTCTTACAGTAATGACATTTGCCCTTCTTCTTGGGCTGTCCATCACCTTTCTTGGTATCCTGTGAAGAACCACCATCACCTGAATTCTGATTTGAACTCTTTGGCTTAGTTTTTCCTTTCCCCTTTTGACTTGTAGTAAATGCTTGTTCAGCATTTGTGTTCATATTCATATTCTTCCTCATTTGCTCTTCTTGTAGCAAGAGAGCAACAAGTTCCTGATACTTGAGGGGTTCAACAGCATTCCTCATGCTGAGGTTCAAAGAGGTATGAAAAGCCAAGTAAGATCTTGGCAAAGAGTGCAAGATGGTGGACACAAGCTGTGTCTCAGGAATAATCTCATCCACATTGATGAGTTGCTCTCTCAAATCCTGCAGCTTGTTTAAGTGGCTAGACATATCATCTCCTTCATTCATTTTCTGATTTTCCAGCTCTCTTTTCAAAAATGAGATCCTAGCCTCATTACGAGCAGCATACATCTGCTCCAAAGTCACCCATGCATTCTGTGAAGAGCCAGCTGAACGAATATGAGGTATAATAGACCTCTGTACTGACAATCCAATGAGTGACAAAGCTTGTGCATCCCTGGCATCCCATGTCTTTTGAGCATTTGTTCTTTGAACAGGCAATGGCTGCCCACGAGCACCCCCTTGGGGAGGAGTCTCTGGAGCCAATGGACCTGGACATGGTTCATCACCACTAACAAAATCCCAAAGACCTTTTGCCACAAGCACATTTTTCAGCATAAAACTCCACAAGGAGTAGTTCGTGCCGTCCAATTTGTCTTCCTTAGACAAATACGTGAATACATCACTTTGCTGTTGATTTGCCATTATGCCTATGCACAATGTTGTACCTGTGTATCAAAAAACCCAATAGGAAGAACCCTGAAAACAACTGTACTCCACTGAATACAGCTCACCCAAATATGCCTGCACTCTCAATCCTCTTAATGTGCAGCTCAATGCACCAATGACTGAGTAGAGCAGCAAATGGCGTACACAATGCCAAAATGCCCCAAAAATGTCTAAATTTACTGCACCCAAAACTGTGCAAAAAACCTGTAGACTTCTTTGCTAGAAAGTCTGCCTGTAGTGCCTGTAGATTTTCACAGAGAAAATAGTATTGCCCAAAAACAAAAAATTTTAATGCTTACCACAAGTTGACTGAGCAGGTTGTGGTACAGTCCACCAAAAGAACACGTACAGTTGATTGTACTGTGCAAGTACAGTCGACTTGTACTTTACAGAACTGAAGGTGACTGCAGATGTTTACTGTGTGCAGGTACGTTCACTGTACTGAGCGGGAAGGGCGACCAGATACAACTAGTGCAGTTGACTGTGTGCAGGAAGGCAGGTACAATTCGAGTACAGAAGCAGTCGACTGAATACAGTCGACCAATGCAGTACGAAGCCAGATTGACGTGCGCTGACAGATGCAGTCGGCGCTGACAGGTACAGTCGGCGCTGACTGTACGGGCTGTACGGAATGCTTCAGTACTCCTGCTTGACGGCGGCGAACCAGCTGGCTGCAGGCGAACAGGTACAGTCGGCAGCTGTACGGTTACTGCAGACGGCGCACAGTGTACGGGCAAAGCAAGGATGTACGGGTTGTACTGAGACCGAAGGTGGTAGTGTACGGGCAGGGCAAGGGCAAGCCTACAATGCTCTGATACCAAATGAAGGCCAAAGGAGTGTTAGGGTTAGGGTTTGGAGATGCTGCAAACAGGCGTAGAGAGCAATAGAGGAGAACACGACTTCTTTGTATTCAGCTGATAGAAAAAATGTGAAGTACAATAGCCACATGATAAGTGACCTAAAGAGATGTGTTCACATGTCCGGCCATAAAATGTGCCGGGTGGACCAAAACACCTATAAACTGCTTATAAGTGAAACTAAGCTAAACTGGGGGAAAAAACCTCCACTAACTGAAGTAAAAAGTGCCCCAGTAATCTACTGATGATCACTAGCACTCCTCTGGGTGCCTACACAGCATAAAACCCAACAGACATTCCTGTTGCGCATATCTGTCCAGCCATCACATAAAATTTTACAACCATACTTTTGACAAGTTTCCTTGAGAGGCTCCATCTCTAATTGCATACTAGTTTTCTCATTTTTTAAGTGTGTGGACCGTAAAGACTCATAAGATGGGCCCTCCCACTCATACCCAATGCGGCTAATAGCTCTCATGGCCTTCTTCCAGCGTGGGATACGCAAAATGTGAAATGACAAAGCGCATTGAATAAACAACTTTGTTATCAACAGGGTAGCCTTAACAATAGCTTGCTTTTGAAACCCTGCTTTGAGGCTTGCCCACTTCAAAGTAGGCTTGGTGAATAAGGAAGACCTGGGGTCTCGAGGGGCGGAGCTAGACCCAGCACCAATGGTGTTGGAACTAGGCAAATCAACCTGACTCTGCATATCGGGAACCTCTTCCATCGTGGCCCTTTTGCTTTCATCCTCTGAATCATCCTGGGTATCATCACCACCACCCCCAATTCCTTGCATAGCCTCCTATTCTCTCTTCCATGGCTGAAGAGAGGCTTTCAAATCTACAGGGAATCTAGGACACGGACAAATCCCTTTCCCCTTCAATCCTGAGAAATGGGCCTTTATGATTGTAGAACCACCTGATACTTTGTCACAGTGCTTGCATTTCCATTTTTCTATGCCTGAACCCCCGTATCTGCCAACAGGGGCTACATGGGTCCACACAATATCCCTTGCCCTCGGCATTTTGCCAAAAGAGGGGAGAGATTTGGGGCAAGCTGATGCAAAAAGCCCAAATTTCAGAATCTGAAATTTACAAAGAAATTGCGCAAAATCATAAAAATTGGAAGAAACCAACTTGAATAGCGGGCCACACAAGTCCCACAGCTGAACCAGGGCACAACTCTCGAGGAAAACCCAAGGGTGAGGGTACAGATGAAGACGGCGCAACAAACGAAAAGATATTGTACTTCGCAAGTACAATTTTAATGTAGGGCACATTTTTAATTCATTAATAAAAAGAGAGCTTTGAAACTCATTTCAAACGTTTGCAAACGTTTCAAACACGTTTCATATGTTTTGAAATGCGTTTCATGGCAATCCTCGATTCCTCTGTCACTAGTGGATGTAATTTCAAGAAGTCGGTGATAGATATCTAGGAAGCATCCCCGTGGCTATGCTCCACTAGGAGCTGTCTAAGCACATACGCTTGATGGTGAAAGAGCTCCGATAAGTACATACCCAGGCATCTTTGATCCTCATAGTGATAGATGGATAAACCCATCTCTGAAGAGACAGTGACGGTGAAATCTCTCACGGATCTCATAATAGGGTGGGATCAACATATAGTGCTCCTCCATCTCCACCTCCCCGGTCCTGCATTCTATTTACATCCTGCGCTACTTGACTCGACTCATGTGATGAGTCCCTCATCTGGCCAATGGCAATGCTCATGGCATGTGACATGTGCTTGGGGAGGTATCCATGGTTCAAAATCCTCCAGAACTCACAAGAAATGCTCTCTGTAGAATTGGAGAGAGAGAGAGAGAGAGGAGGGCTCTTTATGCTGAGAAATCGATGTTATTAGCTGCATTGCACTTTAGAGAAAGAAAATACGAAAAAAGTTATATTATTGTCTTCGAAAGACCCAATTGATTTAAGAGACCAAAAGTAGTACAAGGGTTGCTTGTACTACTTTTGAGAAAGAAAATACGAAAGTAAGTTATATTATTCTTTCCAAAAGACCCAATAAGCACCCAAAATGTTTTTTTTTCATTAATTAATTAGTCTGGCTTGTGAACTATAGGAGAAAGGTTTTTTTTTCTAAGGTGCATTAAGGGTTGATATGTCATGTGCACACACATGTACATGCTTATCTCAAGGCTAATCCTAGAGGCAACCTGATAAAGACTCACTAGAAAACACAGATTTGGAGCATTGTTTGAGTAATGGAGGACAAAGAGTGCTGTCGGCCAGCATTTCCAGGAGCATGTCCAGTCAGTTACAGCAATATTCATATTATTTGTCTAGGAAGCTGGCTGACCAGCAGTCGGCCAGTTTATTATGTCATATCCAGCCTATAAATAGTGTTGGATGCTCATCGTTTTTCTCATTCAGGCCAGCGATGGGCTGAGTCATAGATATAGGCCTAGAATAGGGTTTACACCTTTTCATGGAAGGCAGCCAAGGGCTGCAAGGATATATGTACCTTTTTGTACCATATGAAATATTGAATTTCCCGCTATCACTCTCTCTCTCTACTCTCCCTTCTGTCAACGTTTTGCATCAGCATGTTCTAGATGGTGTTTGGGGCTAAAAGAAGCATCTCAAACCTTCTGCATGTAACATTGGTATCTGAGCATCAGGCTCAACAAGGCTAAACACTGATTCAGTCCCATATGAAGGCGTACAGGTCCAAGGTACAGGAAAGTGCACAGGTACGAGGCCCAAGGCAAGGAACACAAAACCGGGAAGAACTCCCAGGAGGTTGGTTGGTGGTGTTCCACAAAGTCCAAAGGGGATGGCAGTCTTGTGATCCAAGAAAGGCTTTCGGGCAACGGTTCCAAGGGAGGATGATCCCCCAAGGGGTGGAGTGAGAGTGCCAGACTCATTTCTCAGGAATGAAGACCAAGACAGTGTTCAGAGACAGGGCAGGAACGGAATGGGGATTGGAAGGAATAGATGCATAGAGTTAGAGTGGATTTGGGACCAGGCCGGGCATTCAGTGAAAAGGTTGCCAGAGTAGGAAGGATGACAGAGGGACTCCGGGAATAGAATGAGATGATGACAGTCATCCAAGAAGCAGATTGGAGTCCCGTCATCAAGTTTAGCAGAGGGGGATGTCATGTGCACACACATGTACATGCGTATCTCAAGGCTAATCCTAGAGAGGCAACATGATAAAGACACTAGAAAACACAGATTTGGAGCATTGTTGCTAGTTTTGGAGGGGTTTGACTAATGGAGGACAAAGAGGGCTGTTGGCCAGCATTTCCAGGAGCATGTCCACTTGGTTGCATGCTGGTTGGCCAGTTTATTATGTCATATCCAGCCTATAAATAGTGTTGGATGCTCATCGTTTTTCTCATTCAGGCCAGCAATGGGCTGAGTCATAGAAATAGGCCTAGAATAGGGTTTACACCTTCTCATGGAAGGCAGCCAAGGGCTGCAAGGATTTATGTACCTTTTTGTACCATATGAAATACTGAATTTCCAGCTCTCTCTACTCTTCCTTTTGTTTGCGTTTTTGCATCAGCATGTTCTAGATGGTGTTTAGGGCTGAAAGAAGAAACTCAGAGCTTCCACTAAGGTTTTATGAGCTTTTCTTTAAGACAATTAGAAAGAGTTGATTTTGGTTGTTTCTTTTTTTGGCATAGTTGTACGTGGCAGCCATGCTTCCCTCTCCCCCACCATGGCTCTCCTATTGGCATTTGTGAGGACCCATGCAATATGTCATCGAGGAATACTCGTAGCGTCCTGCTCTCGTCGAGGGGACTGTGTCTTGGCAAGGTTTTCGAAAGATTAGGTTTCGGAAGCGGCTACAATCGGATATCTAGCTCCTTGACTGTCATGTGAAGGTTATGGATACGGAGGAGCAGTATTAATGTTATGGATACGGAGTAGTAGTATTGAGAGGGATCAAAGTTGAACACTCCCAGGCGATGTTGGAAGAGCCTGATGGGCGGAGGCGCATAGGACGGGCAGAGGGTGACAAGCGGAGGCGCATAGGACGGGCCAAAAGGGGGGGGGGGGGGGATGGGTTGGGTTCAGTGTCGACAACGAGGAGAGGGGAGGAGGCTAAGCCTTCCTTTAACCTTAACCTTAATCGTGTAAAGTTATATTCATTAATGCCCACGCATTAATTAATACAACATGAATAAAAGTGTGAATAATATGGCCCCAAAATGTTTTCTTGGGCACATTAATTAATTAATCAATGTGCGCTTCGAAGTGATATATTTCAAATTTTTGTAAGCGTTTCAAAACCTTGGAAATTGTCCCGTATTAGTAAGCTTCTTTATTTGTGTGGTCTGACATGTCTTGCATGCACCTCGCCTCCATCTCAAGTGTGCAGCGTTCTCTCTTTGTCTTGTTGTAAAAATGGGGGAGAGACAAAGATAAAACTGAAACTGAAATGAGAGCAAGACTAGAAAGAAACACAAAGCATAGACATACCTTGAGATGAGTGTAGACAAGACACAAGATTGATTGATTATTGATGTGACACCTACAATTTATAGGTGAGAAGTACAAGATTGAGTAGACTCACTTATGGGATAAATGTAGAGGTACCACATGGCACGAGACTCAAGACACAAAGACTCAACTGAAACTAGACTAGAGAAATAGTACACCTAGTGTGCACTTATTGGACACTAGGAGGAAGACAAAAAGACAAGACTATGACATGACAAAAGATAAGACCAAGACAGAGAGACTAGACAAGGATTGAGAGACAAGCTAGAAGACAAGATGGACAAGACTAGAAGACAGACATAAAGACTGATAGACTGAGAGACAAGACATGAGAGACAAAAGATCCTAAGACACCCCTCCTCAAGTGATATCCTCATATGGGTCCACAAGGGTAGGGACAAGAGTGGATCATAGACAGAGAGAGAGAGAGACAATCAGCCAGTAGAGTGGTCCCACAGACAAAGAGACTGTCAGATAGACATTAGAGAGTCTGACAACTAGATGATAGATGGAGACAGACAAAATGCCAAAGACATGTGGGTAACTAATCCACAAAAGATAGGCATATAGACTGATAGACAGAGTGTCAGAGACATATGACTGTAAGATCACACAAGATAGACACATAGACAGAGAGACTGACTGATTGTAGATAGACAGAGAGATGGACCTTGATAGATAATCCCTCCTCAAGGGCAATCCTCTTGCTAGTGTGAGTAATGCAGGGGTGCCTCTTGGATAGGGACAAAGATAAGTCCATGTAGACAAATAGACATGATATTACCCCATGATCTACATCATTGGTGATCAATGGTGGTAGATAGCATGAAAAACATAGATAATTATGAGAGAGATGGCAGTGTCTAATCCCGTAGAAGATAGAGAAGTAAATGAAATTCAGAACTGAGATTTTTTATTTTTCAAGAGATAGAGAGTAGACTGAAAATAGAACACAACATACACTTGATTTCTGCTTTAAATTTGCTGCTGCAGGTCTGGCTGGTCCAATGGACAGCTAACCCACATGTGAAGATGAAGAGGAAATGGGAAATAACAAAGGGGAAAATGCCTTTTGCACAGATGTTGCAAATCAGGTCCAAAATCAGCATTGGAGTTTACCTTCACAAAAGGAGGTGTCGAGCTGATGTCGAGAAGACCAGAGATCCAAAAATGACGAGTTGTTGCATGAGTTGAATGTCCAGGAGGTCCATGACTTGAGAAGACATGTTGATGAAGAAGAGAGTGCGGGGGTAGCTGCTGCATGTGCAGTACTAGAGGACAGGCCGGTAAGCTCAAGTAGAGAGGCGGCAGCACCATGATGAACCCCCGCAGCAGCAAGAAGGAGAAGACGGGCAGTTGTTGGCGCAGATCTGGAGTTGCAAGCTGGAGCAGAATCAACAGGCCGAGCAGAGACAAACGGGGCAGGTTGGTATGGCGGGCAGAAAAAAACGCAGCTATGGCTGCAGCAGACTGTGGATAGGCTGAGAGAAGAAGCGGGCAGATCCAGTAGAAAATGGTGGGGCAGATGCAGGAGAAGATGGCGCTGCTGACTGATATGACGGGCTGCAGAAGTAAAATGCTGGCACGCTGCTTGAGGGCTACGCAGAAGGGCTGCTCTGATACCATGTTGTAAAAATGGGGGAGAGACAAAGATAAAACTGAAACTGAAATGAGAGCAAGACTAGAAAGAAACACAAAGCAAAATACCTTGAGATGAGTGTAGACAAGACACAAGATTGATTGATTATTGATGTGACACCTACAATTTATAGGTGAGAAGTACAAGATTGAGTAGACTCACTTATGGGATAAATGTAGAGGTACCACATGGCACTAGACTCAAGACACAAAGACTCAACTGGAACTAGACTAGAGAAATAGTACACCTAGTGTGCACTTATTTCCAACATGTCTCTGAGGTCGACATCTGTTTTTGGTCGACGTCTGTTTTGCTATGTTTGTGCTTCGTAAGTCTCAAAACGGTCCAATTTCTCAACTTAGAACTTGCTTCTCTCTCTTTGCACGCCCCACTCTCTCTGTTGAGTATGCAGGCGTCCACACAAGAAAGGGAGGGGAGGGGGCAAACATGTGAGGAGGCGCAGGGGAGTAGGCTGGAGGAAGACGCGGCAGGAAGAAGGGGAGGGGGCAGACATGTGAAGAGGAGGCGCAGGCAAGTAGGCTGGAGGAAGCCGGTGACGAGTAGGACGTTAATATACAACCCTTCTACTACTTTTTGGTCTCATAGACCAATTAATGCCCGCGCATTAATTGGTCTATGAGACCAAAAGTAGTACAAGGGTTCCTTGTCATACCGAGCCATGGTAAAGACTAAAAAACTCACACAAAAGACTTCACTAGCTGTATGTCTATCGCATCATCATCAGCATCATAGGGAGCGTCATATGAGCATGTGGATACATGATACATTTACATATCGGTACGGGGGGGAGAGAGAGAGAGAGAGAGTTCTTTACGCTGAGTAGTTGATGTATTTAGCTGACTTACTGCTGTAGCACACTAGAGTGGATGATTACTGGGGCTCTTTCATTCTTCACGTTGCTGTTTCTAAAAAGGAAAAGTTAAGTTGACCAGCATGAACATCTCCATTTTGATGGTTTTGTTTCAGACATATTACTGTTGCAGAACAGTTGTAAACAAGTTAAGCGTTTGCAAACTTGCCACGACATCTTATCCACTGCGTTTTCGTTTCACACTAGGTTCAAATATAGTCCTTTATACCGGGTGCTGGTTGGACATTCCAACAGTTTGACAGTTTTTTGATGTAGATTAATTTGGACAAACATGGTCAACTCCATATAGAGAAACTAGAAAGCTGAAGTAAAAGACGCTGTTGTAGTCTGCAGATTTTTTCCTGTGTTCTTTTTTTGTTAGAAAGATACACTTAACTGTAAAAGGTTGTTAGGCAAGCGCACCAACTAAACTCTCACTGTGATGAACGCTTTTTTTAAAAGGAACATAAACAATTATTTGTAGAATGTTGTTAGAAAAATGTGCCAACTAAACTCTCACTGTGATGAAGGTTTTTGAAGGGTCATTCAACTTTGTAGCAGAGGCTCTTCAAACATTTGGCTACCTCCATGCTGCTGCTATTGGGTTGGATATTCAGCTTCAATGTTTCATATCTGGAAACTCCTCAACGACCGACATGATTATTGCCGAATGCATAGGTGAAGTGAGAAGATCAAAGAAAGCCACATCCTTTCCTGCCATGCTAGAAGCAAAAACATTTGCAGAGTCATTTCTTACGGAGTTTGCTTCAATCAATCCTCTCACAGCTCATGCAATATTGTCTTGTGGTGTTGGACTTCATCAGTTCATGTCCCTGAAAGTTGAGGAGCAGCTTACCCTCACTGAGTTCTTTGACTTGAATGAAAGGAGCTTGATGCTATTTAAGCAGCAGTGCCAAAGCGGGAGCTCAATTTGTAGAGGATCAACACGGGTATGCTCAATTGCTAACCTTAGTGTAGATCAGTCTAAGATGAGAAACGCTGTCCCTGCAAGCAGCAAAGTAGGCCTGTTAGATGAGCATCCGACTCTCTGCAAGAAGAATGAAATTGATGATGCAGATGAGATTAAATGGCGTGCCCAAATAACACCAAGGAAAGCTGCAGTGTGCACTCCGAATGATTTTCTGCTTCCTGAGGGCGACCTTTGGCCTGTTGAGAATAAAGATAACCAAGATGACAAGTATGCACAGTATGGAAGTTGTCTGGCATTTGGGAGTCCCCATAAGGGAGGACTGCAATCTGTTGGCTTGCCTCTGCAAGAAGACAGGACCAGTTTCGTCTCAAGCAACTACGATACCAAATTAAAGAGGACAATGGACCTGATTTTGAAAAAGAATGCTTATACAGTTGAGAAAGAGGGTTATCAAAATGCAACTGGAACAAAAAGTTGCGCAAAGTTTTCCGCCACAAACAAGGATGTTAGGAGTTCCCTATATGCACATGACCAAAGCAGCTCTCAAAAGAAATGGCATTATTCTCCTGTGGCTTCTGAATTGAGCCCTAAATTGGACCCAACAAACATACTTGAAAATGATACACCACAGGAACATGATGTTAGGAGCTATGTATATGCTCATGACCAAAGCAGGTCCCAAAAGAGATGGCATTGCTTTCCTGTGGCTTCTAAATTGAGCCCTAATTTAGATCCAGAAAACATATTTGAAAATGATACATCACAGGAATGTGACATTAGCTTTCTCAGCCAACAAGGTGAGTCTATCTTTTTTAATTGTTCTCAGTTGCCAATAGTTGGAAAGTCCTAATACTGATTCAACCATCTCACAAGTATTCATAAATTGAGCATGATGCAGAGGCAATGGAAGCCAGTGTGGGAGATCTTTTCGAGTACCAACTACATAAAGACCTCGGCAGACAATGCCATAAGGAATGCCCAGTGGAATTTGCTAACGAAACAAGAGCACATCTGAAAAGAAATTTAAATTTTGAGTCTCCTGCCACTGTGAAGCGCTTTAAAAGAGGTCCACTGGAGGGGCAGAAAAATTCGAAACTTTATTTTTTTGATAAATATCGATATGAAGGCAAAGAAAAACAACATCAGCTTGAGAGTGCAAGGGCATACTCTGAAAGACATTCTTGCAGAAATCTGTACAACAGCCCTCAGGGGCATCCTCAGCAGGATGCATACTGTGAGAAACGCCCCAGTAGTGTTAAAAGAGGTCCTTGTAGTGTGCAAAGAAACACATACAGCAACTCCCAAAGATGTTCACGTGGTGCAGAACAACAAACAAAAAGACTCTGTCCATCATGGACTCCAGTTGATAAAAGATCTAAGAAGGTTCTGTGAAATATTTGCTAAAGCAAAAAGACTTTCCATCATGGACTCCAGTTGATAAAATATAGCATCGTACAATCTTTGCTAAAGCTAATCTATACATGAACAGAATAGTTGTCACGTGAATTGAAGCCTCCATTTTTGCAGGTTCTGTCCTTTGCAAGAAAAGGCAATGATCGTCAAAGCCGACTTGTCTGGGAAAGCTGAAAGGATACAACCAAGCAGCCAAAGGCCTTGCCACCATTTGGGGATTCATTCTACCGGTAATTGTCACCTGAACCTCATCAACCTGGAGACCAAGTGCTCTGTATAGAATTGAACATCCAACTGCAAAGCATTCTAGTTTTCAAGTAACTTTGAACGAAGTGACAAGGAACTTGAGACCTGGTTAGAGATTGCCAGGTTGTGATGACTCTTAACTTAGCAAGAAACTTGTATGTGAGTTAGGAAACATTTCCAACAAGATACTAGTTTACTTGTAAATAGCTCATACGGGGTATCGTGAAAAAATAACCGTACATCAGTATGATAGAACATAATCCATACTATTATCCACACTAATTTGGAAGAATTGCCATGTGGTCGGGCTCAACCATGTGGCAGCTCTCCAAGTTCCCCTGCTCGAGCATGAGGGGGAGCGATAGGGCAAGGATCACAAACTATCCATACTATTGGACTTTTTCCCCTCAGAGCACAGAGAAACTTGCTTTAGTACAGCCAGACTAGTTCGATTGCGACTGAGTAGATCTCTCCATCGAGGGCGAGCCTTGGGGGTTCTCCCCATGGCGAAACAAGGGAATTCCGGTTCGGGTACCCCCAAACCCCCTTCTAAACCCTCAGCACAGAAATCCAGGCATGATACACAGAACCAGTCCTATCAGCATGAAGAGGTCTCTTCTTCCCAAGAGCTTCCATCATCACAGGGTATGCAGAGAGCCTGGCGCATCCCACTCAGTGAAAACAGGGATTTCCTAACGGATAACTGACATGCAGGACTGGCTCTGCATGAGCAACACGTGGTGCCCATTTTCTTTTCGGGAAGGGATAACCTGTCTTTTGACCGCCTCCACCCGACTTCCAAGACCCTCTTCAATCTAGGCTATGGCGTTCCAGATGGCTTCAACAAAGGAGGTGTCAGAGTTGGAGTAGGAGGGGCCGTCGGCGGAGGGACCTCAGAGGCGCTGTCGAAAATCCCTCTACCTGGAGGAGGAATCAGGCGGGTGAACGAGGTGCTGGCTTGAGTGTGCAAGGCCAAGAATCTGAAGCTCCAAGCGAAGGCAACGTGGATGGAGACGGCGGCTCTCTAGGAATGCAAAATCAGCAATCTGGAATTGGTAAGAAAATCTGTCTCATTACCTAAGGAGCTGGTTAATGAGTGGAATCTCTCTTACCAGGCTAGGGCTTTGGTAGGGCTTTGCTTTGGGCCAAGACCCCCTGTTGAAACCTTGCGCACATGGATCCGCAATAACTGGACCTTGAGAGGATGGGTGGTAGAACAGACAGTTTCCACCAAACAACTACTACTGTTTTCTGTTTAAAGCAGAACAAATGGCCCTGAATGATCTGGGAGCTGCGCAATGGATGCTCAGAAACTCCCCGTTTTCCCTCTTTAGGTGGTCCCGTGACTTTCCCCCCCTTGGCCCAAAGCCATCCTTAACCCCGGTGTGGATGGAGCTGCCCAATCTACCCCTGCACCTCTACTCTCTTTTGAAACTCATAGTGAACCCACTGGGAAGATTGCTGGGTACAAGACCTATGGATGATCTCAACCCACGTTGGCACCCTCAGGCTCTTATAGATCTCGATATTAGCCAGGAATTGCCGACTAGCCTGTCCATTTCAGTGGGGTCTGGATATACCATTGAGCAGCGCTTAGTCTACAAGAACCTCCCGAATACCTGATTTCATTGTGGAGCTAAGGACCATTTTATAAAAAATTGTCCTATTAATTTCCTACCCCAACCACCTCCTAAGCAGGAGGACCAAAAGCATAGTACAGAGGTTGACAACCAGGGATTCCAATTTGTAGGCAGGAAAAATAAGACCCCCAATAAAAGTTGGTTCCCAAAGGTCAACTCCAAGATGAAGCAGAATAATAGATTCACTCCTCTCCTAGAACCCTCTCAACCTGGCTATGAGAGTCCCAAAGAGGATGAGGAATTTGTCCCAAGCTCACAGATTGAAGCTTAACAGGGAGGATTTGATCGTGAGGTGGACGATATGGATTTCTAGCAAGATATTCAAGAAGAACATCTCCCTTCAGAGGCAGAAGAGGAGATTCTCCCTGGGGAATTCTTGAAGAGTGCCTCCCTGGCTGCTATAAAACAAGGAATCAGAAGTGGCAACTTGTTGGAATCGGGTACCTCCAAAAGGAGATAGTCTCAGGTTGGGGGTATGCAATCCCCAGCTCTTAATGAGAAAACTCCTCAGTCCAGTGGTAAACCACCCTCAAAAACCCCTAGAACCTGATGACAGACAACTTTACAGCGCTATCTTTTAATACAAAAGGTTTAACTGATGATTTAAGACCTAGGATTATTAGAGTGGCTTTGGCAAATAATTCTCAGACCTTCATTCATCTGCCTTCAAGAGAGATCAAAGTGACAGGTGAAGCTCTATAGAGGAATCTTCGCATAGTCTCAGGCAACCATAAATGGTTTGTCACCAACCATCCTCACGGCAATGGGGGAACTGCCTTGGGAATTGATGTGAACTTGGTGGCTTGTATAAAGTGTTAGGGTTAGGGTTGCACACAGACAGGAACACGCAGAGAATGTACAGCAGCAAGAACACTCTCAATAGAGAGATGGTAATAGATGCTCACACGAATAAGATAGCATACAATGTGTGTGGATCTTGGGGGTTGACTCCACAATATCAAAAATACAATAAGTGAGTGGTGTCCTTTAACACCTAATATCCAAGGGGGAAAACCCAAAGGGAGAAAAGTGCTCTTGGTTAGCCCATGTTCACATGTGGCTCTACTCATAGCATATATGCCAATAAATCTCCCGTGTAGTAGCAATTTGAACCTGTACAAGGTATGAGGAAATCACTCTCTGTAGGAGAGTAAGCCTAAAGCTTTGCAGAAAGCTTCAAACTTCTCTTGTCATCTCAAATGATGTGCTGAAATTTTGTCCATATCATTTCGAGTTAGTAACATGTCATCCACATAAAGAATGAGCATAATCAAAGTGCCATGATCCTCTTTCACATAGAGACTGCTCTCTGTTGGACTATTGCAAAATCCTTGCGTGGTCAAATAAGTATGTATCTTCTCATACCAAGCTCGAGGAGCTTGTTTGAGACTATAAAGTGCTTTTTGAAGCTTGCATACTTTGCTTTCATGACCATGCATCACAAAACCAATGGGCTGATTTACATACACTTCTTCCTGCAAATCCCCATTGAGAAAAGCTGATTTTATGTCCAATTGATGCACATTCCATCCATGATGGACAGCCAATGCAGCAACACATCTAATTGTGGCCATACGAGGAGTAGGTGCGAAAGTCTCATCATAATCAATGCCCTTTTGTTGGGCATATCCTTTGGCCACTAGCCTAGTCTTGTACCTGTCAATGGTACCATTAAACTTTCTTTTCAACTTGTAAAACCACTTTGTGCCAATGGGCTTCTTGCCAGCAGGCAAGTCTACCAAATCCCATGTGTTGTTTTTATGGATAGAATCCATCTCATTTTGCATAACTTGCATCCAATGCTCATTCTCATGAGCCTCTTCAAATGAATTTGGCTCATCTGCATCACAAAGTGTACTCATGTAAGCAACATCTGCATGTCCTCTTGCATTACGTGAACTAGCCCGTGTCATGCTACCAATGTAACACGCGGAAGCTCTGGGGGTCTTCTTTCAGCACTAAACACCACTGAGAACATGCTGATGCAAAAACGCAGACAGAAGGGAGAGTAGAGAGAGAGAGAGAGAGATAGCTGGAAATTCAGTATATTCATATGGTAAGGTACCCTACATCTACAGCCAAGGTTGTTAGAGGTGTCAGAGGTGTTTGGTACGAGGCGGGTATGGTACGTGCCTCGAAAGATTCGTATTTTTTAGAGACGTTGGAGGCATGTTAGAGGCGTCTGTTATATATATATATATATATATATATATATATATATATATATATATATATATATATATATATATATATAGTGATAGATAGATATAATATTTATATAGTGAAAGTTGAGAGAGAGAAAGAGAGACTAGAGTGTGTATGTATGAGCCTTGAGGGAGGGTGTGTATGAGAGAGGGAGAGAGAGAGTGTGTGTGAAAGAAAGAAAGTTGTATTAAACATCTGCAAAAGGCCAAAATGACCTATAAGACCAAAATAGTCCATCCTCATCATCTGGATACATCATCAAGATTCAAGGGTACAAAGTAAAATGAAATGAACCAGTAGAGTATAGAGAGAGCTCCAAAAGTGGGTATAAAAAACATCATTATCCTAGTGTGTTTGAAGTTTGACCTATGAACTTTGGGTCTTGAGAAAGGCTTAAGGGAGGGAGGGAGAGGTAGTGTGTGTGATAGGGGCTGCCTTGGGCCCTTAAAGCCCCTGTCTAAAGACTCACACCAGCAAAAAACAAAAATAAAAAATGTGGACGCCTCGATCAGGCAGTCGTTCGCCTCGAATGCCTCGGACTGTTAGAGGTGCGCCTCGTAACAACTATGTCTACAGCCATAGGCTGCCTTTCATAAAAGGTGGAATACACCAAAACAGTCCTACTCTAAGGACCCACTCCATAAGGGAGTGAATGAATCTATCCTTGAGCACACATGCCCTTTTATAGCCTCTTTGGACCCTTGGAGTGCTGGCCGGCCAGCCGACTGGTCTTAAATAATCCAAATTAAACCCACAGGATCTGAATTGGTCAAAAGCATCTGGAGTGCATGAAACAGAGTCAAGAGGGATGATTTGTCTGACGAAGGATGAAAGAAAGTTTGCTGGTCTCTTTCACCTGGACTCCATTTGGTTTTCACTATATCTAGAAGACTGTGGAAGAACACAACCTGAGGAGAGCACACAAACTGTCAAAGAAAGGAATTCAATGCTGGGGAGATGTATGGGACTTCTCAAATCAGAAGTGGATAGACCCTGATCGCTTGGCTCAGATGTTTAAACTCAATAGGGAGGATATGCTTTTTCTCCAATCTAGACTCACCAAGTGGAATCGTGACAAAACTCCACTCATTCAAGCAAGAGAGCCTTTAAAGTGGATGCCTTTCACTGGTCCCATTCCAGTACTCTGTTGCCTATACCCCCTATGCCGGTCAAAGGTATGCCTGTACACGTCAGGCTAAATGGTAAATGGAATTTTCTGTGGGACAGGAAGCAATGGGATTTCAGGTTTTTCAAAATCTGGTCTTCAATAATTCCCCCTAAAAAGTCAATCCTGTTGTGGTTAATTATTATACACAAGGGGTTGTGGACAAATGAGAGCTAAAAAACTTGGGATTGGAGATGGGTTTTATCCCAAATGCCGACAAGAAGAGGAAACACTCCCCCACCTCTTCATTTCCTGCAAATCTAATAAAAGGCTACTTGATTTGGTGCAGCTATGTCTTTCCCCTATTAAGAAATCTCAGATTACGTGGAAACAAATTTTGCTGGGCGATTTCACGAAATGCTCATCTAATCTTTAGAATACAATCCAGGCAGAATATATCTGGTGTATTTGGATAATGCGCAATCATTTTGTGTTTCATAATGCAGACCCCATCAAATACCCCAGCCTGAGTTATGCTCTGTGCGTGTAGATGAGGCTGATTCTCAAGGCGGATAACATGGTATGCAGGGCCCAACAATCCAGGATTGATTTTGAGGAATCTTTGGCAATTAATGAAGCCAAAGATGAATGTGAAGAAAAGATCCGAAGCATCGGAGCTGACCAGGAAAGACAGGAACAGGAATGGGCTGAAGTTGCGAGCAAGTTGGAAGAAGAAGAGGCTGAGCTGGCTAGGTTCATTCTGGAATTGTCTGCGATGAAAAACTCTATAGAAAATTGAGCTTGAGTTAAGCTTCTCTTTAAAAGCTTTATATGATGTACTGAAGTTTCTTTTTTGAATAATACTAAACATCTCGTTCCGATCAAAAAAAAACTATCCATACTAGTATCCACACTAATCTAGGAATTGCCACGTGGCCAGCAACCACATGGCAGTTCCCCACTAGAGCGTGACTGGATGTAACGGAAAAAAAACGTGTCAAAGTCGTGTGAGTGTGCAATGGATGTAACCATGGGTGGAGCATGAACATGCAAATGCATGAATGGGTGTAAGTAAGTAAGCATGGGCAAGTGGATACGAGAACTATGATGGTGTGGTGGGGTGTGGAGTAGATATAAGAACAAATGTGATGAATGGGCTTGATGAAGGACGTACAAGACGGAGAGCCATCTGGCGTGGAGCCCCCCCAGCTGCCAAAGGTTGTGGGGTGTGGAGTAGATATAAGAACAAATGTGATGAATGGGCTTGATGAAGGACATACAAGAGGGAGAGCCATCTGGCGTGGAGCCCCAGCTGCCAAAGGTTCAACCACCTTCAAAGCACAAGGAAAGCCTTGTCAAGGATGATGATGAGAGATTGGTAATAAATTTAGATCATACATACTACTTCTTCATATATGCTTATTGTTGAATTTTCTTGTCTGTCATTTTGATTTCTAGGGTGTATGTACGAAGGGAGCGATTGAGATCAATTAATTTATTGGACAACGATGAGGAAGCCGAATACGTTTGGAAGAGATGTTTCCTTTGCGAACTACATAGGGCTTCTTCCTCCCTTGGTGGTCATAATATTCCATTACGCCAAATAGTACAGAGCACGCAAGGCTTTATCTTGGATCTTGGCGATGTGGTCAATTACAAAGAATGCAGACAAGGTTATTATGCTGTGCAAGACGACTTCCATCCTAGTGTTTGGATCCTCTCCAAGGGTAGACATTGTGGCTAAAGTGATGATTGGGACTAGCCCAAGGTCCTACCCTAGGGAAGTTTTTCAAACCATAGGAAGATCATTTCCTAGGAGATGATAACCCCAATAAAGTCCCCCATGCAAAAGACAAGCTATCATGGAGGCTAGCATATTTTTGGGATATCAAATATTCTGGGAATAATCTTGCTTTTTGATGGAAAAAGAGAGATGGGAAATTTTGTGTAAAACTCTGAATGAAGTTGAGAGGGAGTAGTAAATATGGATACTGTAGCTTTGACTTGGTTGTATTGCAGTTTTTGAACAGTTTTAGTTAATATATATAATTATTATTGATCCAAAATTTTTTTAACATTTATTGTAGCTCCATGTATATAATCAAATATGCACCCACAACGTTTTGGTGGGTGAAAATAATTAGTTTGGTGAGAATTGCTTGCAATTTTGTTCATTTCTAAGGTTTAGCCGTTTTGTTTTTTTCTCCTTAAGGTATATCGGGATCTTCTTTAAATGGTAAACTTGGATTTGCGTACACGTGTCACCTTGCATGCATTCTCACCTTGCTCGCTCACGTCGGTTTCCTTGGCTATGAGCCCCTCTGTCGTATGCATAGAAAGGAGGCAGACAAAGGTGGGAGAGAGATTGAGAACTTACACTCAAGCAGTTTTGTGCTCGTTTTGTTTGCGAGGCTAATTAATTAGCATTAAGTGTTTGTGAATCAACCTTCACGGTGCTAAGGGTAACATGGCTGATTTCATGGTTATGGCGATGAGGGTACCCTCGCCAATGCGAGGGGCAATGGGAGGCGCATAGGAGGGGCGACCATGGTCGCATACGAGGGGCGGTGGGAAGCGCATAGGAGAGGTGAGTAGGAGCAGAGGGGCTATTGGCGATGAGCAGGAGGGAGGACTTTAAGGAATTAAAGTTGCTTTAATATAGCAGGCCCCCTTTGCATGCCTATTAGGCATTAGAAAATTATTTAAAAAGGCCCCATCCACCCCTATTGAATCTTACATCGACGGGGTGGGGGAATGCTCACTAGGCATGCACAGAGGCCTCGAGCCAAACCATGCACAAAAAAAAAGGGTAGTCCCATTGGACCTTGCGTCCAACAGGGGTGGGGCCTTTTTTTTTTCTTTTTCTAAAGTTCACTCTTAGATCCATAAGGTTTACCTTATATCCTTAAAGTTGTTGATGTCAAGGTCATCATTTATATTTTTTTCCATGTTTTCGGAATGTGCATGTACCATCTTTATGATATAGATATTCAAATTTTATATTCACAATGCTTGTTATCCATTTTTTTAATAGCAATATATTTTATAAACTTACGTGATGTCAATCTCAACATGGTCTATAAAGGTTTTTTTATACACTTGCTTTGATATATGTCAAGGACAATCCACATGGTTGAAATGCAATATATAAAATGAAAATGATTTAAAAATTTCTTTTTAAAAAAAACAGAAGTGGCCGCACATATGAAGTTCACCTCTATATTCATAAAGTAAAGATCATCATTTTTAATATTTTTCATGCTTTAGGAATGTGTTACGGTCATTATGACATATTTTTAAATTTGATATTATATTTACTTCTCTAAATATTGTACTTATCCATGCAATTACTTCACTTATGCATGCAATTACTTTTTACTTTTATCATGTTTTGTCTATATATATATGACCCACTTCCTTTATATATTGCTAGTCTTTTACTCTTACCCTCACTCTCATCTTATTTACCCTCTGAGGACCTTCACTCACATCTTTACTCTCATCTCTCATCATGTCTTCAACTAACATCAAAAACCTTCATTGAAGCTATTTTCAATGGTCTACTTGAGAAGAAGGTTTTTGACGCTAGCTTTTTAGCATCAAAAACCTTTCTTTTTAGTTATATGTGTTTGTTAAAATCAACTAAAATTTGTTGTTGTTCATTAATTAGTAGTTATTTAATCCACTCTAATTGGAACCATTTAACTTGTTCATTAATTCGTAGTTATTTAATCCACTTTGATTGGATCCATTTAATTTGTTTGGTTAAAATTTGTTAAATTTAGCAGTTACTAAGCTCTAAGCTTAGATAAATCACTATAATTTTGGTATAAAATCGAATTTGGGGAGTTTGTATACGAGAGTTAAATGTGGTACCTATGTCCAAATGATGTGATTGTATGTATCTTCAAACAATGTAATAAATTAGTTTTTAAAAGGTCACACACAAAAAGATAGAGAGAATGAAAAGTGTGAAATACGAAATTATTTGTTTGTCTATACAAACGAGAGTAAACTAGAGTGAGATAGACATATAGAAGTAGTAATAACAAGTTGTTGATTCTTTCTAAAAAATACTTTTCTAATAAGTAGTATATCATCCTTAGATACCAAACTAATAGAAATTCTTTTTCGATTGTTCGCCTAGAGCTAAATATTTTTATTATGTCGTTTCTTTTGGAAGTGCATTGATGTATAAACGTGTTATGGTTTACCGTTATATCCATAAAGTTATTGCCATGGTCATGCCCTATTGGTTTAAAGGACCTCCGGCCGTTTTTTTGTGCATGGTTTAGCTTGAGGCCTCCCAAGCACCAAGGGGAGTCCCCCCCCCCCCCCCCCTCTGCCCTGCATGCTTGGTAGTGGGCATAAGATTTTTTTTTTTAAAAAAAAAGCCTACCACCCCTGTTGGACCCAAACCCCCGAACCTTAGGTCCAACCGAGGGGGGGAGCTTCTGTGTTTCTAATGCCCCCACCATGCATGCAAGGGGTCTTCCCTTGGTGCTTGGGAGGCCCCGAGCTAATCTGTGCACACATAAAATGGTCTAAGCTCCCCTAGCCAACCACCAACACAATGTTGTCTATTTTTTTGTGCATGATTTGGCTCGAGCCTCTCAGGCACCAAGGGGAGGCTCCTTGCATGCCTGGTGGGCATTATAAAAATTTTTTTAAAGCCCCCCTCCCAAAACCCTCATTAGACCCAAGGTCCAGCGGAGGTGGATGGGCATTAGAAATTAAACCCCCTCCCCAATCTTGTCGAATCCACGTTTTTTTTAAAAAAATGCCCCGTCACCTTCGCTAGACCCAAGGCCCAATGGTGGCGGAGAGGTGGGGGAAGGGACCCAACCAAGAGAGATGGTGGGGGGGAGGGGGGGTGGCTTGTTAGTTGTAATTCTCACAACATATAGTTTTGTTATCTAGCCATGTACATTGTTTCCTTGCACATCGACTTTCAAATATATAATATCAAATGGCCCGTCTTAAAGGATGCGACCCTCACATGTTTACCAATGAAATTATTTTTAAAGATAAAAAACAAATAGAAAATCATAGAAAGAACACATTTATTCCATAATAAAAGCTACTGATTACATGGTGAGGTTTACAAAAGATGTCATATAGTATCATCTAGTTTATCAAAGGCTACTATCACCTTTAACAACTTCAACATTATCATCAATTTTTGCATTCCTACTAAGTATCATTTGCACACTCTATACTATTTTCTCGTACACTTTGTAGGTTTCCTTTGTCATTAGTAATTTACCTAGTAGTATAGCTATATCTGTTGCCATTCAGTGGGGTTTGCTAGTTCTTGCAACCAGGTAGTTGGGATATTTGCATTCTATGTCAGATTATTCATTTATAGGCTGAATGATAGGCAATGATGTATTTTTAATGCTTTTCACCATGATGAGGATAAGTTTGATACGATTGACTATTGGTTGTGATCCTATTTCATACACCATGTAGGCTAAAGGGCTTTGGAATGTTGTCATTAGCATTGAGGCACATCTGTCTCACCAACACAATAGCATAGGACATGTACTTTGGATGGTGATATGAGTTCTGATATAAATGTGCCATCCACCTCCACATCTTTCACAGTGGAGAAAAGGCCAAGTGAGATGGCAAGGATGAACATGAACATAGATTAGTAGTACTTTTAGTAAAAAGAAGCATTATTCCTCATATTCACTCATGTAAAACTATTGTTGCACTTTATCAAGTGCATAAGAATTCTTGGGATGCACTTGCTATACACTTTACTAGGTGCGTAAGCATTATTTCTCATATTCGCTCATGTAAAATTGTGAAGCATGCTTGGGATGCGCTTATGCTTTATCAAGTGTAAAACAAGGTAGAGTGACCTACTTGCATAAGCAATTAGGGTTTGAGCATATGAATAAGGGAGATTTAATAGATGGCTTTCTCAGCAGGATTAAAGATCTCAGGGAGTAATTGGCATGTATTGAAAAGGCTATCTAGACAGTTGTTCTGTGTCTACTATTATTCTCATAGCTCTACTAGATTCATACCAAGGTTTTGCATCTACACTATTTTTACTCGTGATAAAGGGTAACTCCAATGCCTTTACTTTCAATGAGTTGGTTGCACTGCACTTGTAATCTCGACAAAATCAAACTAGTATGCATGTGGGAGATCATGCATTTACTGGCAGTCAAAAAGGTAAAGAAAAATCTTTTTCTTAGGGCGGCTATAAGCCAAAGGCATAATCAGTCTTCTGGAAAGGATGCCGAGAGAAGGAGGGTAACAAGCCTAAGAAGAAAGACAAATGCAACTATTGTCGAAAGTAAGGCCATTACATCAATGAATGCAAGAATAGACTAGAGAAGAAGAGAGACATGGCTATGGTGGTAGGCGGATGCATCAGCACCAAGTGGTGACTATGTAGTATAGGATGATTGGGCATTCATTGTGCTCTGTAGTTATGATCCTTCTATCCATGATGTATGCTTTGATACATCATGTGCTTGCTAGCACCACTAGACATGGTGCTTTGATAGTGGTGCTAGGAAGCACATTACAGCCAAAATATTTTCCACTTGAGCCTTCTTCTCAAGGAGGAACAGTCACATGTGTAAACAACTCCTTGTATCCAGTAAAACGAGTTGGTAAGGTTGTTCTAACTGTCTGCAACAAATGGTGGGACAATCACTCTCTCAGAAGTCTTGTTTTGTGCCAAGCATAAAACAGTCTTGTTTTGTACCAAAGCATTAAAAAGGACTTACTCTGTCAATCTCTACCATTGCTAGGATAAGCCTAGTGGTCGAATTTGTTGATGATAGGTGAACAGTTCATGTGACCAGAGTGATGAAGGCATCGTTGTGGCATGGGCTTTACATGTTGGACACGTATAAGAGATTGGCACATAATGCTTGGTACTCTAAGCCATAGGCTTTACATGTTGGACAGGTATAAGAGTTTGTCGCATAATGCTTGTTTAGTTATTATCATTCGTTATATGAGTGATACAGAGCTATGGCATGGACACTTTGGTCACTTGAATTTTGGTAGTTTGTTGTACGTTAAAAGGCAAGAGATGGTGTCAGAGTTGCCAAAGCTTAAGGCCCCTGTCCAAACATGTATGTGAGCCAATATGCAACGAGCATCATTCCTGAAAGATGGATTAGTTAGGGGTATCCAAAAATTATAGCTTATACACACAGCACTGCAAAAGGGGAGAAGCACATCTTGTAGAAGCTATAGCAAGGCAACTTATTGCCAACTCAATGTGACATCACCTGCCCAACGCAACATGCCCGCTAGGCTTTGCAAACGCTCCTCCTCCCCAACATCATTCCAAACCGAATGGCTAACAAAGGAGGTAAAAACAAGTACCCCACGTATAAGGGTAAGAAGGCTAAGAACCCTGACACATGTCACGAAGTTCAAGGCTGTGGAAGGTGAATCAACTTGCGCAAATGTTCTGAATGAAAGAAAAAACGCTAAAAGAGGCATTGCTTAGAAGGTTTCAGATTATCAAAACTAACTCTAAACTGCAAGACAAGCTAAGAAGTCTTAAACAGAAGACATTGTCAGTGGAAGACTATGCATCCAAGTTCCACACTCTACGTGCGAGGCTATCTCTAGTAGCAAACAGACCATCAGAAGCAGTTCTTATGGACTAGTTCCTACATGGTCTCAACAAAAAACTAAACCCGACGGTGGTAGCCACCAACATCGACCATAAAGGGTTCGACAAGCTCGTGGAAGTAGCAAAATGAGCAAAACATAACATGGGCTTAGAGAAGAAGTCCAAGAAAAAGAAAGGCAACAAGTAAGACTCTTCAGATAGTGACTCTAGAAATGAGTTAGAATCAAAAGATTCAGAATCTGAGTCAGACACTAAGGAGGAGACTAGGCACAGCAAGAAGGGCAAGAAGGACGAGCTAGACGTCCTAGATATAAGAAGGTTGCAGGGAAGCTCGTTGTGGGTTGTGGAAAGACCTCTAGCTCATCTGACTACCGAGCAGGTGTCTTATGCCCAATTTGCAAGGAGGGACATCTGAAAGAGGAATGCAAGATGTAGCTGGCCAAACCTTCACACCCGACATCAAATTGCAGATATAATGTCAAGAATTGGGCAAGCATAGTGGTCAATGTAGTAACAAACACAGCAGCACCCATGGTTGCTGCACCAACACCATACAGACCCTATTATGGGGGTCAAGGGAAAGGGTGAGGAAGAGGTGGTGCTGGGCAGTCAAATAGATTCCAATGTTATTACTATCGAAAGCCTGGCCACCATAGGCAAAATGTTTGTCACCTGTTTCAAAAGCACCAACAAGAGCTGAAGGAAAAATTGGGAGTGGAAGATGATGTTGCACCGTCCACATCAATGCGATTAAAATCAAGGAACTAAAAGATGGACAACCATCTGAGATAGTAATCACCATGTCCCAAGAAGCTGATTTTGTCAGACGAATAAGTCAGTTAGAAGAAAACCACCATGGAATGGAAAAAGCAAAAACATGTCATAGACTTTATGACAAAGGAGGTGTAAGAAGCACAGAAGGGAAGTTGGAAGAAAACCCTTCAGATTGGACAAGGTCTAAGGGAAACAAAGGAAATCTCGAAAGAGGCATAAGAAGAATAGATGCGAGAAGACAATCCTTGAGTTCAGGAACTGTCAACTCAGGTCCAACAACACAATCATCAAACTACTTCATAGGACTTGCTATGGCAATGCATGACACCATTGGCAGCCTCCAAGAGGAAGCAGCAAGACTGCAGAGGAAAGGGGATGTGTTGGAAATGGTGGTCTCCAAGCTTAGAACAAAAAACTATAAAATCCAGAGCAAGCTGCATTTGGCGGCTCAGTCTCATAAAGTAGCCCACATTGTGGACCATGCAACCCAGATGATCCGCAATGTGGAGCTAGCAGCTAAAAAGGATCACAAGGCATTACTCCTCGCAAAACAAAGGGTAAGTTGCGGATACAAGAGGCCATAGAGGTTGATGAAGAACTCCCTATAGTCCAAATACTGGTGGAAGTGATGAAGCAGTGGGAAGAAGAACTAACAGCCATACAAAAGGCATGTTGGGAGGACAACTTACAGCTAGAGTACATGGTACTGCCAGCTCCCATGTGTCATTTGTTGCTCCCACCTTTTCCACCCCATGACAAAGGCGGAGCTCAAGGCGGAGCTAGAGAATCAACATCTGCACAGCCACAACAAAGCTCAACCAGCAACCACCACCTCAATAGTCACCAACACTGGAGGAAATGCACAAAAGGTGAGGGAGCTACAGAAAAGTACAAAAGCTGACAAAGCAACTGAATGAGAAAAAGGAGCTAGAGATCAAGCTCGAACTACTACACAAACAGCTATCCGTAAAAGGTGTTGGAGGGGAAGGCCCAGTGGATCAGCAAGCTATTATTGGACTCAAGCAAAACTGGAGCTACAATACGTACAAACATAGTTCATGCAAGAGCAAAGCAAAGAGCAAAAGTTGCACGAAGAGCTGCTAATAGTCAAGTAGAGTAGATGAGATCACTAACTCCGCCAGCAGCAGCAGCAGCTGCCACAAATAATCAAGTAAACATTCTTCATGAGCAGCTAGTAAACGTTGTCAAGCATAACTAGGATAGAAAATGAAGGCCAGAGTATAAAATTTAGAGTATGCTGCCTACTCACTTGATAAATTCAAACAGTAGTATGATGAAGAGAGATGGGACCTGGCAATAAACCCCTCCACCACATATGTACATGATGATGTATGTGATAGTGATGTGTGTGAGTTGGATCATGTGGGAATGATCTTGAGGTAAGAGATGGCAACGAGATGTTAATCCCATTTTGGATTAACAAGCATGATCCTCAATTGTTGAGGACATTAATAAGTGTCATGAAACGACACTATAAAAGTTGTACATTATGAGATATTGGCCACCCAAGGCCTAGTAAGTGAGTATTGGGCGCCCAAGTGGGAATAAGGGCCAAATGTATATAAGGCATTTTCTCATAATGAAAAGACAGAATCCCCTTTGTGCTATAAAGAGCTCTCCCTTGTGTCTTGAGAGAGAGAGTGTGTCTTGAGAGAGAGTGAAGGTTCCTTTAGGTGAATGTGTAAATTTTCCTCTTGGAGGTGAGGTAGCCCATAACATTTTTGGCACCGCTGTCGGGGAAACACCTTTGTTTCTTCCATTCTCTTGGAGTTTCAGCTCCCATTGCATAGGATTCATTATTTCCCTTGCATTCTGGTAATGCATTGTGTGGAAAATGAATGGATAAGATATGTGCGGTAGAAAGAAATTGTGAGAAATTGGTTGTGATGTTGTGTATGTTTGTGGTGGAGTGGTTTTAGGATAAAGCTTCATTGTTTGTTCTTGTTAATTTTAACATTCACATCTTTGAAAACACCAATGTGAATGAGCAGGTTGGTGTGTGGTTTTCTTTCTTTTTCAAAAAATTCATAAAAATCAAAAACATAAGGGACCATTGACTGGGCCAAGAACTTGCATTTCATTCCTTAGGAGTGGCACAATCGATTTGGTATCAATTGGATAAGTATTACGCACCCAAAATCACAAACTTTCGATGCGGGAGGTTCCACGTGAAAGTGTAAAAAAGTCATTCACGTCGTGAACCATTTCCTAGAGTTTCACGTGTTTCACGTCGCGAATCGCTTACGAAATCAGTGCCACAATTAACGTCGAAAATCATTGGATTGCCTTGCAAAAAAATAGAAAACCTTCCTGACACCGCGAAATTTGCCAAAATTTTTGAACACGTGAAAGTTCATAAAGTGTTCACGATGTGAAACATTCTGAAGTTGTTCACGGCGTGAAACCCTTATTGGTCCACAACATGAACCCTTTTGAAATTGTTCATGGCATAAAACACTTTCGTGTTCATGACGTGAAACATTCTCTGCAGATTCACGGGTTGGCCAAACCCAACGATTAGGCAGTTCAAGGCCACAAGGGTCAATTAAGGAGAGCAACCTATATCAAAACGAGGGGATCTAACCCAAAAGGAAAAAAATTTGAGCACGTGAAAGTGCAGGATAACGTTGACGTCGTGAACCATTTCCTCCAATTTCACGCCGTGAACCATTCTATGTAGTTTCACGGCTTCTGAAAGAAAGCGATAGAATCGGAAGAAAAATTAAATTGGGTTGACAAATAGCTTATCAAATCGTACATACATGCACTTAAGATCTAGAAAATTCATCGGAGATGATCCTACGCTTATCAAATCATACATACATGCACTTAAGATCTGGAAAACTCATCGAAGACGATCTTACACCTGACGATAGTGCATCGAATGACCCAGGATCTTCCTATCAAAGAAGTGTGGGGTCAAGACATTCCGCAAGCACACACCTGAGTGTTTTAAGAAACCTAACCACTGCTAAAACTAGTAGTGAGAAGAGTCCATGGAAGAAGGGCGCTGGGTTTGGGGAAGAGGAGAAACCACCCTCCCCAACCAGGTCCAGTGGTATCATTTATATCGCCCGAGGATTTTTCAGTCTCCAAACCAATCATGATGAAGAAGCGCAGTCTACAGGCATGGGTCAATCAACCAGCGTTGGACTCGGTCCACGATAAGAAGTACCATTCCAAACATCGAATTCTAGGCTGTCGAATACTGGCACCCCCCGAATAAGACGAGACATAGAAAGTGCAGCCAGGACGGGTCAAATATTCTTCCCCACCACCGAGGAAGTAGAGTTAGACCTCAAACGGAGTGAGGTGGAAAGAAAACTACGAGAATTGAGCTTAAGAAAACAAGAGCTCGATACTCGAAGGATGAGAGCTGAGCAAAAGGAAACGGGAAGTTTTAACCCACTCCAATCACGAGGGAAGGAACCACAAATAGTTATGGGTAGAAGTGAGGGAGAGATTCCAAACTTGGAACCCATAAACGAGGAATCCAGATTGGAGGAAGGGTTTACAACCATAGAAGAGGAGGGTAACCTAGCAAGCATGGCAGGCAAAGTAGAGGACTGACTCTGCACCAAAAAGGATATTGAGCAGATGATCAATAACCCTACGTTCCTACAAGACATGGAACTCCTGATTCTGCAAAGACGTACGGAGGCGACTAATGGGGAGTCACTCCAAGGTACTGCGGTTGGACCATCCCATGGACCCGAAATACCAAGAAGAGCCAATATAGGAAGGGGACGAGGTCTAGGAAGGGAGGGAGAAATTCCTCAAAGGCCTGGGATAGATCCAACCATGGACCTTAATGTAGCCACAAGGGCAGACCTACTAAATATGGCGGCACAGATGGGCCAAGAGATGGTCAGAGAAATAGGCACTGCCTTCCCAGATGAAACCCCATATCATTTCAAAACTTGTACAAAAGTTCTCTGCGGACGGGGATCCTATCCAACATGTAGAGATTTTTGAATCCACATGTGAAATCTGCGAGACGGGCGAGTCAGTGATGTGACAATGATACATGCCTTTTCACTGACCTTAGAAGGAAAAGCTCATCAGTGGTTCCAAACCCTTAAGCCTGAGGATAAGGTTAACTTCACAAGGCTAAAGAATGTTTTTGTACCCAGTTTTTGTGGTGACAAATGGAGCCCTGTGTGGCACAATTACATAATATCAAACAAAAAGAAGATGAGTCGATGAGAGACTATGTTTCTCGTCTTAAGCACTTGAATTCGAGGTGAAAACTTCGGGAAAGGTTAACAGATGATCAGTTGTTGCCTTGTTTCCGGAGGGGGATTAGAGACCATAAAATGCATGATTACTTGGTATTAGCCCGACCTGCTACTTTTGATGCATGTTGCAAACTGGAAATCGAATATAAAGATAACACGTTGGAATTGCCGCAGCCAAAAGATGTTAAAACATCTTCAGCAACAACTACGACTTCGCGTGTCTCGACCTACCAAGAAATTGGAACTCAAAGCAAGCAAGTCAAAAACATGACGGTGGATGAGCTCATTAATGCCATATTAGAGAAACTGAAAGTCAAGGAGGGAAGAGAAACATCTGGGCATGGGCATAATCACCTTTACCCCCACAGGGAATTGGTGTGGTGCTCTATGTGTAGATTAAATCACACCACCACCGAGTGTCCACAGTTAAGAGCAAGGCCATTACTCTATTGTGCTCACTGTGTAAAATTAGGAAATCATGACACTTCAATGTGTAGATATCCAAGGTTTCAAAATGTTGCACAACTACCAGCACTTAGAGCCCCATTGGCTTTACCGGTGCCACCTATACAGATCACCGCTACTGCTGGACAACCCAACTCTTCCTACTTACCTAGGGGGATATTCCGGGTACAAGACGCTTCACCCTTTCTGCCACCAGTTCTACCACCACAACCACCATAGGCTAAGATCAATCTAGTATTGATCATCGAAGAGCCATCGAAAGACGTTGACATGGTGTGGGAAATAGAACTTAGCGGGGAGTACTACGAGGAAACGGTTGAGGTTACGTCGGAATACTACGTCCTACAGAATAACATGCCAGTACATGTGTTTCAAACCACCGTACAATGGAAGGGCAAGGATATGAACTCAAATCATCTGAGAAGAGGACCGCTATAATGCTTTGGCTACGGAGGGCTGCATCGAGTCACCGAGTGCCCAACCAAGAATATGGGTCATACACATCAACCACAACAAGTGGCGGCTTTGCCCAATGACATGCCAGTGCTCACATGTACTAAATGTGGAATTGATCATTTGATCAAGGATTGTTCTCATACCGAGCAAGTGGCTCTACTTCTATTGCCAATCAGGCCACCATCCGGACCATTAGTGTACAATCTGGGAAGATCACACCGCTCAATGTCCTAACAAGAGCTCAAGCTCAACTAGGAGACAAGGGAAGAAACCGAGTGGATACGACTCTTTCCAAAACTGGCGCAAGAGAAGAATGAAAAAAGTAGGTAAGGGTGACACAAGGTCACAATCCAAGACGGATCCGAAGAAGATACAATTGATACCAGATCCACCCAATCAAAGGAAGAGGGGTGTCAAGGGATCAATCATAGAGGATCAGACCAGGAAAAGCAAAGAGAGCAACCAACAACTCCTAAGGGGGTTGGTGAATATCCCAATGCCGACAAGGAAATAAGGAAGCTCGAAGATGCCAAGGCCTTAGTCAAAGAGTACCAACGGATTCATGAAGCCAAGCTGAGGGGGCCAACCAGGTAAGGGATACAGTTTATCCACGAAACGAGCCAACTCGGGATAGGGAATTAGACGTGCCAACCCCAATTCCGGAAGAAGCAGAAGAGGAGTTCCAAGCAAACACACTGTCCAGAATGTTTGAGGAAAATGGGTTAGGGGAGTCCATCCATTCCTTCCCTATGGAAGAATACGAGACACCTACTTGGGAAGAACCCTCTATCTCCAAAGAACCCAGAGACATTGGAAGTCTCGCGGCGGCTGTGCTATCCACGCATATGCAAATGCCATTAGGAAAATTATTACACAATTCACCAACCCTATGGACAGATGCAAAAGAATGGGTAGAGGGTAGATTAAATCCAGCCCAATAGTATAGATGAGACTCTGCCACCTCTGGCAGAAAGAACCTTGAGGCATACAAGGGAAACCCGAGTCGTTAAGATACCAGTTAACCAACTGGGATGCTACTACGAAAGTGATGACCACAAATGCTACCATTCCAATTCATCATAATGGGTACCAGGCAGCACTGGTTATCTCAGATGGTGGGGTGGGGGTTAGCATCATTACAAAACCGTTGCTTGGAAAAAAACTAGGAGAAATCCGATCTAAAAAAATCAGATCTGATTGTTAAAATGGCTGACGGAACATCTTTGAGGCCCATTGGGCTTCTGGAGAATGTTAAATTCAAACTTTTTACGTTTCGCTATCATCATACATTTGTGGTCATGGACTTCTTGCGCCAACCTGACACATATGACATAATATTGGGGAGACCCTTCATGAGGGAATCCAAATTGGTGCATGATTGGGCCTTGGATCATGTGAACCACCTCTATACAGATATGCCAACCCTCGGAGGGAGATCCCAAGGATGAAGAGGAAATGAAAATGTATGCGTCACTCCCTCCTCCAGACTTCAGTGAAAACTAGATGCATGTGTTGGCCACCATTGATGTGATGCAGCCCAGGGAAACCCAGTATTTGGAATCTGGAACCATCCCCATGACCTCTATCTGCATGGTTAGGAGGGGAGACATCAAGTATAAAAGGTACTATAGCACGAAGCCGTACCAGTGCTCAGTGCCTCATACGGTGGCGGAAACAGAAATAGTATATAGCCCGGCGAAATGTCCTATTACGAAGAAAATTCACAGTGGTGGCTGAGGTACCTTGAGGCCACTAAGGTACATGATGAGTTCTCAAAGGATTGGGGCGAGGAATTAAGATATCGTTGGAGGGAAGGCACAAAGAGAAAATCGTCCTTCAAGAGCCAGAAGAAACACCCAAGCTTACAAAAACTGGGCGTCGAAAACACAACAAAATCCTAGCAGCAGAGGCAAAATGTGAGGCTAAAAAGATCATGGCTAAAGCCAAAAGTGACAATGAGGATAAACCAGACTTGCTTTCAGTACCCGACCACTTCAAAACCTACACTGTTAATGAACGGAGGGTGGTCCGACTGACAGGGCTACAAGGGTGAAAGAGGATGGGCTGTCCACATCGTAAGATGGCTCGACAGAAGTCAAGGAGGTAGATATTACGAGACCAGGGGAAGAAGCTCGGCCTGTCTACATTGCTAAAGATTTGACTTCGGTTGAAGAAGATGAGCTCATTGCTCTCCTCAAGGAATTTAAGGATTGTTTCGCCTGGGATTAAAAGGAGATGAAGGGGGTACCGCCTGAGGTGGTACAGCATACGATTCCAATCATGGAAGGTTCAAGACCAACCAAGCACAAGCCATACCAGATGAATCCTAAGTATGCAGCAATTGTAAACATCAATTGTAAAGGAGGAAATTGACAAGCTCATTGCTGTGGATTTCATCTATGAAATCGAACATACGGATTGGTTGTCACCAATCGTAATAGTGCCCAAAAAGAATGGAAAGCTTAGGGTATGTGTTAATCTTAAAAAGGTTAATGTAGCCACTAGGAAAGACCATTATCCAGAACACATGGAGTGGATGTGGGAGAGAAGCTTATAGCTTCTTGGATGGATTCTCCGGCTATAATAAGGTGTCCACAGCACCAGAGGACTAGCACAAGACCGCTTTCAATACAATGTGGGGGGCATTTGCATACAAAGTTATGCCATTTGGCCGTTTTGGAAAGAGTGGATGTGGGAGAGAAGCTTACAGCTTCTTGGATGGATTCTCCGGCTATAATAAGGTGTCCATAGCACCAGAGGACTAGCACAAGTCCGCTTTCAATACAATGTGGGGGGCATTTGCATACAAAGTTATGCCGTTTGGCCTCATAAACGCCCCAGCAGCCTTTCAACGGTTGATGTTGTGCACAGCCTTCAAGGACTACTTACAAAAGTGGTTGGATGTATTCATTGACGATCTATGTGCACACTCTCGATGGGTGGACCATCCGGCCTGCTTGAGGAAAGTGTTCGAGCGATGTTGATTATATCGTATATCACTGAACCCCTTGAAGTGTCAGTTTTGGTGGGTCAAGCATGGTGTGATATTGGGACACATTGTCTCAAAGAATGGTATATCCACGGACGATAGCAAGGTTAAGCTGATATTGGAGCTACCACCGCCTACCAACTACAAGGGAGTACAAAGGTTTATGGATCATGTGGGGTATTATCGCTGCTTCATAATTTTTTATGTTGAAATAGCTAGACCCTTGTACAAGTTCCTCATTGTCTTTGAGTGGACTGCGGAGTGTTAGATCGACTAAAGTAAGCGTTGGCAAGCGCGCCAATTCTACGACCCTCCGATTGGGATCTCATATTTTACGTGCACATTGATGCATCAAATTTTGCTATTGGTTGCGTACTAGCCCAGCTTGGTGAGTTCAAATTGGACTATCTAGTTTGCTTCGCTAGTCATTAGCTGAATGATGCAAAGGTGAATTACACCACCACATAGAGAGAGAAGGATTGGTCATGGTTTACGCCGTTAAGAAATATCGACATTACCTCTTGGCCAACAAATTCGTATCTTTCATGGACCATCAAGCCTTACTATACCTAGTAAATAAACCTTGCACCACGGGGAGAATCACACAGTGGTTACTATTGTTGTTGGAATTCGACTTTATAGTCACGGTAAGGAAGGGAACACAGCATGTGTTGGCCGACCACATGTCAAGAATTCCAAATGGGGAACCAGTAACTAGTGTTGATGATGAACTCCTTGATTCTTATTTATTTAAGTTGGACATGGTACCCGAATGGAGTGAAGAAATCTCAGAGTATCTAGCTTATGATTTTTCGTAGGAAATACCTTTGAACAAAGATAAAATGCGGCAGCTTATCAAGCTGGCTACACCTTATCAACTGATTACGGGAGAACTATATAAGCTTAGAAAAGATAATGTGCTCGGACGATGCGTTAGAGAGGATGAGTTCGTCTCACCATATTGGAAGAAGCTCATTCAAGAATAGTAGGCGGGCATTTTGCTAGAGAAATCACAGCTAGAAAAGTGCTTCAAGCAAGACTATAGTGGCCTACATTATTCGGAGATGTCATAGAATTTGTCAAAAGATGCGATGAATGTCAACGTTTCGCTATTCCACAGCAAAAGGACAAGATGCCGCTCATCCCTATTATTGTAAGACAACCATTTGAGAAATGGGGGATAGATTTTGTGGGACCGATTAGTCCAACGGCACATCCATCCCAAGCCTGATACGTGATCGTGGCCACGGACTATCTCACGAAATGGGCAGAAGCCAAAGCCTCAAAGAGAGCTGATACGCGAACAACTACAAAAGTTTTATATGAGCAAATCATCTCGAGGTTCGACTGCCCATTAGAATTGGTGAGTGATAGCATCTCACATTTTATCAATGAGGTGATTGATCATTTACTTGTGGAATTCTTAGTGATCTATCGAAAATCATCACCTTATTATCCACAGGCCAATGGTCAAGCAAGCAAGGAGTACAAACAAGATATTGTGTACTATCTTGACGAAAACCTTGGAAGCCAGTCGAACAGACTGGGAACATAAGCTGACAGAGCAACCCTATGGGCCTATCGAACATCATATAAGGTAGCGGGTTACACTCCTTTCTGTCTAGCTTATGGGTGTGGAAGTAGTTATGCCTATGGAATACCTAGTCCCAAGCTTAAGGATTGCCGTACAAGAGCGTCTAACGGAGAATGCATTAGCTGAAAGGCTAATTAACTTAGAAAAGCTTGATGAGACCAGACTGATAGCATCACATGGACTCATGGTTGAAAATTTACGAAGGAAACATTGGTTCGACAAAAACCTTAAGCAAAAAGAACTTGAAACGAGGGATCTTGTCCTCATGTATGGTGTTGGTAGCACCAGGAAAAAGAAACTTAAATACCGAGGCTTGGGACCATTCCAAGTATCGAAAATTGCACCTCAAGGGTCTGTTCGAATTGAGACAATTGACGGCATCCAAATCGAGGGTTATGTCAATGGAAGTAAATTAAAAAAATACTTTGGACCACTGACCCAAGAGATGCTCTTGCAAGAACATCTCTTGAAACTTTCATTTAGAACTCACCATTGCCTTGTAATCCAAGTTCTTCCTTATTGTTTGAATCTCCAAGAAACTCACCATTGCCATGCTTCTTACTTATTGTTCTCATCTCCAAGGTTGTAAGCACTTCTTATGCTTTTGCATTGGAATGCACATTCTAAAGCATTATTGTAATTAAGGTACAACAACTTTGTCTCGTTTTTCAACATTTTATGGTATTTATATTAGCGTAAATAACATGTCACTTAACAAAGCAAAGATAAGTTAACATAGGATTACCTAAAACCATTTCTTTGTATGTTTATCATAAGGTAAGATCTAGAGAATATGAGCACACTTCATCAAAAAATATATGACGACTTTATGTTTATGTGCACTTGCGCATACACACACACGTGTGTGTGTGTGTGGGTGTGTGTGTGTGTGTGTGTGTGTGTGTGTGTGTGTGTGTGTGTGTGGGTGTGGGTGTGGGTGTTTTTGTGTATGGGTATGTGTGTGAGTGCATATGGGGGTGTGTGTGTGTGTGTGTATGTGTGAAAGAGAGAGAGAGAGAGAGAGAGAGAGAGAGAGAGTGCATGTGCATACGTGTATATGTGTTTGTACACGTGTGAGTGTGTGTGTGTATGTGTGAGAGAGAGAGAGAGAGAGTTTTGTTTACCAAATAATGTTGATGCATGAACATAAATTATAAAGGTGATTAAATAAACTACCAATGAAACTGTGTGTGTGTGTGTGTGTGATTGTGTGTGTGTGTGTGTGTGTGAGAGAGAGAGAGAGAGAGAGAGAGAGAGAGAGAGAGTTTTGTTTACAAAATAATGTTGATCGAGTGGTCAGATTTGAGAGGAAAAACTTTTTTGGTATGGGATGGTAATCATCGCTTCAAAGCTGTCTCATAGCAACGAGGGTAAGTGTTCACTCTATGAACTATAGAGTACAATTTCTCAATACTATTTATCCTCAACTTTCTATAACATTAATGGATTATATGCAACTTATGCAAATGAGAGACAAGACACATAAGAGTTCGGTGCAAGTTTTTGGATGTGGCCCATGGTCAAGAGGGAGAGTTGTTACTCACACTCAATGGAGTAAATTGGAAAGCATTCATTATGGTTTGAAGCTAAGTAAATAAATAGTAGAGTCTTATTACTCACACTCAATGGAGTAAATTGGAAAGCATTCATTATGGTTTGAAGCTAAGTAAATAAATAGTAGAGTCTTGTCTATGCACCAATTTTACAAGGATTTGTGTTCCTTTCACTCTTGGGCATGAGATCTATTTGGATATATGAACATATAGTATTTTGTATATGCAGCATTATGAGGACTCGTGCACCTTCCACTCTTGGACATGAGATCTATATGTTCTAAAAGTTCGGATTGGCAAAACAAAGAGAGTATAATGGTAGCTCTCCCCAAAGACTTAATCAATAATTGAAAGAGGAATGATTCTAGAGATAAGAAGTGCACCTATTAACCCTTGGTATAACAGCTTGGCTGGCTTGCATGATGGCCCACTTTGTCTTCAAGGTATGTGTTTAGTTGCTTGGGACACTAAACCAATTGATGGTTGTCTTGTAGAGGTAACTCACCAAGCTTATTCTGCTTTGTGTAACCAAGGAGGATTTTCATGGGGCATTAATGGACAAACCTTTTGTGCACACTTGGAGATGAAGAATATGAAACTAGAACACACTTGCTTTAAGAGTGGTGGAAAAGGTATGTGTAGCAATATTAACTCCCAATTATGTATGTGAATAAATCTAAGAGGTTGGATAAGATTTTACATGATTAGCTTGCAGAGATTCATCAGTAGGGCATACAAAACCACACTATTGCTAATCTGAATAATGGCCCCAGTTTCTTTTGAGTCTTGTTCAACATTAATTAGATTAATAACAAGGCGGTGAAGAAGGAAGACTTGTAATGGATAACAGCTTCAACAATCAGTCCTACAAGGTATATGTCTTATATTTTCACATAGTTCTTACATTGTTTTCACCTTTGTTCGTTGTAGTGCATGTAAGAAAACTTTAAGTTGTGTATTTGAAAAATGAGATCTTAAAAATCTTATCATGACCTAAAGAAGTGCGAGATTTTTGGAAAATGCCAACAGATAATATGCCTTTCTGCACTCACATGAAGAAGGAGACATATTAGTACCATGCTTGTATAACTAACCTTGAAGGGATCACTAAACAAGTGTGTAGCAAAGTTTTCTTAGGCTGATCTACCAACATCATTTTGATACCCAAACGGCTTCACAATGAGGGTGACATTCCTTCATGGAATATTCATTATAGAGAGCTTATGGAGTCAGTTTTTCAATTGGAATAAGTCCACCCCTAAAGTGTATTGAACAAGTTAGTTTTGTAAGTTGCTTTACAACATCCTTTCACCTTTGAAAAAGCCGTATTATTTATTGATTTATTCTCTTGAAGTCCTTTGAAAGTGTGTCCCTAACACTAATCTTTCTTGCCTTCATATCTGGCTCAAACATTAGTCGCATATAACCTTAGACTTGTAGCATCCCCAAATAGTTCATTAGAAAGGTTCATAGTAATGTAATTTATGCATTTCCTAGCCTTTTTACCTCATTCTCTTCTATCTCTTTCTCTACCTTGTGGTCTCTCATCCACGTCAACAATAGCATCCCAAAATTCCTTATCTTTCAAACTATATAGTAGCCCCAATTATTCGTATATAGCTTCTCAAGCACAAAATAATCTGATGTCCTCTCTATATATAATGTATAATGATGAGATTACATGATTAAAAATTTCCCAAATCTAGTGAAAATAATTTGTATATGTAACCAACTAAGATATACTCACAAAAACCAAGTAACACTTTGCCAAAGTTGATGTTGTTGTAAACTAGAGCTTGTCGTCCCACCACAACTGTAGAGCCTTCAAAAGTGTATGTTTCCAAATATAAATCTCCAAGATATGAAGTACAAAGTAGTAATATGTATGAATAATAACTGGTGAAATATGAACACTTTTCATAACCTTTCCAAGAGCTCCAAAAAAGGGCTTTAAAAACATGCAAATAACAATATTTCAAGTAGAGAAACCAATGAAAGGGAGTGATAAACTAGATGCTATAATCCCAAAAGATGATGGGACAGACTCTAATAGTTAGCAAAGCTTAGGATGCTCTAATACCATGAAAAGAAATAGGAATTGTGAAAAAGCTAAGGATGCTTCAAATATGCTCCAACTCTCAAAACCCACATGCAAAGGGATCTTCACGAGCTTCTATAATAGTAACCGTTAGCTCCTTTTACATCTGATGTTATATGTAGCATTGGAGCTACTAACCCAAGCTCGCATTGAGTAAATTCTCACTGCTCCAATATTTGTGGTGTTCGATGATGTAAACATAAGTAACAAGTTAGGATGTTGACTTAATTAAACACCATATTCCCCAATACAGGTGTCCAAGTCTACTATTTGGCATGTGCGCTTAATCATGACATGCCCACCACCACATTTACCCTCTCCAATATAGCCAACCATTTTCTAGGTAAATGTGTCAAGTCTACTCTTTATCATGTGTTAGGTGTCAGGTGCGCTTAATCATGGCATGACCACCACACTCTCCAACACATCCAATCATTTTCTAGGCATGAATCTAGGTATGCAATCACGGGCATCTGATGAAACATCATACAAGATTAAAAGCTTTCTGAACGGAAAAGGATTTTGGAACCTTGTTACAGGTGTGCGGAGCCAGAGCCGGAACTACCCCGACAAGCTACACAACAACAGGTTGTAGCTCATAAACAATGGTCAGAGAGAGCATACAAAGTTTTGCATTACTTGTCTATATGTATCTCGGATGCTATACTCGTACATATACATGATGTTGAGAATCCCAAGGATGCATGGGATACGTTGGTAAAGCTGTTTGATACAGATACTAGTGCTCGTAAGTCTCTCAGTTGAGACAACAGATTCATAATGTGAAGCGGAAAGGAAGGAGTATTCATGATTATGTTGGTAAAGCTGTTTGATACAGATACTAGTGCTCGTAAGTCTCAGTTGAGACAACAGATTCATAATGTGAAGCAGAAAGGAAGGAGTATTCATGATTATGTACAAGAGATAAAGAAGTATGCAGATGCATTGGTAACTATCAATGCCCCCATGCCTGATGATGATTTGGTAGACATTGCCTTGCATGGTCTTGGCAAGGAGTACAAGTCTTTTGATACATCTATCTCTGTTCGGAGTACAGGTTTACCAGATTTTGATGAGTTGGTTTCACTCTTGCTTGTTGAGGAGATCAAACTCAGTGACTCTTTTCATGATGCATCTACTAGCCATGATGATAATGGCAGGAATCAAGCTTTCTATTCACAAAGGGGATTTAGAGGCAGGGGGAGATTTGCATCACGAGGTCGTGGATGGCAGGATAGGTCACCCCACAACAGAATTTTCAACCTTGAAATTTTGCATCAAGCAGTAATGATGGTAGCGCAAATCACTTGTTTGCCATGAAACATGTCGTGGGATCTATGATGACAAATAGTGACAGTGATGACACTTGGTATATGGACTCTGGAGCATCAAACCATATGACTTATCATGGCGAATGGTTTGAACATATGAAGCCTATGGATGTGAAAGGCTATGTGGAGATAGGAGATGATACCCAACATGCTATCACACATGTTGGAAGCGTACCATTGGTGATGCACAATGGTGAAACAAAGTCTATGGCAAATGTCTTGTATGTGCCTTCTATTACAAAAAGTTTGGCCTCAGTTGGTCAAATGGTCGAACAAGGTTTACAGGTTTGTTTCAATGAGCATGGTTGCTTCGTTGAGGATTTCAAAAATGGATGTAGAGTCATTGCCAAAGGCAAGAAAGAAGGCACGTTATTTAAGTTGGATACTGGGATTCCTGAGTTGAAATCAGCCATGTTCTCTAAAAGCAGAAATGTGGTACAGGACATTGACATGTGGCATAAAAGGATTGGACATGTGAACATACAAAGGTTAAAGGACATGCAGGCAAGAGGCATTGTTAGTGGGCTGCCTAGATTCAAGTATGATGGGAATATGCATGTTTGTGATGCTTACTAGTTTGGAAAGCAAGCAAGGTTGCCATTTCCTAAAGAAGGCAACATGAGTAGCAGGCCACTTGAGATAGTTCACAGTGTGTATGGGGTCCGGCACAAAACCCATCTATTAAAGGCAGCTTGTATTATGTGACATTCATTGATGATTTCAGCAGAATGACTTGGATTTACTTTCTCAAAGAGAAAAGTGAAGTGTTGGGAAAGTTTATGGACTTCAAAGCTTTTACAGAGAAGCAATATGGCTCTTGGATAAAATGTTTGAGGAGGTGGTGATTGAATACACCTCACATGCTTTTGAGAATTTCTTGAGAAAGCATGGCATAAGAAGGCAGTTAACTTACAGGTGTACACCTCAGCAAAATGGTGTTACTGTGAGAGAAAAAATAGAGTCATTTGGAGGTGGTGATTGAATACACCTCACATGCTTTTGAGAATTTCTTTAGAAAGCATGGCATAAGAAGGCAGTTAACTTGCAGGTGTACACCTCAGCAAAATGGTGTTACTGTGAGATAAAAAATAGAGTCATTTGTGATGTGGCTAGGGCAATGCTCAATGAAAAGAGCATGCCAGATTATTATTGGGCAGAAGCGTGTGCCACAGCGTTGTATGTACTTAATAAGATACCCACAACAACCATACATGGAAGTACGCCAGAGATGTGTCTTACAGGTTTCAGGCCAGCCATTGGACACCTCAAAGTGTTTGGTTGCATAGCTTATGTGCATGTGCTAGACGAGAGAAGGAGGAAGTTGGATCCTAAGGCAAAAAAGTGCATTTTTGTTGGGTATGCATAGGATCGCAAGGCATATAAATGTTACAATCCACAAACTAGGCAAGTGGTTATCTCACGAGATGTGGTGTTTGATGAACTTGCTAGTTGGTACAAGGCAAAGGATGAGGGTGTCATTGATTTTGTTGATGCTGATGTGCATGTGAACTTGCCACAAGCAAGTTCTATTTCTCTGTCTGGGCCAGCAGAGTATGAGAGTAGCACTATACGTCCATGGTCAGGATGCTTGAGACATGAGAGTGTGAGCACTGGGAGTAGTGCTATGGATAAAGGGAAAAAGAAGGTTGAAGGAATTGGCATTACAAGTTATGAGTCGTCAAGTTCAGAAAGTTTGGATGAGGAACTTGGCATACCAGTTTTACGCACATCATGTGCAAGGCAAGATAGATATGTGCCTCCACATGCTAGAGTGACAAGTGTTCAGAGTGATCTGCATGCACTGCGGAGATCCTAAAGGGTCAGGTATCCAGTTGATAGGTTGACATATCGTGACTTTGCTATGCATTATGCATATATGACCTCTTTGGTGAAGCATGTGGAACCTACATGCTATACAGAAGCTATTGGGAAGCATGTATGGGAGAAGGCAATGGATGTTGAGATGGACGCATTGGTTCATAAATGAAACTTGGGATTTGGTTGCCTTACCACAAGGCAAAAATGTCATTGGTTGCAAATGGGTTTATAAGGTGAAATACAAATCAAATGGTTCCATTGAGCACCATAAAGTGCGGTTGGTAGCTAAGGGTTATGCACAAACCCAAGGCTTGGACTATGATGAAACATTTAGTCCAGTTGCAAAGATGGGAACAGTGAGAGTAGTCATTGCTATGGCTGCAACAAATGGTTGGGAAATGCATCAAATAGATGTGAAAAATGCATTTCTAAATGGTGATTTACAAGAGGAAGTTTATATGGCACAGCCAGAAGGATATGTACACCTGAGGTACCCCACTCATGTATGCAGATTAAAGAAAGCATTATATTGTTTGAAGCAAGCACCTCGTGCTTAGAGTGATAAGATAAGCCGATATCTTATCTCCCTTGGATTTCAGGTTTCTTCAGCAAATTCCTCACTCTATGTGAAGAAAATAGATCATGGGATTGTTTTACTTATCATCTATGTGGATGACTTGATTGTCACAGGAGATCATGCTACAGATGTTATACAAGAAGGCATTGAGTGGGCAGTTTGATATGAAAGACTTGGGTGAATTGAGATATTTTCTTGGGATTGAAGTGATCAAAGACCATGCAGGGACATGGTTAGTGCAACGCCAATATGCATTGGATATGTTGGCAAAATATGGGATGACAGGGTGTAAGCCAATGAGTACACCTTTGGAGCATAATGTGAAGTTGCGGGCTGATTTTGGTGAGGAGTTGGATGATCCATCTATGTATAGAAAGATGGTTGTGGCAGTCTTATTTACATGACTATCACACGTCCGAATCTCAGTTATGTTGTGGGGCTAGTAAGCCAATTTATGCAAAGCCCCAGAAAACCTCATTTGGATGCAGTGAGACGCATTATGCGCTATGTAAAGACCACTGCACATTATGGTCTTCTTTATGAGCATGGTAAACACGGCTACATAGATGCAGATTGGGCAGGTAGCTAGTATGACAGGAGGTCTACTAGTGGTTATGCCTTTACATTTGGAAGTGCAGTGGTGAGTTGGAGTAGCAAGAAGCAACCTACTGTTGCTTTATCTAGTACTACAGAGGCTAAATACAGGGGTGCAGCCATTGCTACATGTGAAGGAGTATGGTTAAAGAGTCTCTTGGCTGATTTGGGTGAGCCTATTTGATGGCAAGGTTGTCATTCATTATGACAACCTTGTATGCTGCTCATGTCATTCATTGTGACAACATGAGCAGCATACAATTGGCCAAGAATCCAGTTTTTCATGCGCGGACCAAACATATAGAGGTCCACTATCATTTTGTCAGAGAGAAAGTGTTGGATAGTACAGTGGATTTGCAGTATGTGAAGACTGAAGAGCAAGTGGCGACACCTTTACAAAGCCACTTAGTAGGGAGAATTTTGAGTACTTCCGTACTATGTTGGGAGTACATGGGATGAGCTTGAGGGGGAGTGTTGAGAGCTTTGATAGCCCAAGCTCATCTACATCTTCATCTATGGCAGTACATCATGAGCTTGAGAGGGGATATTGAGATTCAAGCTCGATGTCAACTTGTGCCATTTGCACTATGTGCTGGCATGTTAGGTGGTAACATGTGTGAGACATAAATGACCGCGTCCAGCTGGTCATAGTGTGTGGACATTAGCTAGGGTTAGCAGTGTGTGGACACAACACATGTAGTGTGTTGTAGATTATGGATCATGGCTTTATGCATTATGTGAGAAGGGAGATGGCTTCCCTCTCTGGGTAGGGTTTGATAATACATTAGGGTTTGCTCCTGTGTGTGTGTTTCCTCTCCCTCTACCTGTTTTTCATCAATATACAAGTGAATGGGTGTGTGTGTAGGAACAAGCCCTTAGCAAGAGTCTGTATAAATGAGTGAGTAGCAGTGGAAAGGTGAGAGGTATCTACTAGGAGAGAATAAAGGGTAGCATGAGAAGATCTAGGATGTGTGGAGATATTCTAAGAAAAGTGAAGAGGTGGAGAGAATCAAGCAAAAAAGGTGAAGTGAATCAAGGATGAGGTGTCCCAAATCAACGAACAAATCAGTGGAGCAGATCATGGACAAACTTGTATAAATTGAGGCATTGGCCTAATGAGTAATTTGCTAGTTTTTGAGTATCCATGCTTACATTAAGCTATCAGTTAATTGCCCACTAATCTCATCACCTAATCACTTACTAATGATTTGATTCTTGCATTTGATCCACCATAGCTCATCACTTTGCTTGCATGTTAACAACATCTGTGCTTGGTCAACTATGCATTGAAATCTTTTTGGAGAATTGCTGCCCAATCATCTTTCTTGATTTTATGTAACCTATATAACTTATGCATGTCCATGTGATTGTATCTTTCTATGGGATTTACCTACATGATCATGGTGAGTGCCCTCCATGCCTTTTCTATGTTTTGTTTATCTTTTGCTACCTGATGATGGGCTTATGTTCTCCTTTTTGCTATGTCAGGTCCTATCCTCACAGTAGATGCATAGTCAGACTCAGATGCCATCCTGTTTTGCAAACATTGAGCAATGATTCATTCTCTTGAATTACAGGTTGGTAGGAGCTTCTCTCCTTCTTATGTTTAGGTGTATGCACATGCCCTAGGCTATGTGTGCGGGAGGGTTTTTTCCTTGGTCCTCATGGTGGATAACAACCCTTGCAATACCAAGGTGAACCAGGTAGGTCAGAGTGGTTCTTTTCATCCAACAGACCCAAATTTTTAGTCTCTGGTTTTTTCCAAGGGATCTCAAACATAGCCATGACTATTAGGGTACTTAATGAGAGGTGGAATTTACTATGCCTTCCCTAGGCTATTTACCTGATTTAGTTTGTGTGAATCTATTGGTTGTACCAAACCCAAAATTTATGTGCCATGATTATTTATGTAGGTTTTAGTTAGGCATGATTGTTGATCACAACATATTTTCAATCACAAGAGTGCTTTTGAAGAATTAGCAGTGCAATTTGTTAATTGAAAAGATGAATTTGACAACTAAATGATGCACGTGCATATCTGGTAGACTTCAAGAGGCACAAGACATGACTGCATGATTTCACCTAATCAACTGATCTATGTTTTTGTAGTTACTTGTGATTATAAGCTTAGAGTTCCTATATTTGATTGGAAAAAAATGGAGAGGGTGACTTTTAAGCAGTGTGGTCAACTTTTATAACACAGACAACCTCTTTTTAATGTAGACACAGTGATGGATTCAATGGTTTAAGTACATGCACCTAGTAGATCACACAAAGAAAATAAAAGACATGAAATCTTTCACGAGTCAAGGATAAATCCTACTTGGTTACATAGGCGAAGCAGAGTAGAAACAAGGGTGTAATCGAAGGCACTTGAGGAGCAAGCAAGAAACACAAACAAATTAGAGAAGGTTCAATGATGTAACCACATAATAATCATAGGTAAAAATTACGATCAGGAGGTTTTAAAGTCAGGCCATAAATGGAAGGCGATCAGGAGGTTTTAAAGTCAGGCCATAAAAATTACGATCAGGAGGTTTTAAAGTCAGGCCATAAAAATTACGATCAGGAGGTTTTAAAGTCAGGCCATAAATGGAAGGCGACTATGTGTCACATGGAAATTAAGTGGGCATTGGGATTTGCACCGTGATACCGACATACAATCACACCACCACGAAATCACACCGTTCGATCACACCCTAGAATCAGGGCACAGACGAAATTACGGCCCAACGGAATCACATTGCCCATTGTAGGTAATAGAATCATGTTGGAATGGAATTGTGCCCATTATAGGCAATGGAATCACATTGAGAAATCATGGTCCAACAAAATCACATTACCCGATCACGAAACGGATTCACATTGGAATAGAATCATGCCCATTATAGGTAACGAAATCTTGTCCCGAAATCATAGCCCAACAGAATCATGTAACAAAATCACATCGGAACGAAATCATTCCCATTGTAGGCAACAGAATCACGTCATGAGATCATGCCCATCATACTTGCATCATCTTTTTACGATTAATCCTAGGCTGACCTAGACATATGGTGCTTGTTAAACCATGGTGTTTGGCCTTAAGATGGTGTGTTGTTAAACCATGGTGTTTGGCCTTAAGATGGTGTGTTGATAAGGAAAGTTTTACCAAAATTTTTCCATCACCATATTTGGCTCTCCACAGCATCAATTTTAGTGGTTAGAAAGATGTTATTGCATTAAGCATAGCTTGAGGTTGTTCTAGGCGTGGAGGGTTGGTTTATGTTATAGACCTAGCAAATCCTCTTTGGAGCATAAGAGTTCATGTTCTATCCATTTTATTAAGATTTCCATTGATTCATTGGCAAGTTCTTATGGTAACAATCTGTATTTCGAATTGTGTTTTTGTGTTTCTACCAATTTTTCCTTTCCCTTGGAGCAGGTTTTTGTTAGGGTTCCGTGTTTATTGCGGGCTGAGTGCGATTTTTATCTGAGAAGGTTTTTGTGGCTTCAACATAGGTTCTTGTGGTTTCTCTATTGCAATGTTGGGCACTGTTTTGAGCTATCGTTCCATTCAAAGATTCCCCTTTCGAGGTTTATTCTTCTATTCTAGTTTGTTCCAGATTTTATCCTTTTGTTATCTTTGGAACCCAGATTTTGATATTTCCTTGATAGTAACCTTGGAATCCAGACTTCTTATTAATATCCACAACTTTGTGTGGTGTTGGTTGACATCGGTTTGTTCCTCTCTTGGGTTGTTGTGGTAGAGTCCTCCCAGTAGTATCTGTATTCCTATTCACCTTCCCATGTTACTTTGGTATCGAGATCTCTGTCTACCCTGAACAGTTCCCTTGACTTCTCAAAAGTTCTTTGGGTACCCATTGTTTTTGCCTTGGAATACTCAACGATCCTCCTTGTTGAGTGGATTTTGCTTTTTCCTTTATCTTTAGGTCTTTTACTTCATGATTTTTCTTGTCATCTTCCTAAGGTGGCACTGGCAACGTGTACTCATGTTGGTGGTCCTTGTTTGGATTTTTTAGGTTAATATATCATTTTTTTTTCTCAGCATAGTGTAGGACATCCTATCATGCTGGAGTTGTGTCATTCTTTGAGCTGAGTTAGTGATGTATCATCCCGATGCACTAATCCAAGCTCTTCCTAGCGCAATATCTCTTCCATCGTCCACAGAAAAATGACTGTGTGAGAGAGAGTGAAGTGGAATCTAATTTGGGTTTGGACTTAGGAGGGAACTTGCTTTTGGACGCGGGGTTGTTTAGCATTTGGACTATCTGGGTATACAAGCAAACCCAGCTATTGTTAGGATCTTTGTATAGCTTGAAGAATTAATCTCTCACAACAAACGTGTTAATAGAACTAAACCTTAAACTCTAAACAAATTGACAATAGCCTAAAAATAGAAATCAAATTAGACATCACCATCGACAAGTGTTGGGTTGAATCTCCCCCTCTGTGTAAGTGGCTTCTCCTCCCTTACGAGAGTATTTTAATAATGTATTGGCAAAAATAGCCCAAGGAGCCATTAATAGCGTACCTTCTCCAAATGTAGGTTTGTTTATAAAAATAGATAGACTAACCACAAACCTTAGTGCAGCTAGTAAAATAATGTGTGAACCTAAGAATAATGGCTAGCTCATATGTACAATGCTAGCACATATATACAAAATATTGGGCACACGGCCATAGTCCAAAATAGTCAAAATTATGGTATGAACCACTCAAAATAGATGCTCAATAAATAGAGCCATGCGACACACACATATACCAACAAATGTTGGGAGACTAACTCGACTCTGCGTACATCATCATCCACCACGGGAGACACACTTCGACTGTGCATTAGCATCGATGGGAGACACATTACAACCATGAAAATACTTGCCGCTCATACACCTACTCACAATAAACAATAATGCTAGTTTGTCACATGCAAATAATCCTACGACAACACGCAAATAATCTTGTGACAAATGCAAATAGTCAGGTTCCAAAATACAACAAGTCAATACCAATCATGCATATAGTATCCATGTGGGAAATCAACCACGTGTGGAGTCACCCCAATATCGTAGGTAGCACAATGGTGTCACAAGCATCCCCGATCAACCATAGAGGTGTGTAGCTAACATCCCTCTTGCTCCCTCTTGCTCAAATTGGCAACTATCCTTAGTTGCATATTTAGTTATATGAATGGATGAGATTTGTGTATTTGTGAAAGAAGCACTCAAGTATCCATCTGGAGTCTTCTCTTGGATAGTTCTTAAAGGCCAAAAGGTACTTGTGTAAGTGTTGCCATTGTATGTAGTGGGGTGTTGGTGATCCACTATTGCTTTAGGTACTAGTTGTTCTTCATTATCAACAAGTTGGGGTGCCTCTTCATAGACAGGATGAGGAGGGATTGGTCCTCTAAATGGCTGTTATAACAAGCTAATATGAAAATAATTGTGTATTCTCCAATGAGAAGGTAAGTCTAGCCTATATGCAAGATTATTAATCTTTTCAACGATTTTAAATGGTCCATAAAATCTAGGAGATAATTTTACAATAGGGATCCTTTTAACACTTTTCAATCTTCGCTTCTCAATTCTTAACAAAACAAAATCACCGACATGAAATTTCATTTTTTACACTTTTTGTTCGTTTGTTTTGTGTATTTTTCTTGTGCTTTTTTGTGTAGCTTGTCCAACTTGTTCATGGATGCTCTGAAAATTTCTAGTAAACTCATCTTTAGCCTCTATAGTATGGGAAAGATGAGTGATAGGAGTTGCATAGGCTCTAAATAAGTTTAGAATGGTACTATGTGTGACTTCTATTTGACCATTAGACTTAAGATGAAAGGTAGTTGTGAAGTCCAACTTAGTGCCTAGGCTACTAAAAAGTTTAGTCCAAAAATCAATACAAAACTTTGAATCTCTAGCAGAGACAATGACTTTTGGTAAACCATGATGTGCAAAAATATTTATTAAAAACAAATGAGTAGCTTGATGTGAGTAGACAAAGTCTTTTTACAAGGGATGAAGTATGCTTGCTTGTTGTTAAAGTGATCAACTATGGTCAAAATCATGTCATTTTGATTAGCTATATCGGGAAAATCCATAGAAATTTGTTCCCATGGTTCATGAGGAATAGGTAAAGGCATAAGTAAGCCATGGGTCTTACCTTTGTAGCTTTTTATTTTTTGACATGTCATCCATTCACAGAAAAATTTAGGTACATCTCTTTTCAGTAGGCCAATAAAAATCTTAGGGAAATGTAGAGGATACTCCTCAATGTCATGTATGAGGGTTTGGTGTAATTCTTCCATCACAAATTACCGATGGGGTTTTGTACTGCATAACCTCTTTTGAAAGAAAAAGTAACCATCATGATATGAATAATCTGCATGAGGAATCCAATCGCTATCTCTCATTTTATTCTAAGTATAAGAGAAATCAGAATCTTGGTCATAAGTATCTCTCATAGTCTCAAAAGATAAACTTTACACAACTAGGATATTATTTATGTTGGGCCTTCTGCTAAGAGCATCCTCGATTACCACATTTTCTTTACTAGGTTGGTATTAAATAATGTCTCCCCCTTGCGTAAGTGGCTCCTCCTTTCTTACGAGAGTATTTTAATAATATATTGGCCAAAATAGCCCAAGGAGCCATTGATATCGTAACTTATCCAAAATCGGGCTTGTTTACAAAAATAGATGGACTAACCATGCAAACCTTAGTACAACTAGTAAAATAATGTGTGAACCCAAAAATAATACCTAGCTCATATATACAATACAACACACGCATATACAAAAAATATTGAGAGACTAACTCGACCATGCATAGATCATCATCCATGGGAGATACACTTTGACCATGCACTAGCATTGATGGGAGACACACTACAACCATGTGTATACTCGCTACATATACACCTACTCACAATAAATAATAATGTTAAATATGTCACATGCAAATAATCCTGCGAAGCGTAAATAATCCAATGAGACAAAACACAAATAGTTAGGCCCAAAAATACAAGAAGTCAATACCAATCATGCATATACTATCCATACAGAATATGTGGGAATCACACATGTACTATGTATAGTGGTGTCACAAGCATCCCCGTCGACCATAGGTGGTATGGGGTTGGGGAGCGCTCTATCCACTCAATGGGAAGCAATAAAATGAGGGTTTAGAAATTTCATTGCACCTACCAGTTTGCTAATGGCGATGGTTGACTGATTGTTGTTGGCTAGTTGTGTGTCGGAGAGTTGATGAATTAATAGTTGCAATCGCGGATTACCTTGTTGGGTCGGAGGGGATTGATGGGACAAAAAAATTCCACTTTCTCTTTGCTATCTTCTCTTTTTTGTGCTTCCTCCCGAGTTGCTTTGTCACGTCTATTAGTTAGTTCTTGGGCTTTTGCCGACTTTGTTTGCCTTGCTGATTCTTTCTCCCCGATCTTCTATCTTCCCAAGTGCATGTGGTGCCTTGCCAGTTGCTTTCACTTTTCCACTTTCTTGTCTAACCTTCTTTCCTTGTCTAGTACCTGGTTGCCTTTTCTTTGCCTAGTGCTTTTGCTTCATCGGCAGGTGCTCGTTCGTTACTTTCCCTTTTTTGATTTCTTGCTTAGCCTTCTTTCTTCTTATTTTGGTGCTAGCTTTCTGCCTTTTGATTATGTGCCAATTTTCGCTTTTCCACTTTCTTATCTAGCCTTCTTTCTTCATATAGTGTCTGGTTGCCTTTTCTTTGTCGGGTGCTTTTAATTCATCGATTATGCCTTGGCGGTTGCTTTCCCTTTTTTGATTTCTTGCTTGGCCTTCTTTCTTCTTGTTTTGGTGCCGGCTTTTTGCCTTTTGATTATGTGCTAGGTTCATTTTGTTTGGTCTTTTATAAGTTGGTGTCTTCTTTCCTAGCTTCTACTTGCCCTTCTTCTTAGGTTTTCTCTTAGTGTTCCACTTTCTTGTTGTGTCGAGTGCCTTCTTTTTGTTCTTTGTCACTTCACCCTTTGTTTTTGTGCTTTTTTATTTTTTGTCATCTTTTCTTAGTTTGTTGGTGTCCGATTTTTGTCAATTCTTATACAGGTTCTTCATAAACCCTAAAAATAATCTCATAAGAATCAACCCCACAACTATAAAAAATTCAATCCTAGAATCAACCCCAAACCCTAATGCTATAGAAGGTGAGGATCTAGAGATGTAATGTCTACTATTAAACTCTAATAAGCCTAATCAACTTGAAAAAGTATCAAATTTAAGCTAATCACTCCCTTTGTATGCCTAAATTGATTAGCTTCCCAATGAGGCTTTGATACCAAGTTGAAATATAAAGCTAAGGAGACTTAAAGTGTAATGAAGCAACACCTTTAGATTAGGTTTAGGACCTTGGTCATGGGCTCAACTGTAAAAGGGGGCTCATGGACTATCATTGGACCCTTTTTGATCTTTTGACACCTTTTGATATCTTTTGATATTAGTCATCATGACTCTTGGAGCCTCGTGGCTTTCAACCTAGGCTTATGGAAGGTTGTTTCCATCCTTTGGTGAAAGGCTAAATAACTTAGGCATTATGCATAATTTCTTAATGATTTTATGTTAATCAACATAATGATTGTCCCAAATCTCAGCTTATGATCACTCCATTTCAATTGGTATCAAAGCTCTTGGCTTAGATCTTTACTTAGGGAGTGATTAGATGATAATCATTTTTTTATTATTCTTATTTCTGTTTTCAGAATGCATTTTATGATCATGATTAGTGTGATAATCATTTTCAGATTAGGAAATTTCACTGTTTTCAAAATGCACTTTCTTGATTTTCTTGCATTTCTTGATGTTCTTGAAAATCTTCTTGATTATCTTAAATTTTTGCATGAATCAGAGGCTATTTTCATCAAATCTTCGCACAAACCCTAGTTTCCTACTATCATTTGCAAGATAGTTTGAGTTCTTTGCATTTTTGGGAGATTCTTGGTTGCTGTGCAGTTTTTGGTGAAAGATTCATCAAGAAAGGTGCTGGTTTTCAAGATATTGGATGCATACTATAAATGTTGCAGATTTTGGTGCAGCTTTCAACAATAGTCAACAAATTTTGAACAGATTTCAGTGCAAATTTTAGTGCAGTTCAAGATTAATGAAGTTTTTAACAAATCTTGGAGTAAGTGCACAAACTTTAACCTCATTTCATGTTTCTTGAATATTGTGCAACTATGGTTTGCTTAACAAGAAACAAATTGAAAGATAGTGATGTTTGTTGAAACATTAAGTGAATCTTGACAACTTTTGACAAAGATTGCATAACAATTGTAAATAAATTGTGAAAGCTTCAAGAGCAATAAGTTATAGAGAACAACAATGAAATGATACAGTTCTTGAGCAAGAAAGTGCGCATAAACTATTAAATCTTTTCAGATTTGTGCAATAGCAAGGTCTTATCATAGATTAGGGTTAATCTTTCAACGATTAATGCTAAGCACACTCTACAACAAAGATTGATCAAGCTATACTAATTTTGATGCAAAGATTACCAAACAAGCAAAATAATTTCATGGTTTGTTGTTGGAATGTAAGTAAGATTTACAGTTTGATGCAAAAGATAATGTATACATGACACAATGACTTAAATCCATGTTAAAAATGATGCATACAAGGCACGCAATGATGAACGTATGCCCTATGAGGTGGATTCTTGCTGCAGCAGTTTGTTATTAATCAAGAAAGCCTGAACCCAGACCGATGGCACTAGCCAATATCCTTCGTACACCATAAGGCTTGAGTTGTGTTGGGTGTTGGGAGAGACTACCAACCATTGATTGGTTGGAAGCCTTCAAGGATTTACAGCTGGGTAGCATGGGGGGGGGGGGGTCTTCTAACCTATCTCGCTAAGGGAGCATCAAACTATATAGGCAAAAATTGGCAATATAGAATTACAATCTTGGAGTGCAGAATGAAGATCTTCATGGTGTGTGCAAGATTCATCAAAGATTTATCAAAGATTACTGCAACAAAGTTCAACAGTTTGATAAACGGTTAACAGCAATTTATCTTTGTTCTACAAGTTCTACAAACAGTTACAGTTTCAAGCAAGCAGAGTTTTAAGCTTCACAGGAGAAAGCAGTGCTGAATAGTTGAAGGACATTGGCTGTGATTGGATGATTCTTGGCCATTTTGAGCGGCGCAAGCACATTATTGGGAAATAAATGAGTTCATTGAAGCACCTTTGCTTGCAAAGCTCAACCAAGGTAAACTCTGGTGCAGGGTGTGCAGCTCAGTAGGCTGTGTGTTTGCTTGCAAAGCTTAACTTTCTTATAGCTTTTGGCTCAGCCAGGCACCAGCGTTGAGCTCTAGCAATAGCACATTGCGCTTCTTAAGAGTTCATTCTACAGCAGCGTAGACATTCAGATACATATTGTGCTCAGCGTGAAGGGGTCGTGGGCCTGCATTTTGCAACGTGTGTCGCTGCAGTGCACAACCGGCATAGGCGCTTCCAAACGCAATCTCGTCATTCTCTGCCGTTCGACTCCAGCAGCGCATAGCCGGCCGGCGTAGGCACTTCTAAACGCCCATTCTCAGGAGGTTGACTACATTTAATTAGCATACATTCTGGTAGCATTCAATGAAGCGTTCAAGCAATTCGTCAAGCAGTCACAGCTGAGTAGTAGTGTTCAAGAAGCGAATGTCAGAGAAAAACAACAACCGCAGTTCAACACTTACTTGTATTGCCATCCTCCAAGTTTTTAAAGCTGTCTACGCTTTCTACATTCTGCTCAGCTTCATCATCATAGCCTTGGTCATTATCTAAAGGCTCCATGGCAGCCAGCCAGTAGTGTAAAATAAGAGAGAAAGTAGTTGAACGTGAATGGTGTTTTTTTTATAAAGGAAGCCAGCCGGAGTCTTGAATGTTTTGGGGTTTTCTTTCCCTCTTTTCACATTTAGTCCATCCACACCTACTCTAAAGCTTTCACTTTTAATCTTTGACCACACTTTCCTTGATCTCTCTCTTATTAATAATTCCCGTTCACATTACCTTGTTACCTTGTCTCATTTTTCCTTTACACTCATGGTACATACGTACACTCCTTGAGAGATATGGCCATGCTTGGAGATTGATGGGTTGTTTTTTACATGTGAGTTCACTTATAGGGTTTGTTGCGGCATGTTTATGCGCATTAGTGCATTGTGAGTCTTACTCACACACCCTGGACTTCATTGATGATTTTTCACACGTGTGAGTTGTGATTCATACATTTAGCATTTGTGGAGTGTGTTCACATGCTTTTGGATTTGTTTGGGCTTGTTCACATGCTTTTATGCATTGTGAGATTTGTTTACACATGAGCACATTTGTGTGAGGTGTTCACATGCTTAGGGATTTTATGGGGCGTGTTTACGCAAATTAGCACATTGTGGGCTTATTCGCACATTTGGGTGCATAGTGTTCTTTTCACGCATTAGCACATCATTTGGGCACATGAGCACATTTGTGTGAGGTGTTCACATGCTTAGGGATTTTATGGGGCGTGTTTACGCAAATTAGCACATTGTGGGCTTATTCGCACATTTGGGTGCATAGTGTTCTTTTCACACATTGGCACATCATTTGAGCTTATTCACACGTGGTGTGAGTTATTTGTGCTTTACTACTCCTTGTTCACATGCCATAGTGCACTTTGGGTTTTGTAGACTTTGTTTACACACTTAGAGTTGTGTTGAGTGGTGTTCACAACGTAGCTATGGGTGTTTCTTACTATTTTTATCCTTCTTATGACCGACACACCACACATCATCTTCGTCATCGATATCACTATGACATCATCTCAGATCCTGATTTTAAGAGGGTCGCACATGCATTGTCTTTATGGGGGCTGTACGCTTGTTATCACGAGTTACCACTTTGTGGTGTCAGGGAGCACATCTCATTTGCGACATTCACACATACCTTCGACACATTGAGGCTTAGACCTCTAGATCTTGACTCATCGACTTCTCGAGGTGGCATATTCATGTCATGGTTGGTTGTTCAAGCTTGAGATTTTGCCATCAGAGGAATTTGTTCGATGAGGAGGAGATTCATGCCACATATGGTCCAGATCATCCGTATATGACGACTTCTTTACTACATTGCTTGGCTACTTTGACACGGTGGGTTCAACATTGTTTGCATGGGATGATTCTTTCTTTGGCCACTTATATGAGTATCCCACACTCTTGAGCCGCCATGATTATGTTCTTAAGGATGCAGTTGTGTCATGAACCATAGAGCTTGATTTCCACATGTACATAGGGGCCCATGGGCAAAAGGAGAAAGTGGCTATAAATAGGGCTTGGGGGACATTGGTAGGATCTTTTGACATCTTTTGACACTTTTACTAATTTTGGTCATCTTGTACCTTTGGGCTCCATCTATGGAGATTTGGCCTTCCATGGTCATCCTCTTGGTGAGAGGTTAAACACACTTAGGCTATTTGTGCATCTTCTCTTGCTACATGCACTTGTAGATTTTCTCTCTCTTGTATATTCATGTGATGAGCCATTTGATCACTAATCTCATGATTAATGGATGCTAGATTCTTGCTTTGATGTGTTTGACTCCATATTTTGCTCTAGATCCATTTTATTTGGTATCAGAGCCTTGATTTTGATCCATTATCAAGGTTTTGGGCATGAGATTAGTCATTTTCTTGATAATTTTCTGAAATTTCTCTTGACTTCTTGGAGTTTTAACTTACTCTTGCTTAATTTATACTTAATCTTTGGAGATTGGTGGAGGGGAGGCATCATTTCATGTGATTTCATGTGATTTCATGGAGATTTAGCTCAATTGGGCACCTTGGACCAAATATTTAGCTCAATTGGACCTAATTTGGACACCCTGGACCAAATATTTAGAGCAGGGTATAAAAATTAGAAAAAAAATTAAATTAATCACCTATTAATCTCTCTGTTAATCATGCTTATCTTTTTGTGCTTCTTTTCCAAGCTTTCCATAGTCATTACTTCTCATCTTTTCTCCATTTTGCTTCCATTTGCTAGGGCTTTTGTTGATCTTGAGGAGAGGAACACATAGAGTACCAATTTACATGCAATTTTCTACAAATTTCTTTCCCTTTTCTTTTCCTTTGCTCCAAATCCTAATCTCTCTCACATAGCTCACCATTGTCCATCTCCACTCACTCTAAATGGCTGCAAGTGTATTCTATGGCTATTGAGAGCTAATCTTGGAGTTGCTATTGCTCTTTTTGACCATGAGGGTAAGCGTGGATGCGCCGTTTTCCCATGCAGCCTCAAGGCCAAAAATCACATGTAGATGGTCACAAACATCAAGCCTAAGCCAAGGTATATGAAGTGTGGTTGTTAGCTATGATGTTTGGCATCTTTTTGGTGGATTTTGGGGAGTTCTTCATTGCTATTGGAGAGGGAGTAGAGGAGGTTTGAGCAGCCCTCAAAAATTGTAAAAATCTTCAAGATTTGGTTCCATTGGAAGCTCTATCAAGCAACAATCCAAATTGAAGCTTTTGGAATACCATTGGTGAGTTGCTATGGCCATTTTCTCAAGCATTGGTGATTAATCCTCATGCTATGGACAAATTGGGGTTATTCATGAAAGGAAACCCTAATTTACAACATTTTAACATTCCTACATAACTCATGATCCATTGGAAAGTGATTACATGCTCTTATTGCTCACATCTTTCTTTAATCACACCCATTTGGATGTCATGTGGCCATTTGTGAGACAAATGCAAGATTCTTTGATGAATCCATGCATAAATGGATGAAGGAATGCATATGCTTAGATACATTGATTGAGCCACATGCATGGAGTGGATGTTGGGTAATAATGAGAAGGTTTTTGCTATGGACATGATGCTTTTATGCATTGGTATGATGCTATTGAGCATTGGAAGAGCTTGATGTGTGATTGGAATCAATTGGTAATGCTACATTCAAATGCAAGAAGATGATGCCCTTGAATGCCATTTGATGCCAATTACTCATAAGCAATGCTTTTGGGAGTGATACCAATTGGATATTGATGTCATTGGTATATGGTATTACCTCACTTGTGCTTATTGATTGATGTTGAATCTTTGGATGAATGGTGGACATTTGGAGCTATGTGGATAAGCATGAGTTCATGCATAATGGTTTATGAGTATATTGTAATGGGCATGAGTCATGCCACATCCTTGTAAGTGATCCACCTCATTTTCAGATTCAAGCTATATGCACCTCACAATTGTTTGCACTCACTTCAATTTCCAGAAACTAGATATATTGGTGAGGGTACCCCGGGTGTTGGCGGAGAGGCCCGGGGGAGAAGCATGGCTTGAATCCACCGTGTCGTGAGTGCCGTGGGGTAAAGCGGTACGGTGGAGGATTAGGTGTGGAGGTGAAGACTTGGCCTTAACCCGTGCCTTGGTTCGAACTAGGTATGGGGGTGAGAAGAGCTTGGCCGGGAGATCGGCAAGTTTCAATGCGCTACACCGACGATCCTCTTGGTTTATGTACATGGCAATGGCGCCTTAATATGGACATCTCATGGGAATTGATCTTGCATTATGCCATGGGAAACATATGGTGAATGCTTGGTATTGCAAGGAATTTGTATGCCTTTTGGTGATGCAAGTTGAGGCACATGCTATGTAATGGATGGGAATTGATAAGAGGATTATGGATTTTTGCACTGCTACTTGAGAAAATTTGAGATTTAGCTCCTAAAACAAAGGAGACTATGTCAAAATTTTCTCGAATTTCTGGTCATACATGGACAATTGAAGCTTGTGGAGCATAATTTACAGACCTTGGGATGCCAATGAGGTGCGGAAGGTGTTGACATTGGTTTGGGAGCAAACAAAGATCAATTGGGCACAAAAAGGGTCACTTTGGCAAGAATCTGCAGATTCACAAAAACCCTAATTCAGTCCCAACCCTTTTGGACTAAATTAAAAGGGACCATATGAGCTCTTAGTGCTTCCTTAGAGCTACCCAACGAACCCTTAACCTCCGCATTTCGATATCTCTTTAGGGTAGAATTTAGGGTTTTTATAGAAATAGTAAACCCTAATTCAGTCACTCACAGGGTTTTAAAGGTTTTCTAGATCCAATTACATAAGCTTTTAGTACTCATCGAAGGCTTCGATTTGAGCTAAAAAGTTTTGCATTTGGATATCTCTAGCTCAAGTTATACCCAAAATACCGTTTCAGCCTATAACCCTGTAAACCCTAAAATAGAGAATAGTAGCACACCTCATCTCTTATGGGTCTTTGCATAGTGGTCTAGTACACTTCATTAGCTCTCCAACAAGCTTTAGATCACTTCAATCGGACATCCCTACCTCAATTTAGAGCCAAATTTCTGAAACCGAAGGTTTCCATGGGGCCGAAGCCAAAAGGGCGACCAAGGCGCAACACTTTGGCTTCCGAACGAGGTAGAGGATGAAGAGGCAATGATGGAACAAGGAATTTTGGATGCTCCAGAGGATACTCTTAGGCACACTTCAAGAGAAGGGGATACTTTTGGGCATACTTCAAGAGAAGGGAATGAGGAGTTGAATGTCGGAAGTGCCCATAAGCACACCCCACAATCTTCGCATGCCATCCCCGTCGATTCGATCATGCAAATGCTGATGGAAATGAATGCTAAGATGGACACGATGGCTACAAGGGTGGAAGTCAATGGTAGGCTCGACACTATGGCTACAAGGATGGAAGTTTTGGAAGAGAGGGTCGCTCGGCCAATGAGCCAACCTTCCTATGATAGTGGTCATGGTGCTTTACATGAAGGCAAGCAATTTGGGACAGCTTTTGAAGGCCATAGGGAAGGCAAGCTACCCATGGTACAAGAGGTTTCTCCCAAGGTAACACATGAGCATTCCACCAAGAATGTCACTTTTGGATTCATGGCGGATGCTAGGAGGCCTTCTATGTGGGAGATAAAGCCTACTACATTCCAAGCGGGTTCTTCTAAATTGGATGGAAAGCAACATGCACCTACATTCAGACATGAGGAGTCAAATTTTGGGGATCCGAGGAGAGTACCTTTGAAACCCAAAGCAAATCAGTTCTCCATGCTTGAAGAGGAGGTGTATGATATGGATGATGTGGTTGAGTTTGATTGGGAACATATGTCATTCATTGAGAGACAAAGAGAAGCTCATGATAGGTGGATGGAAATGCCAAATTTCCTCAAGTGGGAGTACAAGGATTTTGCACAATTCCTTGGATCTTTTGTGCAAATGCAAAAGCACAAGCCCTCGCACGATCATGAGAATGCATCGTCAACCGTGTCAAAGGATGTAAAGGACAAGATTTCACTCTCTAAGTTCAAGGGTGATGGTTCAACCCCACATGAGTTGGAAGAATGGATGAATAAGTTGGATACATACTTTCAGCTCTATCCGAAAAGTGAAAGGGACAAAGTGCATTTTGCATCCTTGCATTTGGAAGACTATGCACATCAATGGTGGAGACATATGCTCAAGGAAGGAGTTATGCCACATACTTGGGAAGAACTCAAGCATGAAATGAATATGACATTTGTGTTGCCTTTAGTTCTTGACCGATACCATGAAGAATGGTATGAACTCACACAAAAGGGCATGTCGGTTAGGGAGTACATCAAGAGGTTCATGAAGCTCTCTATGTTTGTGGATGGACTCAATGAAGGCATGCGATTGAAGAAGTTTGTGCATGGTCTAGATTCATACATCAAAGCGGATGTCTCGGCACAAAGACCAAGCACTATCAAAGAGGCTATGAGGTTGGCAGAGCTATATGAGCCGAAGTATAAGAGGGTTCAGCCCAATACCTTTTCATAAGCCATTTCACACTTCTTCAAGTGTGGGGAAAAGTCTACCTTCTTCTACATCCACTTACACTTCCAAATTCCATACATCTTTTGGAAGTGGAGAGTCCACAAGTGGAGTTCCATACATCTTTTGGAAGTGGAGAGTCCACAAGTGGAGTTCATAATGATGCTAAGAAGAGCAATGGGTTTGTCAAGAAGCCTCCTCAACCATTCAAGAAGACTCAACGGATGGATGATCCTAAGATTGAGGAATTGAGGAGCAAAGGCCTATGTTTTAAATGCAAAGAGAAGTGGTCACCCGGGCACATTTGCAAATCAAAGAAAGTGGTGGCTACTATGATCATTATGGATGAGGATGACGATTCCAAGTCATCTCATGATGTGGAAGAGTTTGAAGATTGCAGCGAGGAGACACATGAAGAAGACTTGGAGGGTCATTCTTTTGTCAAAGAAGAGGATGAGTTTCCTTTCGACCCCGATGGAAGGGACCATGCATGCATTTTGAGGGACAATATGCTAAAAGATGCAGGAAATGCAGAAAATGCAGCCCATGTATGTTCCATTTCACAAGAGCTTGCGGGTTGCAAGAGTCCGAACACCTTGAGGTTGGTGGGCACCATTAATGGGAGGGTTGCACACATCTTGGTGGATTCAGGGAATACTCATAGTTTTGTTAACTCCAAATCCCTCAACTCTCTCAAACTATCTCCGACGGAGCTACCCATAACCTTCCAAGTACAAGTAGCAAATGGAGTGAATGAAAAAGCCAATTTGTTTTGCCCTTCAACAAGAGTGAGTTTATCCTCTTCATATGCTTGGGAAGGTGACTTGGTAGTATTGGACATGGGGCCCATTGATGTGATTATGGGATGTGATTGGTTGGCTTCTCTTGGTGATTTTCATATGAACCTTCAACAAGGTGTTATGAGCTTTTCACATGATGGACAGCTTGTGGTATTGGCTGGAAATAGACCAAAAGAGCTTTCTTTGATCGCTCCAAAGAGACTCAAGAAGGAACTCAAAACTCTTGGTACAGTCTATGTGTTGCATGTCACTCAAGAAGGGATGGATAGCAATGGACAGCACATAGACAAGGATATGGCAGCTCTTCTCAAGGATTATGAGGACATTTTCCAAGTGCCAAAGAGTTTGCCACCAAAGAGGGAAATCGACCATGCCATTGTACTTGAGCCGAATGCAAAGGTTGTGAACAAACCTCCTTATCGGTTGTCAAAGGTGGAAAGGGAAGAAGTGGCAAAGCAAGTGCAAGAATTGCTTTCCATGGGTCTCATTCAACTCTCACAATCTCCGTTTGCATCTCCCGTTCTATTGGTGAAGAAGATTACCGTGATTTGAATAAGGTAACCATCAAGAATAGATACCCCATACCTCGCATCGATGATCTTCTTGATGAGCTAAAAGGGGCAAAGTTATTCACCAAGATTGACTTGAGATCGGGATACCATCAAATAAGGATGAAGGAGGGTGATGAAAAGAAGACGGCATTTAGGACCGAAAGAGGATTGTTTCATTTCATGGTTATGCCTTTTGGTCTCACGAATGCCCCGGCCACCTTCCAAACACTCATGAATAGGGTGTTGGCTCCTTTCTTGTTCAAATTTGTACTTGTGTTCTTTGATGACATATTGATCTATAGCAAGAGCAAAGAAGAGCATTTGGTACATGTGAAGCAAGTTTTTGAGGTCATGAGGGAGCATAGATTGTTTGCAAAGGAGACCAAGTGCACTTTCATGGTGAATGAGGTTGAATACCTTGGACACTTGGTGGGAGAAAATGGCATTAGGGCTGATCCAAAGAAGGTGGCATGTGTCAAAGAATGGCCAACCCCTACTAATACAACTCAATTGAGAGGATTTTTGGGTCTATATTCTTTCTATAGAAGATTTATGGAGCACTATGCATCAATCGCGGCACCTCTTACTGATCTACTTAAGAGGGAAGCTTTCTTTTGGGATGCCATTGCCGACAAGAGTTTCAATGAGCTCAAGGCTTTACTTACATCAGCTCCTATTCTTGTTTGACCGGATTTCTCAAAGACATTCTATGTGAGAGTGGATGCAAGTGGAAGAGGTCTTGGGGCAGTTTTGTATCAAGAGCATGGTGTCATTGCATTTGAGAGTAGGAAGCTTTCCGAGAAGGAGATGGAATTGCATGTGTATAAACAAGAGATGTTGGCTATACTTCATGCAATCAAGAAATGGCATCACTATCTTTATGGTGCTCATTTCAAGGTGAGAAGTGATCATAGGGTGCTGAAATTTTTCCCCTCTCAACCCAATCTTTCTCCCAAGCAAAAGAGATGGTTGGCTATGCTTCAAGGATATGACTTTGAGATATCCTATACTCCGGGAAAGGACAATGTAGTAGCGGACGCATTGTCTAGAATGTGGGCTTGCACATTGACATCAATTATGGAAGTGTATAGTGAATGGATAAAAGGAATACAAGAGGAGTATCTTGTCAATGAGAGTGCTGCCCATATTTACAGAAAATTACAGCCAGGAGATGGTGAAGAATTTCCTCATTATAAGCTTCGGAATGGTCTACTATGGCACAAGGATAAGGTGTATTTGGTTCCAACCTCATCCTACATTTCCAAGGTGCTTCATGAGATGCATTCTTCACCGCTTTTAGGTCATCTTGGTGTTCTCAAGACATTTGACAAAGTGAGCAAAAGCTTCTATTGGAAAGGCATGTGGAGGGATGTCAAGAAGTTTGTTTTGGAATGTGTGTCATGCCAAAGGAATAAGGATAGTCACCAATTGCCAAGTGGTTTACTTCATCCTTTGCCTATTCCGGATGGAAACTGGACTCACATTTCTATGGACTTCATCACGGGCTTGCCAAAGACAAAGCATGGATGGGATCAAGTATTTGTGGTGGTGGATAGACTCACCAAATCAGCTCATTTTATTGCTTCCAAGACTACTTATGGGGCTTCTCACATTGCCAAGCAATTTATGGAGCATGTATTCAAGATACATGGTTTGCCACTCAACATAGTTTGTGATAGAGATACCAAGTTCATGGGCACTTTTTGGAGGACATTGTATGAGAACTTGGGGACTCAAATCACTCCTTCTACAGCCTATCACCCTCAAACGGATGGGCAAATGGAGTGCACAAACAAATGGCTCAAAGTGTACTTGAGGCACTATTGTCACATGACATGCAAGCATTATGGGATGAATGGCTTTACCTTGCTGAATTTTGTCATAATTCAAGCAAGCATTTGAGTATTGGGATGTCACCTTTCGAGGCTCTTTATGGGTATCAAGTGCATATGCCATCTATCGCCTTCTATGAGGATAAAATGGTTAATCCTTTAGCCAAGGAAGAGTTGGAAAGGATGAGACAACTTCTTCAATTATGCAAGGATAATATGAAGAAGGCACAAGAAGTCATGAAGGCAAATGCGGATGAGCATAGACGCAAAATGGAGTTCAAAGAAGGTGATTATGTGTTACTCAAGCTTCCTAAGAGCCGTCACAATATTCTCAAAGGGTCTTCCAATTCAAGTTGGCACATAGATACTATGGACCATATTTGGTAGTCAAGAAAGTGGGTGATTTGGCTTATAAGCTTGACCTACCTCCTTCTACAAGGATTCATAATGTGTTTCATGTATCCAACCTTAAGAGGTTTGTGGGCTCTCTTCCTCAAGAGATTAAAGAGTTACCATCGATGGATGAAGAAGGAGAGATTATCTATGAGCCGGAGAGGATTGTGGACAAGAGGACAAGGGTTTTGAGGAACCGGAACATTGATGAATTCCTTGTGAAATGGAAGCGCTTGCCCCCATAGATGAGGCTACTTGGCAATCAATGGAGTATGTTCAACAACATGGTTTACTTGATGAAAGTATTCCTTGATCAAGTGGTATGATTATTATGTGAAGAATGGGCATATGATGAGGTTTTATATGTGCTGTAATTTCTGGACAGCTTTGGTTGGATCTATTGTTGGGGTTACCAATCTACTCCAACACACTTGGAAGATCATTTGATTCGATGACAAATATGTGGGACCCTTTTGGGTGCGGCTACGCATCATTTGCAGCTCATTTTTATGGAGGTTTCATGAAGAATTTCAAGGGAAGCTTCATCGACAACATGGCTGCCATAACAGTCCTACATGCTATTTTTGGAGAAGGAGTTTGCCGGCTTCACTACATTTGGTTTCCCTATTCCAAATGTATTCGAGACGCATTTTTGAAGACCTCTCTACTTCCCATGGGTTTACATTGAGATTGCGATTCAATTGTAAATATCTTGTATGATTTTGAGGACAAAATCTTTGGGAAGGGATGGTTTGTCATGAACCATAGAGCTTGATTTCCACATGTACATAGGGGCCCATGGGCAAAAGGAGAAAGTGGCTATAAATAGGGCTTGGGGGACATTGGTAGGATCTTTTGACATCTTTTGACACTTTTACTAATTTTGGTCATCTTGTACCTTTGGGCTCCATCTATGGAGATTTGGCTTTCCATGGTCATCCCCTTGGTGAGAGGTTAAACACACTTAGGCTATTTGTGCATCTTCTCTTGCTACATGCACTTATAGATTTTCTCTCTCTTGTATATTCATGTGATGAGCCATTTGATCACTAATCTCATGATTAATGGATGCTAGATTCTTGCTTTGATGTGTTTGATTCCATATTTTGCTCTAGATCCATTTCAAGTTGACACCAACACAGATTCAGATCATGATGAGGATATGTTATACATACATATACATGATGTTGTATTACACACACACGCATATGATTATAGTGATACATGTGCACATTATGACACATACACACATGATGATAGTGATACATGCGCATATGATGACATACACATACATGATGATGATGATGTATGTAGCATTGATGTGTGTGTGATATAGATCATAAGGACATGATCTTGGGGGGGCAGGCATGGCAGCTAGCACATCGAGCATTACGAGCATCATAGAGTGACCTATCTCCATTCCTAGTGATCATGGGGATACATTAGATGACCATAGTTATGCATCCGACTATCTTGATGGCATTTGAATAGTCATGATCATTTGGTTAGTCATACATCTCTAGTTACACATGGGGATGACACTCCACATGTTGATGTGAGCATATCATAGACCATGAGTGATGAGCATACACCTAAGGTTATAGTATTAGATGTGTTGGGCTACTCCACGGGTGTCGACACGAACCTATATTCTTTGGATCTAGGACATTTTTCTTTGGATGCATTCTTTGCCACTTGAGGAGCATAGTTTTTAGATATGTGGCTCGACATTCAGATGCACCTACGACATATCTTAGTCTTGGCCTACATAATGGTTCTTTTGCGCCAGGACCATTTGACATTCTAGCCAGGAGTTTCGAGCTTCTTTGGTGGATACCTTTCATGCTAGATTCACAATTGTGGTTGTGAGGATGGGCTTACAAGTTCCCCTTACAAGTTCTTGGTGGATACCTTTCGTGCTAGATTCACAATTGTGGTCGTGAGGATGGGCTTACAAGTTCCCCTTTCAACCTTGGAGCTACTATTTCTTTGGAGTCAAGATTTCCTTTTGATCCAGGAGCTACCATTACTTCGGCTTCAGAGTTGAGCTTTCCTTTTGACCTAGGAGTGACTACCATTTCATCTTTGATAGTTCAGGGTGTATACCATATATATCCTTTGATCCTGGAGGATACTCGACTAGCTTCGTCTTACACCAGATTGTCGTGGAACCATTGCCTTGGATTTTGCATGTCTCGGATTTCCTTTCGATCCAGGCGGTTGCATAGATAGCCTCATCATCGACGAGAGTCCTTCATCCTTTCCATTTGACCCTGGGGGTTCTATGATTCATGTATGGGTCTTCCGCTACATCAACATTGAACCATGGATGCAATTTTTGGCTTTTGTACATAGCCACTTGTATATGTCTTTTCTTGGTGTACGACCACCCTTTGATTTCAAGGAAGAAATCATTATAGGAGGAGATGGTTTGTAGTGAAGCAACACCTTTAGATTAGGTTTAGGACCTTGGTCATGGTCTCAAGTATAAAAGGGGACTCATGGACTATCATTGGACCCTTTTTGATCTTTTGACACCTTTGATTTCAAGGAAGAAATCATTATAGGAGGGGATGGTTTGTAGTGAAGCAACACCTTTAGATTAGGTTTAGGACCTTGGTCATGGTCTCAAGTATAAAAGGGGACTCATGGACTATCATTGGACCCTTTTTGATCTTTTGACACCTTTTGATATTAGTCATCATGACTCTTGGAGCCTCATGGTTTTCAACCTAGGCTTATGGAAGGCTGTTTCTATCCTAGGCTTATGGAAGGCTATTTCTATCCTTTGGTGAAAGGCTAAATCACTTAGGCATTATGCATGATTTCTTGCTATTTGCATGTTAATTAGCATAATCATTGTCCCAAATCTCAGCTTATTATCACTCCATTTCATAAAGCAAATACACAAATTTATAATTGAATAATGAAGAAGATTAGTACTTAATCAAACCAAGCTTAATGAACAAGGGTAGAGTCATAACATAAGCATAATTCTCAGTGCTATTCACATTCTCTAATGAGAGCCCAAAGTGTGTGTGTGTGTGTGTGTGTGTGTGTGTGTGTGTGTGTGTGTGTATATCGATGAGCATTAAGTGCTCACATGTTTCACACACCATGACACAACTAGTGTGACTAGCACACAACATGTGGCTAGCACTTTAAATGTGATACATACATTCTAACCTCCACCACTTTTCAACATTAGGAATGAATTCACAAACTAATTTAATGCAACTTCCAACTTGGTATTACCCCCAATATGCTTAAATTTCTAACATCTAACACCATCTCAAAGTCTTTTTCTTCCTTCCCTCATCGTTCCACAACAGTGACCTTGGTGGCCGTCTATCATAGAAAGTGCAACCACTTTTTAGGATTGCTTATAGTTAGCTTATCCTTATGTTTCCTTTGTTTGTCTCCCAACGGGTGCTCTACAAAGCATTTGCCAACAGTCCCATTCTCTTCACAGATCCTACCTTGGGCATCAACCACCTTGGCTATGCTATCTCAAATTGTAAAAGCAAAAGTGTTCATAAATTCTGTGTGTTTGTCAAGTTCCAGAAACACAACAAGGGTAACATCTTGGCTTCGGCATATGATGCTCTTAGCTTCCAATAGCACAACAAGGGTAACACCTATCCATCTATAAGGCATATGATGATCTTAAATAATATTTACAAACAATACCTCTACAAGGGATTATGGTCACATCGAGCTTCACCTACAACTCACCTTGGTCGAATAAGTAGAGACCAGTGGCATCCTCTTGATCCTCGTCCATCTGTAAAAGGCATATGATGCTCTTAGAGAGACGAATGCTCTTAGAAACTACCTCTGGAGGACTATGATGGCTGTATTAAGCTTGGTTCCTACTCACCTTGCTCGGATAAGTAGAGACCATTAGCATCCTCTCGATCCTCCACCAAGAAGGCATGCATATATATCAAAATACAAGGATAATTGTCTGCACTGTTAGAAGACCATTGATTGGCTAGGCGTTAGAACTTAGGTGCGTCGAGTGTGAGCATCCTTTACGACAACGTAAGTTCAATGCTTCATCTTATGCAATGTTGTAAAAATGATTCACTCTACACTTTCAACAGCGAAAGTGTTTTCACTAAATGGGCGAAGGGCACTTTCCCCATAAATTTTGGAAAGAATCGTGCTTGTGTATGGTTCTTTTCTTTCCTTTTGTCTCACTCACACACATGTGCATTGAAGAAGCGTTGTATTATTAAAAACTATTAACTTAATTATAGACTAACATTGGTTAACATATTGTGCTATGTGAGAGGCGTCTTCTATATTCAACAATCGGATCATCCGCCTTGTTCTTGATAATTAGTCTCAAAATTATAACAGTTACACTTCTAATGCCATTCTTCTTTCCGTGTTGATGAGTAATTGGAATTAATTTCTCTAATTGTAATCTTAGGTCATTCTATAAAGTTTTCTTATTTCTAGACAGTAACACTGTGAATGAATCATCAACCTGTTAGTGCTGCCTTGTGAATATAGATTGATTACAAAGATTTGTGTATTTTTCAAACATAATACATGTGATTTTACTGACCAGGTTGGCTAAGTCATTGCTCATTATATATGTGATTTTACTGACCAGGCTGGCTAAGTCATTGCTCATTATACATGTGATTTTACTGACCAGGCTGGCTAAGTCATTGCTCATTATACATGATAAAATGCTTTCAAATTTGTGTATCTCCTTAGGATTCTAGATTTCAAATGTACAGAGAGAGTCCACAAGCATAGCTCTGCTGAAGCATTCTAGTACTATCACATTCTTAATTCTACTCACCTTTCAATGTCAGCTTTCTTCATCGTGACACAAAAACACATTCTCTCTCCCATGCATTCTAGTTCTCATTGGCTTAGTAAAAACGTTATTTTTGCCAGCACCGACTAGGGGTAATCCTACGGGGCTTATGTTCAACCTTGTTATCTAACATCTATGTAGATTGTATGAGCTCGTGATTTGACTTTGGACCAGATGTTTATACAGAAGAAAAGGTCCTAGACAAGTCAAGGCTCAAAAGCCTTTTGCTCCCTTGACTCCCTGCTCCTTTCCGCGTAGTTTACCGCGTCGTATTAACCTCTATTCCCAGTCCGCGTCGCCCTCCTGCATGGAAGATCTGTCAAAACCCTAGTTTGCTTGGCTTCAAGCTAAGCTAGTGCAGTGGGCAAAGGCTTATTCCGAGCATTGTTTATTTCCACTTCAATTGTGTGTAGGCGTAACCTCGAGTTCCTGCAGGTAATGCATTTTCAAACCCTAATTTATCAGCATCAAGTGGGGCGTATCTGCTGCACGAAGCTAGGTACCCAATTTCGTCTTGGAATTTGTCGGCTCACACAGATATGCCAGGTTTTCTGTGAGCTTTTTAACCCTTATCTGCTTTTGGGAGCCATTTCTAGGAATTTTTTTTTCACTTTTGTGCTGTGCTTCCCCTGATGTAAGAGCCCTACCACATGTGATTTGTACATTCTTATCCCATAGATGCCCTACAGGTAATCTCGGCCTTCTGGAAACGAGAATTGAGCAGGCATGATTTGTTCGGAATGGAGGAAGCATGGTGTTTATGGATAAAGATCTGGATGTATGTGTGCTCATCGCATAGCCATGAGTTCTTTCCTCATCAGAAGAGTACGGTAGATTGAGCTTATGTGAATAATTACATACTGAACACGTCCTCCAGATCAGGCCGAGCTTAGGTCAAAGATCCTTTTTTTCTCTAATTGATGCCCTTGGAAGCGCCAGGGAGGATCTCTGAGGCTTCTCTCAGGTTTTCAACAGAAGCTTCATTCCAGAGTTTCCACAGAAGCTTCACTCCTGGGTGTCGGCAGGAGCCTCATTCCTGGGGCCCTGCAGAATTTGTGCTCTAAAATTTCAACGAAAGCTTTACTTTTTATATATTCCAAATCACTCGGAAACCTGCAGGCGAAATGCATCACACTAATAGACTGGGTTCAGACCGAGGGGATTCTGGTAGTGGTAGCGGCACAAAAAGGCCCTTTGAGAAGTTTGTCGGGGATGGACTTCAGAGTGTTGCTTCGGAAGAGAAGAGGCAGAAGTTACCTGCCCTTGCAAGGTAAGTTTTTCTTGACTTTTTTTTTGGGGGGGCGGGGGAGGGGGGGGGGGGGGGATGGGGGGTGGAGCAACCCCAGCTTTGAATTTTTGCATGTTACCATTCATGAAGTTGTGCCGCAAAGATGCTAAATGCAGAGCGTTATCTTTCCATTGTAGTGATGCCAGAGCTTTATGACTTTCTTGCAGTGTGGTCGTTGAGGCTGTCAAAATGGACAGTCTTCAGAAGCTTTGCTCAAGCTTGGAACCAATCCTTCGCAGAGTGGTGAGCTGTTGCACTTAGTTTTATGGTTTTTTGATTGAGCCTCCATGCTTCTATTCAGTTTTTTACAAAGTGAGAAGTAAAAATTGCCCTTATCAACTGTGGAGCAAGGTGATTGTATGTGCTCTAGCTATTCAATTTATCTTGTGTTTCTTTCTTTGTTTTCTGGGCATAGGTCTGTGTGGTCGAAGTCTCATTATGGCTGGATTTCACTGGTGTATTCTGAGAGTGGTTGCATGGACCATTTTCTTGCACTTAGAAACAGAATGAAACTCTACGTTGCTATGCATCTATCATGAGGTAAAGCTATGTGTGGGTCTATAAATATATCCTTTTCTATGGACAACTCTGATGCATGGTCTTGATAAGACCCCAAACTGGATAGTTAGTAGAATATTTGGCAGTGCCACAAGTAGGGCAGCAGCTCGATTCTCTCGTCCCCATAGTTTTTGAGTGGATATTCAGGTTGCTTGTATACATCCAAACCCGTTATGGCATTGACCGTATGGGAACTAATACAACAGCCTTCTGAAATGCGAGACAAAGATCACCTTACAGTGCTCTCTCTGTGTAGGAGGCTGTGCCTCATTAGAGATCAAATTATTTATTTAAAGCATGGGAAAACACCAAAAGATCAAAGCTCTAAAACACACAATGGTGCATTAATACATGCTATGCAAATGCAATAGTGATTCATATCCGTTGTATTCCGAAATTGAGAGAAACCGAAGGAATAATGCTTCCCAACCAATACACTGGGGACTGATCGTGGCATGCCTTTGTTAGAAGTCATCTCCTGTCTAGATTTATACACCAGGGCCTTTGTTGTGGGTGTGCCCGCCTTGATCAGGTGTTTTATCATTTTTCCTCACTCCCCGTATTTTTCCCCTATTTTTTCCCATTTTTCTGTGGCATGGGAGGCAGTCTAGTAGTGGCAGGAGGACCCTGAGCCTGGCCGACTGCATCTGTGACATGGCCGACTGCAGTGCATGAGTCGTGGGACTCTACTGGTGCTGGCCGACCCATTCTGATGCTGGCCGAATGTGATTATCCAGTCGTGGAGGTTCCTGTGTCCAGTCGGCTGCCCTACAGCAGGCCGACTGCTGCTGATGTGGGGGCATATATATAGGCCCCCAGCCCCATACCACTATTTGTATCATATTCGGGATCTTCTTGTGTATATCAGAGCAGAGTTACATGCCTGCATCTCTCTCTCTCTTGTGCTGTTTTTCTGCCTGCGTTTTTGCTCTTGTGTTCCCAGATTTGGTCATCATCTCCGCTGCGTATTCTGACATGGTATCAGAGCCCTAGCTCTAGATAGGTCTTGGGATTTGTGTGAGCAGGAGGGGGACTGTTTTGTGGCTGATTGGTGGACTGTTTTGGGCTGATCGGGAAGAGGAGAAGCAAGAGGAAGGCGGGCTGATTTGCTGGACAGCCACTTGCAGGTTTTAGTTCTTCTTTGTTCCTACCCACCCACCCTTTTCAGAGTACATCCCCGCTATGGCAGATCTGTTTGAGATGGCCGAGAGACATGTGAAGATTCCGACACTCCCCACGTTCCTGGTGGACCGTCAGTTGGACGGGAGCAACTATGGCATATGGAAGGTGATGATGGAATCTGTTCTGGAGTCCTACGACCTCGCCGATTTCGTCGTTGTTGGTGTTCCACGACCGGAAGTAGAGGAAGGGGAGTTACCGTCAATCTGAAAGGACCGAGAGGCCCAAACACAGATGTGGGATCGTGTCAACGCCAGGGTCCGTTCGTTTATTTTCCTCAACTACACACCGCAGGTAATCAATCATGTAAAGCATATGACGCTGGCCAGAGGTATATGGCAGCATTTGGCCTCACTTTACAACAGGGTATCGCCCATGAAGAGGATTTCCTTGGAAGTACAGATGCGGGTTATGAGCCTTGCAAAGTCGTCGACGATGCGGGAGCATATTAACAAGCTGCAGGCTCTTCAGCAGGAAGTTCTTCAGGCTGGGAAGGAGATATCGTCAGAGGACATGGCCATAACGTTGCTGTCGCACTTGCCCTCTTCGTACTCAGCATTTTACTCATCTTTGATTACCAGTGGCAGGCTCAGCACCATCACGTGGAAGGAGCTTGTGCCCATGGTCTTGGACCAGGAGGAACGATTCACGAACCCTCCTCAGGGTGGAGGTTCGGAGGCCTTAACTAGCCAATGGTCGAAAGGCCGTAACTCGGGCAAAGGGAAGGCTTCATCGGAGAAGTCTTCTGAGAAGAAGTCCGACACTGACCGCGAGAAGCTGAAGGCAGAGAGGACCTGTAATGATTGTGGCGAGAAAGGCCACTATTGGAGGCAGTGTCCCAAGCGAATGACCGAGAAGGGTGAAGATTGCTCAGCAGCAATCATGAAGACTCTGGCTTTTGTGCACCTGGAGGTGATGGACACCGATGTTTCATTTTCTTCAAGCAGGGAGGAGATTGGAGGACTCTCCGCAACGGATACTCGGGAGTGGATTCTCGATAGTGGTGCTTCCAGGCACATGACTCCTTCCCGTTCCGGTTTACAGGATCTCTGCAGGCTTTCTGGTCATATTCTTACTGGGGATACGTCCACTATCCCAGTTCACAGTGAGGGCAGGATGGAGATAGTTCCCGATGGCAGAGGGGGGAAGCATTCCTCCCAGGTGTTGTATGTTCTGTTGGTTTTCATCTGTTGTTAGTGCATCAGGTTTGCAAGACTGACGTACGGGTGGAGTTTGATGAGCATTTTGTTGCTCTCCGGGACAAAGCAACAGGCCAAGTGGTTTGGGAAGGCGGAGTGGAGTATGGAGTTTACAGGCTTTCAGCACTCTCTCTCCCAGGTCCTCAGGTTTGTGATGAGTGGCAGTCTGGTAATGGCCACTCAAGTGTGGATACGCTGCAGGTGCGGGCTTTCCGAGACCAGGTGGTGGATAGCTTGCCAGTAGATGGCAGCAGTTGGCAGGAACTTTCCAGTACTGATGTTGATAGTTCTTGTGTTCGTGAGTCAAAGGAAGCTGAACAGGTCACTTATGCTCTGATGTCTCGTAGTATTCGGGACATAGAACCTCCAGTAGATGAGGATGTTCTTTCCGCGGGGACCTTTTGGAAAGCCAGGCAGGTGGCAGGTGCTTACTTGCAGAAGGAGGTGGTTTCTCCAGGCTTAGTGGTTCCGGATTCAGAGGGGGTGGTTGACAGGTTTCATCAGGTTTCCAGGACTTGTTTGTGCACCGTAACAGGTGTTGATCCTTGTGAGCAGTGTGATGTCTTTTTGACTCAGAAGCTGTATGGTTCATTGATCTAGTTGATGGACACCAGATTGGACGGGAGCTTCCTGATGAGGCGGTTGAGCTCATGGTTGCAGATGCCTCTTTGGGAGGCAGGATTGCGTTTCCTGTGGTTTCTGCGGCATGCGAAGGATCGTGGACTCTTGTACACAGGAGGGGGATTGTTGGATGGAGTCCGACTCCACGGTTGGAGTGACTCGGTTTGGGGAGGAGATCCGGACACGAGGGGATCTACTTCAGGCCCAAGAGCAGTTTTACAGAGCAGGAGGAGGTTACATTGCAAGTTTGGGCTTCCACTAGAGGAACCCATGGTCATCCATAGGCACTTTGTTCGTGAACAGATCGTTGCTGATGACATCTTGCTAGAGTTCTGTTCGACGGAGGACAGTACGGTGGACCTCTTCACGAAGTCGCTCTCTCAGGATTTGCTCAGGCGGCACCCCAGCTCCCAGTGGTTGGTTTCACAGCCAGGAGCTGAGAGGGGGTGTTAGAAGTCATCTCCTGTCTAGATTTATACACCAGGGCCTTTGTTGTGGGTGTGCCCGCCCTTATCAGGTGTTTTATCATTTTTCCTCACTCCCCGTATTTTTCCCCTATTTTTTCCCATTTTTCTGTGGCATGGGAGGCAGTCTAGTAGTGGCAGGAGGACCCTGAGCCTGGCCGACTGCATCTGTGACATGGCCGACTGCAGTGCATGAGTCGTGGGACTCTACTGGTGCTGGCCGACCCATTCTGATGCTGGCCGACTGTGATTATCCAGTCGTGGAGGTTCCTGTGTCCAGTCGGCTGCCCTACAGCAGGCCGACTGCTGATGTGGGGGCATATATATAGGCCCCCAGCCCCATACCACTATTTGTATCATATTCGGGATCTTCTTGTGTATATCATAGCAGAGTTACACGCCTACATCTCTCTCTCTCTTGTGCTGTTTTTCTGCCTGCGTTTTTGCTCTTGTGTTCCCAGATTTGGTCATCATCTCTGCTGCGTATTCTGACAGCCTTTATATAGTTTTTCCATTAAAGGCACCTGTTGCTTTTTTTCTTGTTTTGTACGCTCCTTTGCTTCTTCCCTACTTCTTGGCTTCTTGCTCATGCACATTGAACTACACTCATCAGAGTTGAGAATGATCAAGCTCTCTAATACAATGGTCTAATGAAATCTTACCTTCCTATGAGAACAAGCATGCCTTGCCTTTTTGTAAAGACAACTTGTCTTACAAAGACAAGCCTATCTTGGTCTTTCTGCGTAGAATGTACTCGAGTTTTTCAGATTTGGGACCAACTGACAAAGAATCTTTTTATTGTGGAGTGTTTGAGGGTGCTTTTGCAATCATGACATTTCTTAATCACTTTTTGTTTTTTGAGTTAGGAACGCATACTTTGCCATTTTCCTTGAGATCGCTCTCCTCAATCATACACTTATGGTCCCAGTAATGATTTGGTGAGGGTTGATCTATCATCGTGATCATTCTCTTGACTAGGTGGTGACCGCATGGCTTGGACATATTTATTCACTATCTAAGCTTCACGTATATGTTGCAACATTTTATTTTCTATAATGCTAAGGCTCATGTGATACACTATCTTGGGTAATGCATCAGCTATAGCTAAGTAAAGATTCACGAAGAGGCACATCAAGCCCAACTTTTGTACAATCAAATTTGGGCACAGATTAGGGAAACATGGGAACAGTTCATGACAGCATTAGCAAAGGCCAAGGAGGAATCACTTAGGGTTGTGAAGCAGCCCAAGACCAAGAGCGTTGACCAAAGAAAGGGAGAGCTTCCAAGACAGTTGTTCTCGGGAAGCGTGATCATAAAAGGAGGTGTTTTGAAGGAGGTGCCGTTAAGTGGGATGCATGAGAGCTAGAGCCAAAGTTAGATCCAGGAGCCAAACCAGAACGAGAACCACAGATGGAGCGGGTGTTTGGAGGAGGATGAGGTTAGCGTGACAGTTTTCGAGTTGGTACATCTCTGCAAATCCTATTTTGAGGAGGATGAGGTCACCCGACAGTTTTCAAGGAGCTTTTCCAAAAAAATCTCTCCAAATCTTGTGAGGAGCAGGATGAGACTACATGTGATTTAGAAAATCCGGGTACTGAGCGAGAGAACATATAGACCAAGTTAGAGAGCTTGGGGATCGAACCGAAGGATATGGAGTCTTCAATTGGACCGATACGGAATCGGAGCAAAGGTGTATGGAGTACGCCAGTGCTCCAAGCTTTGTAGGAAGGTATGCCATGTGCATCCGTTAATCCTCATGCTCATGGACATAATTATCTTTCCTAGCAAGTATGTGGGCAGATTTAGAGGCAGATTTGGACTTGATTTTAAGGCCCTACAGGTGCCTAGAAGTGCTCGGAATATGTGCCCATGGATGGGACACCTTTTGGGCATAATTTGGAGACGAAATATGACTTTTTGGACATTACTATGTGGGTCAAAAAGGAAAAATTGACATGAACACGACTTTCCATTATATCCCTATATAAAGGAGGTCAAAGGGCATGGAAAGGTAGAAATCAGATAGATCTCTTAGGCATCTCACAGGTGTTGGGAAGAAACCCCCCCAGCTCGAGGCAGCTCTAAGTGCAAGAAGGCAAGCATCTCGAGAGCACGACCAAGCTGTGGAGTCAACAAGCTTTTGTATGCACGCAGATTAGCTTGCATGAATTGGATCTAGGTCACGATCCAAGATCATTGTACATGTTCATGTTTGGTGTAAGCGCAACAGGGCATGCCGTGTCAAACTCAACCATGTATCCAAGAGATAAAGATATAGAGAGAGGGGGAGAGAGAGAAAGGATTAGGAAACTTTGCACCGTAGGGAACATGCCCCGCCCCCTTACAGGAATTTATTTAGGAACAATCAATACAATCAATGAATACAAAACAAATAGATATGCCGATGTATCCAAGGTGATGTCGATGTTGAGGCACAAGATCTCTGATGCCGAGCACACCACGGGGATGACCCACGAGTATATCTCTCCGGGCTAGTACCAGATCCAAAATCCAAATCCAAATCCCAAATGAAACCGGCCTCTGATAGAAAACCAGAGTGCGGTAGATTAGCAATCACCTGTCCACTTGTAGTCTAGATGTGAAAAGAACACAGATTGGAGCTAGAGTGCCCAAATCTGAAAACACAGCGACACCTGTTGGCCCCAAAGCTTGGCGCCCCTTGCGGTATTTCTTTATTCAATTATAATAAAATGAATGGCTGAGTACAACACAAAGATCAGCCAAGAGTTTACACCTGTAAGTCCAATCTGACGGCCCACAAATCCTTCTTAGCACAGAGGATCTATGCACACAGATCTGTGTCTCCAAATAACACACTGTGCCTCCCTCTGATCAGCCAAGATCACTAAGCAGGCCAGCCATGGGCATACATCTGGCATAACTCAAGTGTATGATACATCATCTCAGCTCAAACATACATGTGCTGTCTAAACTCTGTCTCAACCCTTGTCAATCTGCCATACCCCTCCTCTCACAAGGGGCCAGATAACTCATATCTGCAACAGACATCAAGCAGTAGAAAGAGAGATAGATGAAGAGAAACAAGGCTTACCAAGTTCAGCTCGTGAAACAGTACTGGAGGAAGCAACAGCACCAATCTGTACTTGCAGGCACTTGTATCCACAACCCTGCTTCACACATGTGCTTGTACTTGCTTATACCCTCCTCCTGATGTTCACTCTTTTGCTGTCCTTGAAAGTACAGATCTGAAAAACAGCCCTGTACTTGATTGTACTTGATTGTACTTGCCTGTACTTGACGGTACGGTCTTTCTGCAGAGAATCAGAAGTAGCCGCCTGCTGGATTTTGCTACTGGCTGCCTGCGCCGTCTGCTACAGTACTGTCCAGCACCTGTACTTGCCCTAGAACTAGCCGTACAGTGTACCTGCAGAAAGTACAGAGCTGTACTTGCAGTCGTACAGCACTGTACAGCCTGTATTCAGCAGTTGCAGGCGCCTGTATCAGTTCCACAGCCCTGCGCTTCTCTGTCCACAGCAATACCTGCAGTCGTACAGTACTGTACGGCTTCTGTACGGCCTGTTTCAGCTCACAGCTTGCAGAAAACAGCAGCTACAGCACAGATACAGCAGCCGCCTCAGTTTCCTTCTGCTTTTCCACGCTAGAGTGTCCCTTTTGCTCCACGACTCCCAAAAGGGAAGAGAGAGAGAGAGAAGAGAGAGAAACACTCCAAAAGTGGCCCTCTTCCCCAAAATAATCCCTAGGGCCCCAAACTTTAATAAGTCCCTAGGGCCACTAAGGCCTAGGGGCAAACTTTAATAAACATTAAAGTTTAATGTTTCTAGTTCCCCCCTTCACACCTAGGGATGTCCACACATCTTAAACTCTGTCCGGGCACCCCCCATGTGAATCATAAAATATTCTGACTCTGCAACCACCATGCCCACACTTGTCCTGCTCCATTTTCACAGGGCCATGACATACCCCCCTCTTGAAAAATGGCAAGCGTCCTCGATTGCATTCTGGTGATGCATCAAAATATCCAAAGTGAAATATACAATATGGCAAGATCAGCGTCCCAATCTCTCTAAGCCATATACATGTATCAATATTCACTGCAAACCAATGGCATAGTAATAGTCCAAGTTGTATACCACTGTGAACCATACATATCTACAAAAATCTCCATGTGACTAGTACACATATATCATAGAAGTCCCATAAACAGATGTACTGTCAGCCTCAGTACCTTCGGGTGAGATAAAAACTGCACCAAGCGACCTCTAGATGTCATCTGAGCCTGTCTGTACCAAGGGAGTGGAGGTGCTACCCCCCTCTTGAGCATCAGGTAATGCTCCAGACCCATGCTCTGCTGAACCTGAATGAGCCACAATAAGAGTCGGCTCTAACTCAAAGGCATCGAGATAAAGCTGCAAAACCTGAGGTGAATCTGTTAAGTCACCTTCCTCCATCCACTTCGCATCCATCGGTGAATAGTTCTTGAACTTCACAAGATAGCGACGGGAAACTTTACCTCGTACCTTCCTTTCTTTATGTGCCAGTATCTGCTCTGGAATCAGAACCTCAAGTTCCGGCTGAGCCTCATCTGATACATCCTCAGGCACATCCCCACGGAAAGGTCTAAGAAGACTCACGTGAAAAGCATTGTGAATCCTCCAGTGATCTGGTAACTTCAAACGATAGGTTACCTCACCAATCTTTTCCAAAACCTGAAAAGGCCCATAATATCGCATGCTCAACTTAGGGAATAAGCGCTCTTTACCCTTCATCTTCTTGAGTCTAGCCTTTTCAAAACGCAAAAGAACCCAATCACCCAATGCAAACTGCAAATCACGTCTGTGACGGTCTGCGGCTTTCTTTTGCTTCTGCTGAGTTTTCTGGAGGGCCAACTTAACTCTCCGATAAGCTTCATCCAAGCTCTCCACATACTGATCAGCCTCAAAAATCTTATCCTTTGTATGCAAAATGGGTGGAACCTTCTTCCCTCCTTCAACAATCTCAAAAGGCGCCTTGCCTGTCGAGCTATGTACAGTGTTGTTATATGCAAACTCCACCAAAGGAAGATACTTTTCCCATTGTTGCTTGTGCTCTGACACATAACACTTGAGAAGATCCAACACTGTAGAGTTGGCCTCTTCTGACTGACCATCTGTCTGTGGATGAAATGACGATGAAAACTTGAGAGTTGTACCCATGTTGTCAAACAACCCTCTCCAAAACAAACTCGTCATCCGTGGATCACGGTCACTAATGATAGACGTAGGCAAGCCATGATACTTGAAGATGTTCGCCATGAACAACTTCACCATATGATCCACTTTAATTGTCTTCCGCACGGGAATGAAATGAGCCTGCTTACTGAACCTACATATGATTGTCCAGATACCATCATTTCCCGTTTGTGTCCGTGGAAGATCAAATACAAAATCCATGGCAATGCTCTCCCAAGGTCTATCCGGAATAGGTAAAGGCTGTAATAACCCTGGTGTCTTCTGACGGTCAAACTTTACCTTCTGACATACGATGCATTGCCTCACAAAGGCATCAACATCTCTTCTCAAGGTTGGCCAATAAAAGAAAGTCTCCACTGCTTTGACCGTGGCGTCAATACCTCTATGACCTGCATACGGTGGAGCATGACTTTCAATCATAACCTTGAGTCGCAATGGCCTGGTAACACACAGTCTGCCATGCATCAATAAAAACCCATCTCTGAGAGTGTAATGCTCATGCCGCTGACCCTCAGACATCTGATCATACAACCTTTCAAAATCCTCATCATGGGCATACTGCTCTTTCATTTCATCAAGCTCATGATGATAAGCAAGTGAAACTGCAGAGACCTGTGGCTTGCGTGACAAAGCATCTGCCACTACATTCTTTTTGCCTTCCACATGCACAATCTGGAAGTGAAACATTGACAAAAAGTTTGCCCAACGCATATGCTTCTCTGAAAGCTTAGTCTGCGTGAGGAAATAACACAAGGTCTGATGATCTGTCTGTACAGTGAAATCAGCCCCAAGCAAGTAGTGTTTCCATGTAGAAAGAGCGTGAATTACAGCCAACATCTCTTTCTCATACACCTGTAAATGCTTCTCGGCATCTTGCAAAACTCTACTCTCATAGGCTATAACATGTCCCTCTTGCATGAGAACTGCACCAATGCTACTTCCACATGCATCACACTGGACAACAAAAGCCTTTCGGAGATCCGGTAACACCAATACTGGGTCCGAAGTAAGCTTTTCTTTGAGCTTTTTGAATGCTGTAATTTCCCGATCAGCCCACCTAAACGGAGTTGCTTTCTTCGTCAAAGCATGAAGAGGCGAAGCAATTTCAGCAAAGTGCCGTATGTAACGCCTGTAATAGGAACACAATCCTAGAAAGCTGCGTACATCATGCACGGTCCTCAAAGCTGGCCAATTAAGTATTGCTTCCACCTTTGCTGGATCCATACGGACTCCATGACCACACACAATATGTCCCAAGAAATGTATCTCTTGCAAAAAGAACTCACTCTTCTTGCTATTAACAACCAACCTATGGTTTCTGAGTTCTGCAAACACAATGGCCAAATGCCTTCTATGCTCTTCCTCAGTTCGTGAATGCACAATCATATCATCAAAGAATGTGCCCACAAACTCTCTATGAGGCCTGAAAATCCTGTCCATCATTCTGTTAAATGTGGCAGGCGCATTTGTCAAACCAAAGGGCATAACCAAGAACTCATACAACCCAAATGTGGTTCGGAATGCTGTCTTATGCACATCCTCGGGTCTAATGCGTATCTGATGATACCCGCTTTTCAAGTCAATACGACTAAAGACTGTGGAGCCCTGTAAGCGGTCCAAGATGTCATCGATCCTCGGTATGGGGAATCGATTCATGATGGTATTCTTATTCAGCGCCCTGTAATCTATACACATGCGCCAAGAACCATCCTTCTTCTGCACCAAGAGCACAGGTGAGCAAAAGGGTGATGAGCTAGGCTGAATCAACCCCTTATTCAAAAGCTCCTGCACCTGACTCATAATCTCTTTCTGTTGGGCTGCACTAACACGGTACGGCGGTCTATTCGGTGGAGTACTACCAGGAATCAGATCTATGGCATGATCTTCTGGCCTCTCAGGAGGTAATTCTCCTGGCAATGACTCGGAAAAACAGTCTTGAAACCCACTTAAGAAATCAGCCCTGTCCTTATCTAACATTGACAAATTAGACTTAGACTCATCATCCTGTGCATCCTTTACATAAATCAAGTACGCGGAAAGATGCTTTTTCATTACTGATGAAATCGCCGAAGCGGATACAATAGGAACAGATTCCCCTTTGAGTTTTACATCCAATACATGCTCTTTCCCTCTATGAGTCAGAGTAATTTTTCTATTGTAAGTATCCACCACCGCATGTACCCTGTGGCACCATGGTATCCCCAACAAAACATCACAGCCATCCAAAGGCATGATGAAGAACTCCTCGCTGTCCACATAACCCTGCAAATGAAGTCGAAGCTTCCCAATAATAGGAGTAACGGGTTCTGCATACCCTGGACAAGCCATATTTGCCTCATGTAACGGCCCCATCTCCTCTGCGCGAATCCCCAATCGGCCAGCCAAATCTGGTGAAATGAAGTTGGCTCTAGCACCTGTGTCAAAGAAGATCAAAGCATTCTGATCTCTCACTTTGCCCCATGCCCTGCACAACTCTGTAGCTTCACCACCTAGCTGCTCCCCCACAAGATCAGGAACTAAGCCTGCAGAAGGCTTTGGTTTCTTTGGCTTGGGCTCTCCTTTATTGTCAGGGTCCTTTTTGGACGTTCTTTTGGGACAATTGAATGACATATGCCCCTCTTCAGTACAGTAAAAACACTTTTGAGCATCTCTCAAAGCCTGTCTTTTCTCAGAAGTCCTCTTGGGCATTGGCAACTTCTTATACTTTGTCTCTGAAGACCCTTTAGTATCACGAGAAGCATGCCCAAATTTTTCAGCTTTCTTGCCCAATTTCTTACTGCCCTTAAATCCAGATGAACCACCTGTGAGTAACGCATTAGCTGTCATAGCATTTTCAATCATCTGTGACATGTTCGTTACTCTTGTCTTTATACAATAATCTCGTACCTCCTTGGGCAGCCCACAACAATACTTCTCAACCTGCTCAGATAATGGCACGGCACGATAAGAAGTCACTGGGAGTAGAGCTTCCCAAAACTTCTTGTTATAATCCTCCAAACTATCACACTTTGAAGCATCCAGCTTGTGCCATGCTGTCATAACATCCACCTCAAATGTAGATGTGAGCCATACGGAAGAGAAAACCTGTTTGAATTGAACCCATGTGGTGGGTGCTATGCCCTGCAAAAGAAGAGTAGACCACCACTGCAAAGCATTGCCCTTAAGAAAAGTGGCAGCTTTCCTCACCTTAGAGGACTCTGTGTAATTCCCACCAGAAAAAGCAGCATCAAACTGCTGTAAAAAGGTAAGTGCCTTCAATTTATCCTTGGCCCCACTGAAAGTGTCAAACTTCACTGCAGCTCCCCCTTCCTTGTAATCCTTCGCCTTTCCCATAGGCGTTAGATTATCATATGGAAGTGGTTTCGTGAGATTGCTGCCCCCAACATTCATACCCATCATTGGGTCAACATTTCCCATTCCCATGCCAGGCATACCATACATTCCAGCCATGTTTCCATACATTCCACTATGCATACCTGGCTGCATGCCACCAAACATATTGCCTTGCATCCCAGGTTGCATGCCTGCAAACATATTTCCAGCCATACCGGACTGCATACCACCATACATATTCCCTTGCATGCCAGGCTGAAAATTGGCTCCAAAAGGCCCATACATACCCATGCCTCCCTGAGGGTAACCCCCAGTCATGGATTGGAACACCGAGCCACCACCAAAATAACCTGGATGCATATTCTGCTGAGGAATAGGTGGCTGTCCATAGAAGGAACTCTGAGAGTTTGCTCCATAAGCATGCTGCATATTTGGAAACTGGCCAAAAGATGGTTCCTGTGGGATGGTTTCTTCGAACGAACCTTCTTCTTCTTTTTCTGGGGCTCTGTGCGGGGTTCTGTGCGAGATCTCAAAAATTCAGCAAATCTCTCGCTCTGTGTGAGCTGCATAAAAGTATCCATAACACTAGCCAAGCGATCTTTGAACCGAGCATCATCATCCTCTTTACCATGCACATCTTCTGGCTGTGTTACATCCTCATAAGGCTCAACATCTGCAGCCTGTTCTCCTGCAAAAATATCCTCAGATACATCTCTCTCAGGAGAAGACTCTTGCTCTTCTTCTTCTTGATAGAAGTACTCTTCCTCTGTATCAGACATGATTGCTGAATTTTCAGCGATGGCTTTCTCCAAAGCAACCACGAGCTCACCCCCTTCAGAAAGTTGATGATTGGTCCCGGGGACGGAACCTTGAAACCGGCCTCTGATAGAAAACCAGAGTGCGGTAGATTAGCAATCACCTGTCCACTTGTAGTCTAGATGTGAAAAGAACACAGATTGGAGCTAGAGTGCCCAAATCTGAAAACACAGCGACACCTGTTGGCCCCAAAGCTTGGCGCCCCTTGCGGTATTTCTTTATTCAATTATAATAAAATGAATGGCTGAGTACAACACAAAGATCAGCCAAGAGTTTACACCTGTAAGTCCAATCTGACGGCCCACAAATCCTTCTTAGCACAGATGATCTATGCACACAGATCTGTGTCTCCAAATAACACACTGTGCCTCCCTCTGATCAGCCAAGATCACTAAGCAGGCCAGCCATGGGCATACATCTGGCATAACTCAAGTGTATGATACATCATCTCAGCTCAAACATACATGTGCTGTCTAAACTCTGTCTCAACCCTTGTCAATCTGCCATACCCCTCCTCTCACAAGGGGCCAGATAACTCATATCTGCAACAGACATCAAGCAGTAGAAAGAGAGATAGATGAAGAGAAACAAGGCTTACCAAGTTCAGCTCGTGAAACAGTACTGGAGGAAGCAACAGCACCAATCTGTACTTGCAGGCACTTGTATCCACAACCCTGCTTCACACATGTGCTTGTACTTGCTTATACCCTCCTCCTGATGTTCACTCTTTTGCTGTCCTTGAAAGTACAGATCTGAAAAACAGCCCTGTACTTGATTGTACTTGACTGTACTTGACGGTACGGTCTTTCTGCAGAGAATCAGAAGTAGCCGCCTGCTGGATTTTGCTACTGGTTGCCTGCGCCGTCTGCTACAGTACTGTCCAGCACCTGTACTTGCCCTAGAACTAGCCGTACAGTGTACCTGCAGAAAGTACAGAGCTGTACTTGCAGTCGTACAGCACTGTACAGCCTGTATTCAGCAGTTGCAGGCGCCTGTATCAGTTCCACAGCCCTGCGCTTCTCTGTCCACAGCAATACCTGCAGTCGTACAGTACTGTACGGCTTCTGTACGGCCTGTTTCAGCTCACAGCTTGCAGAAAACAGCAGCTACAGCACAGATACAGCAGCCGCCTCAGTTTCCTTCTGCTTTTCCACGCTAGAGTGTCCCTTTTGCTCCACGACTCCCAAAAGGGAAGAGAGAGAGAGAGAAGAGAGAGAAACACTCCAAAAGTGGCCCTCTTCCCCAAAATAATCCCTAGGGCCCCAAACTTTAATAAGTCCCTAGGGCCACTAAGGCCTAGGGGCAAACTTTAATAAACATTAAAGTTTAATGTTTCTAGTTCCCCCCTTCACACCTAGGGATGTCCACACATCTTAAACTCTGTCCGGGCACCCCCCATGTGAATCATAAAATATTCTGACTCTGCAACCACCATGCCCACACTTGTCCTGCTCCATTTTCACAGGGCCATGACACCAAATCCAAATCCAAATCCAAGTCCAAGTCCAAGTCTAAGTCTAAGTCCAAGTCCAAGTCCAAGTCTGAATCTACTCCCAAACCTCAAAGCTGTCCAAGTGAACTCAATATCCAATCTTCAAGAAAATCCTCAAGAAGCTTCTCGAAAAAGCAAACACCAAGATGGCAGCGCTGGTGGCTATGGGTGGCAGCGGCGGTCGAGATGGGCGGCGACTGTGGCTCTGATTGGTGGCGGCGGGGGTGAGCTGGGTGGAGGTGGCGCAAGGAGGTGAAGCCAGTGGGGTGAGGTAGATGATGAAGATGATGAATTCAACACTTTTGCACTTGATGATCTTCAAGCTCTTGATGAAGCTCCTTCAATCTTCAATGATCTTGTTCATGATGAGAAGAGAGACTCATGCTTCTTTTACACCTTGGGGAAGCCTTGCTTTTGCCAAAAGGTTGTCCATGCTTTGGCTTTTGCCTTTTAGCCTTTGCTTTTGCGCTTTTTACTTTTATTAATAAAATATTACTCAACTTTTGATAAAGTCCTTGTGCTTTGCTTGTCTGGCTTTAAGGCCTTGCTTTTTGGCCTTAGAGCTGCTTTTTGAGAAAGTGCCTTTTAGCTTTTTGATCCGGCTTAGTCCCCTCTTTCCAATGGTGTCCTTGACTCGCGGTAAACTTAGTTTGACTACTTTTTCTTGCTTTTTGTCCAAAATTGGTGCTTTTGCTTGAGCCAACTTCACGATCCCTGTTCCCATGCCTTCTTCCACTTCTCCATGTGTCCGGGCATGTGTTCCATCATGTGAAATAGAGCTAGGAGGGCCAAATAGTTACATTCCCTCCCTCTTATATCACAGTTGTCCTCAACTACGGACTATAATTGTTCCAAGCACATCCACATGTTCCATGTATACCCATGTGTTCCAAGTATATCAAGTACATCCATGTTTCAAATATTTCCTAGTACTAGCCTTGTCAGGTGAGCTTGTACATTTGGTCTTTCCCCATATCTGTGGTGTCATTTGCTCATCTGGCAACATCTCTATGCCTTATCTTTGACGAATGACTTTGTTCTTGATGGTACTTCTTCAGGGCCTGTCACATGTGTTAGATAAAATAAATGCATACTTACCTCCTACGAAAACTAGACAGAAGCTAGTCAACAAACAAGTATGCATCATTCGCGTCTATTGCGTATTCCAGGTACTAGCCAGATAGTCTGGAGCCCAGGGGACTATCACATGCCATAAATCCAAGCATTGTCTATACATTAAAAACATCACACAAAGTCAAAGAAATTCAAATATACATCAGTATGCGATGCACAAGTAATGATTCTCCTATTCATGGATTGTCTTCTCTGGTTTCATCGGAAACCGTGCTGAGCTATCTGGTCTCGCAGGAAACCGCTCAGACTATTGCTCAAGGTATCTGATCACTAGGACCATTCGAGAGTTCATCAATAGTTGTCTGGGCCATCTGGTTGCATTGACCGCTGGACTATGAAATGCAATACAGTCATTTGGACCATCTAGTTGCAATGACCGCCCAACTACGAAGTCCAATATAGTCATTTGGGCCATCTGGTCACTAGGACCGCCTGACTGTGAAGCCAAGATATCTTGCATCGTTGCCTCCCAAATACAAATCTTGCTAGTTGCTTGCCACCCAAACTAGAGCATGTCCATATAATCATTATGTAAGCAATGATCAATTCTTGTCCAATATATATACAATGAAGAGGGCTAGAGGTACTATCCCTCCCTCTTGAATTTGTCTTGATCACAAGACGTCTATATACCTGTACTTTAAATATATTTGGACCAACCGCTTCCTCATAAGCTCTAAGTATCTCTAGATAGCCCTTGAAGTACCCTTGAAGTACTCTTTTGGCATACATTTTGCATCCAATAGCGAATAATTCTTGTATTCCAAGAGGAACTTTCAGACCACTGTCTTTCCTCTTTTTCTCAGAGAACAAAAATTAATATGTTCTAGCTCTTCCACCCCTGGTGGATCCCCACGCATGGTTTGGATCCAGGAGGCATCTGGTGATGAGGGGGTGCCAGTAGCTACAATGGCATTGAGCAAGCCCGTGGAGATTGGAGCAAAACTCAATAGGGGGTTCTTTGGGGGTAACCCTATATATGGTTCCAATAAACTGTCATGGAAGGCATTATGTGTCCTCCAAGGTCCAACCGAAAACATAGATGATTGATCTTCTTGGTATCCTGAAGAGGTCCATGTACCATCATTCCTTGACTTTGGCAATCCAAATATAAAATCCATAACAATACTCTCCCATAAACCATTCAATGGGTGTAATAAAATCTTGCTAGCTCTTGTCGATCAAAACTTGACCATTTGACAAAACCAAACATTCTCGAACATATAACTCAATGTTCTTTCTCATACAAGGCCTAATAAAAGTAGCTTTCCAAAGCTTGAGTTGTAGTTAGTATGCTTCTTTGCCCTATGTATGGTGGAGCATGGCTTTTCTTTGTTCACTTTTGGCCTCAAATCCTTTGTTTCACATAAACGGGTTTGCATCATAAGAAAACCCTTCTTGATGACATAAGAAGTCACCAAATCTCTATTTTGCAATCTGTTCCAACACATGTTTGAAATCCTCTTTGTTGGTAGCATAAAGATCCTTGATCAATTCTTTCTATTTGCTACTTCCCTTAGTGCTAGGCTTCATTATGGCTAAGTCTGTCCTGCATCTCCGAAGGTTTGACAGAAACTCAGTACGAAGGGCTTTGTGTGAATATATGCTCTTATGTCTGTGTGTGGAGTGCGTGTGTGAGAGCATATCTTGATACAGAGTTCTACACCCACTATTGGGCACTGATGATGTTAGTGGGGATGTCGTAGTATCTAGTCCATACTATGCTTAATGGAGTTGATAGTTATATAGTCTTGTGGGCTGACTACCATGAGCATATAACATGCACGTTCCTAAAAGGTGAATTTGGGCATGTTCCTGGATTCATCTAGGTATATATATATATAGTCTTGTGGGTTGACTACCATGAGTATATAACATGCACGTTCCTAAAAGGTGAATTTGGGCATGTTCCTGGATTCATCTAGGTATATATAAAGATCCATATAGTAACCAATAGAAACCGCATGGCTCAGGGGTCTCCAAGATAATGCATCTGCTACGTTGTTGTCTTCGACGTTCATAGGCCGCCATAGCAGGGCCTTCTTGGTTCAAGACTACTCCAATGCAAGCTCATTATGTTCAACCACAAAAAGGTCTAGAATATCCAACACTGGTCCTTTGCTAACATAGAGTGTCAATGCTTCAAAGGATTCTGTTTCAACTTTGGTCCACAAAGATCCCACGGCTTTCTTTGTCAAAACTTGCAATGGTCTAGAATCCACTACAAACCACTTGATAAACTTCGAGGCATGTTTCCTCCACGGGAAGCAGACCCATTGGCTCTAGATCCTTTTGCAATGGTGACTCTTTTGGACCAAAGATAAGCTTTATCAGCTTCATCTCCTTTGGCTTCGGTTGCTCGATCATTAACGAAATCTTCAAATATTTGAGCCCTTCTTTGGTCCTGTTCCCTCTTGGTTCTCCAAGCAAGAAATTCTATCTGTGAGAAGTAGTATGAACTGCTGAAAGTCATGGTACTCTTCTGATGTCATGGCCACGGTTTCATGAGAAATAGATTGATGGCCTTTGGTCCCATCTTGAAGTCCTGTATTGGCCTCATATAGTTTTTCGCTTCATTAGGCCCTTGGTCTCTCTTTGCTCTCGACATGGCTGTGTCACCCCAAGAAATTTTCTTCAAGAAAAATCCTGCTTTGCTACCACCATAAGCCCTACGAGGCGTGCTGTGACAGACTCAACCATGTATCCAAGAGATAAAGACATAGAGAGAGGGGGAGAGAGAGAGAAGGGATTAGGGAACTTTGCACAATACACCACACTAAGCGGAGAACAGGCCCCGTCCCCTTTCAAGAATTTATTTGAGAACAATCCACGGGCACGTTGGCCAGGATCAATACAATCAATGAATACAAAACAAACAGATATGCCGATGTAGGATATCCAAGTTGATGTCGATGTCAAGGCACAAGATCTTTGCTGCCGAGCACACCACGGGGATGACCCACAATTCTCTCTCACCGGGCTAGTACCAGACCCAAATCCAAATCCAAATCCAATGAATCTGTCACGTAGCCTGTAACGGCATGCATGAGTCGCTCATAGCGGTGGCGGAGACATGGAGTCACACACGGTAGAGTGCATGTGGCGAGAGTGTCCGGGGTTCGAGGGTCAGAGGACCGTGGGCGGCCAGGCTAGTGTGGGCAGGCAGGCCACTATATAAGCCCCGCAATGTGGATACTTATCTTGGTTGGGTGGTGTCTAGAGCTTGGAGCCCTCCTTGGCTATGGCGGCGACTACGGTGATGTACATTGGTGTTAGAGCTGCGTTTTGATTCATTGAGCGGCCTCTCTCCCGATTCTCTGCGCGTGATCGGGCTCCGGAAAGAGATCTCTCAGTTTTTCTCGTGGGTCTGCCTGCCTGTGTAGTGGAAGAGGATAAGGTAAGCATGAAGCTCACTGTGCAAGTAGGCACTTTCAAGAGAGCTGATGCAGCCATAGTAGGCACGCTCAAGAGAGAGCTAATCCAGTGCAGGCAGGGAGCCCATCGACTGCATTGTGCAGCGCAGGTATTACAGCGAGCGGGAGGCACATGAACTCATCCGCACCGTTGTGGGTGTGGTCTTGGCTACTTTCGTAAGTGTTGGATGGCATCTACGGCTGCAGTTCCAGCAACTGGTCTGCCACGGACTTTATTGGAGACAAAGTGCACTTGGAGTCGATTTAGGCAGCATCCCTACTACTCCGGGGGCGCGAGGATGAACTAGCAGCTGCAGGATATAAGAAATGGCCTGGGTGGCCCGGTGACAACGTCTTCAGATTGGTAGTCCCTGTTTTCAAAGTGGGCAGCAACATCGGAAGGAAAGGTGAGTTTGTGAAGAAGATGTGTGAAGAAACACGATCTCGTTTTAAAATTTCAGATTGGTAGTCCCTGTTTCAAAGGCGGCCATGTCTTGCTTATCCAATCAGCGTCGACCTACATTATCTTGCAATCCGTTGGTGGTGAGTCATCCTCACGCATGCACAATTATGCCATTGAAATTGATATCTTTGTGGGGTTCATTGAGCTTGTACTAGATGCATAGCCATACACAGCCACTCACTTCATTATGGTACGTGAGTACTTGAAGTTCAGATGTGGTGCATTGTGTGACCATTGATCGGCAAGGAAAGCAAGTGTGGGTAGAGCATCTTGTGTAAATCTCTTGCTTGGGCTCGTAGCATAGACAAAGCAAATCTTTTGAGCAAGGTTAGTGCCATTGTTGCCATTGTCTTGGTCATCGTTTTGCGAGTGTATGCACTCGTATTTGTGACCATTTGCTCATGTGTGAGGAGTCACACACGAGAGGTACAATGACGCATTTTGAAATTATCAAAGAAGACCACCATGTCGTTGCAATAGCGCATGACTAGTTTATTGTGTGTGTGCACGATCATCTTGTGTGTGCGTAGTCACATAGTTTGTAGCCAGCATCAAAGAAAGGGTGAAACAAAATTTGAGGCATTGGTGTGCGTAGTTTACACATGTATCATTAGTTTGGTGTCCATTGGCAATGAGTGCATATGATGTGCATGCTTTGGAATTCTTGACGGAGCTTGAGATATACTCAGTGCATGGGTACATGCATACAATTCTCTTGTGAAACGAATATGCAAGATGTGACGTAGTTTGCAATTGTCGAGTATATATAGGTGCACATGCTTGCACATCACTTTGTGGGTAGTCGTAGTGCTACTCAACACATGTGCAGATGCTTCGGATTGGATTTATGGTTATAGCTATCATAAAATTGGTGCCCATAGTGGTCTTGTGCATTGTTACATATCTTATCACTAAGCGTCTTGAGAGTATGACAACTATAGTGTTTTGTTGTTAAACAATTGAAGTGTTGTTTGTATGGTCCGTAGAGATCAACTGTTCTAAGATTTGTAGTGATCTTAGAGTGAGGTCCGTAGTGATCTTTGAGTTCGGAGTTTACCGAACACACAGGAATTTGGGTGTTGATGATGTTCATTGTCCAGTTGTTCGATGCGACTTGTAATAGAGTACGGAGCTACTCTACCCACCTTTGGAGTATGTCATTTCTCCTTTCGTTTGATAGGATGGGAGTGCCTTTGAGAGGCCTTAATCTAAAAGCTACCTTGTGGCTAGTCTTTAGACCTTTCCTTGTTACTTCATATAGTGGCTTGATTAGTAATTTATGTTGTGGGCCATTGGGACATTGTAGGTTTTTTCTCATAAATACTCTAGATCTCATAAATACTCTAGATTGAGTATTTGAGGCTATGGAACTTGATATAGTTCTTAAAATTATAGCCATGTTGAACTTTGGAACAGGTCATGGTGGTCTTGGTGGTATGGGACACCAAGGCTTATACGCATAGGTTGACCCTTTGATTGCTTGTACACTTGTTCCGTAGTGCTCAAGTGTTTGGACAAGATTGAGTTTGAGACTCACTTATAGCCTTTTGTTGGGAAGAAATCCAATGACAGAGTTCGGAGAAGCTTTGTGTAGCATAGCTATGATTAAATACTAGTGCTGACAGAGCGGTTTCTAGTTTGTGAGTGCTATAGAACCATTGGTGAGCAGGGAGACTAGTATTGTTGGATGGTTCCGATAAGTGGGGATGCCCTACAACATTTAGGGAGTGTAGACTCGTCTATATCCAATGCTTGTGTTCATTCTTGAATGCGTGTTTGGTTGCTATTGTACAAATCATGACAGTATAGAATGACTTTCATGAATAAAAAAAGTAAATTCTTATTTTACTTGGGCTATTTAGTTTTGCAGAGTTCTTATCCTTGTAAAACCTTTGCTGCAAGAGGGTTACTACTTGTTAAAGTGAGAAGTACTTCACTCCAGACGAGCATGATTTCTTGTTGTTATTG